>NW_026712293.1:10143188-10720688 GCF_030504385.1 Musca domestica | reverse complement strand
AATAAATGCTTTTGTATACGTGTGTATGTTTGACACAAATAAAATGAATCATATTCTTATGTCGCCCCATGCTGAAGTAATTTTTAATGTTGTTTTTGTATGGCATGCAACATCATCAAAAATCATGATTGAGTTTGGCTTTATTTTGTCCGTTTGTATAACATCGTCAGGTAGCAAAGTACTATGTCGATGTGTTTTCCTTTGTATAAAATCCACATTTTGGACAATTATTTTAGTAATCTCATGATTTAAAATAATGAGTAGTTTTAAGAAAACATTCATGTTTATAATATAATCAAATATCGATATTTCTCTCCTTTAGCGCCCTGCTAAAATAGTATAAAATGATAGTTTACAACAGGAAGCGATTTATTTATAACAAGTAAAAAAGCAGTAAGTTCGGCCGGGCCGAACTTTGAATACCCTTCAACATTTGGAAAGAATTAGAAAAATTTCAAAAAATAAAATCCATTATACGATATACGCTATTGTAGACCTATATTAACTTTCAGGGGTTAAAGTGCTCACAAAGAACTCTTTGTGTGGATTTTCAGAAAATACCATAGAAAAATATGGCTAAAATCATCAAAATACCGAATATCGGTGTTACCGTTATATGGAGGTTATACGATATCGTTCACCTATATAGAGAATTCTCTGTCAGGGGGTAAAGTGTTCACAAAGAACCTCTTGTGTACAATTTCAGACAATTCCGTTGGAAAATGTAACTAAAATCATCAAAATACCGAATATCGGGAGTACCGTTATATAGATAATTCTCTTCCAACGGATAAAATACTCGCAATAAACTCCTCGTGTGAAATTTCGGACAATTGCATTGAAAAAAGGGGATGAAATCATCAAAATACCGAATATCCTTGTGTGGATTTTCAGACAATTCCGTTGAAAAATGTGGGTAAATTCATCAAAATACTGAATATCGGGGGGTATCGTTATATAGGGGCTATACGATATTGTTGGCCTACATAGATAATTCTCTTCCGACGTATAAAGTACCCACAAAGCACTTCATGTGTGGATTTTCAGACAATTCCGGTGAAAATGAGGTTAAAATCAACAAAATACCGAATATCGGGGGGTAACGTTATATGAAGGCTATACGATGTCGTGGACCTATACAAATAATTCTCTTTCAAGGAACTTCTTGTGTGGATTATCGGACAATTCCGTTGAAAAATGTGGTTAAAATCATCAAAATACCGAATATCGGAGGGAACCGTTATATGGGGGCTGTGCGATATCGTGGACCTGTATAGATAATTCTCTTCCGATGTATAAAGTACCCACAAAGTACTCCTTGTGTGAATTTTCAGGCAATTCCATTGAAAAATGTGGCTAAAATCATCAAAATACCGAATATCAGAGGGTACCGTTATCGGAGCGTAGCGGGGGCTATGCGAAATCGTTCACCTATGTAGAGAATTCTCCGTCAGGGGTAAAGTGCTCACAAAGAACCTCTTGTGTATAATTTCAGAAAATTTCGTTGAAAAATGTAACTTTAATCATAAAAATACCGAATAAATAAATATATATATATATATATATATATATATATATATATATATATATATACATATATATATATATATATATATATATATATATATATATATATATATATATATATATATATATATATATATATATATATATATATATATATATATATATATATATATATAAGTTAAGGAGCAACATATTCATAATATTTTTGTGCTAAATATGATAATATGATCAACCATGTGAACAAGTAGTGCAAATAGTTCCCATAATAAATGATCAAATTCAAATTCGCATTATTACGCAATAAATGCTTTTGTATACGTGTGTATGTTTGACACAAATAAAATGGATCATATTCTTATGTCGCCCCATGCTGAAGTAATTTTTAATGTTGTTTTTGTTTGGCATGCAACATCATCAAAAATCATGATTGAGTTTGGCTTTATTTTGTCCGTTTGTATAACATCGTCAGGTAGCAAAGTACTATGTCGAGGTGTTTTCCTTTGTATAAAATCCACATTTTGGACAATTATTTTAGCTTGTTGTGCCAGTAATCTCATGATTTAAAATAATGAGTAGTTTTAAGAAAACATTCATATTTATAATATAATCAAATATCGATATTTCTCTCCTTTAGCTCCATGCTAAAATAGTATAAAATGACGGTTTACAACAGGAAGCGATTTATTTATAACAAGTAAAAAAGCAGTAAGTTCGGCCTGGCCGAACTTTGAATACCCTTCAACATTTGGAAAGAATTAGAAAAATTTCAAAAAATAAAATCCATTATTCGATATACGCTATTGTAGACCTATATTAACTTTCAGGGGTTATAGTGCTCACAAAGAACTCTTTGTGTGGATTTTCAGAAAATACCATAGAAAAATATGGCTAAAATCATCAAAATACCGAATATCGGTGTTACCGTTATATGGAGGTTATACGATATCGTTCACCTATATAGAGAATTCTCTGTCAGGGGGTAAAGTGTTCACAAAGAACCTCTTGTGTACAATTTCAGACAATTCCGTTGGAAAATGTAACTAAAATCATCAAAATACCGAATATCGGGAGTACCGTTATATAGATAATTCTCTTCCAACGGATAAAGTACTCGCAATAAACTCCTCGTGTGAAATTTCGGACAATTGCATTGAAAAATGTGGCTGAAATCATCAAAATACCGAATATCCTTGTGTGGATTTTCAGACAATTCCGTTGAAAAATGTGGGTAAAATCATCAAAATACTGAATATAGGGGGGTATCGTTATATAGGGGCTATACGATATTGTTGGCCTACATAGATAATTCTCTTCCGACGTATAAAGTACCCACAAAGCACTTCATGTGTGGATTTTCAGACAATTCCGGTGAAAATGAGGTTAAAATCAACAAAATACCGAATATCGGGGGGTAACGTTATATGAAGGCTATACGATATCGTGGACCTATACAAATAATTCTCTTTCAAGGAACTTCTTGTGTGGATTATCGGACAATTCCGTTGAAAAATGTGGTTAAAATCATCAAAATACCGAATATCGGAGGAAACCGTTATGTGGGGGCTGTGCGATATCGTGGACCTATATAGATAATTCTCTTCCGATGTATAAAGTACCCACAAAGTACTCCTTGTGTGAATTTTCAGGCAATTCCATTGAAAAATGTGGCTAACATCATCAAAATACCGAATATCAGAGGGTACCGTTATCGGAGCGTAGCGGGGGCTATCCGAAATCGTTCACCTATGTAGAGAATTCTCTGTCAGGGGTAAAGTGCTCACAAAGAACCTCTTGTGTATAATTTCAGAAAATTCCGTTGAAAAATGTAACTTTAAATCATAAAAATACCGAATATATATATATATATATATATATATATATATATATATATATATATATATATATATATATATATATATATATATATATATATATATATATATATATATATATATATATATATATATATATATATATATATAAGTTAAGGAGCAACATATTCATAATATTTTTGTGCTAAATATGATAATATGATCAACCATGTGAACAAGTAGTGCAAATAGTTCCCATAATAAATGATATCAGGTTACATTATGGGAATAAGATGTTTGCTAGAATAAAACTGATGACACAGCGCACGTGTCGACAATGCCGTGAGAGCGGAGTTGGCAGAGACTTGCAGCGAAGCTAGCTCAACACGAAGTCTTTTTTAAAAATTTAAAATAACTTAAAAAGTTTTAACTGGCGCCCGAGCAGGGACCTTGCCCGTAATATCCTTAGTTAACCCGTGGTGTTAACAAAAAGGATAAAAGGTCCAAACCAAAGAGAGTGCGGAAAATATGCGCCCTAGTAGATTTCAAACGGGAGTCCTCTAAAGGACAGCGGCCGCGCTGTAAATTTAAGTGGATTTTGAGTTTTTAAGAACAAAAATTAAATTGAGAAACAAAGAAAAAAAAGTAAAAATAAAAAGAAATATGTGTTATGTGAATTAAACTGAAAATAAAATTTATAAGAATAAAAGAATATGAATAAATATTAAAATTGAAAAAGTAGAAATTAAGAGAAATGTGAAGAATTCAAATTGAGAATAAAAATTATAAAAGTAAAAGTAAAATTGTTAAAATAAGAAAAAATAGAATAAAAAATGGCAAAATCAATTTAAAGAAAAATAATAAATTAAAAAAAATCTAAAATTGATAAAGTAAAATTTATGCTTATTGTGAATACATTAAATAATATTTTTTGAAAATAAATGTAATCAGAACATTTATAACTAAAAGAAATTAAAATTTTCATAAAAAAATAAAAGTTGTAAGGTTAATTAAAAAACAAAAAATTATATTAGCTGAAATACTAAAATGCAATTTTTATGGTAAGTGATTAAATTCAATCAAGAAATAGACAACACAAATTTTTACTGTATTTAAAAAAAATCCCTTCCCAAATTTCCCACAATAATAGTAAACATGATGCCAGGAAAATCTATAGACGAATTGACAGATATGCTTAGTGCCTCCCTGAATATAGCACCAACTATAAGTAATAATAAGTTTTCGACGGCACAAAAAGAGGAAATTAGGGCAATAGTATCGGATATACTAGCTGATTTAAATTTTTTTTTATAAAAAGTTCCTCGTTGCCATTTTTACCGTAAAAACGAGGAACGGACGAACATTACGGATACTAGTTGATACTGGAAGCAACAAAAATTACATCAAACCTAGTTTAATTATCAATCCACAACCTAATCAAGAATTATTTGCCGCTAGAGCAGTTAAGGAGGAAATTAATGTATCTCATCATACGTATTTAGACATTTTCGAAGGAAAAGTGCAACCATTGCAGTTTTTCCTTCTGTCTGGCCTTAAGACCTTTGATTGCATTTTGGGTAACGATACAATGAGAGAACTTTCGGCGGTTATCCATACCAAAGAGAATTATCTCACCCTAGCTGGAGTAGGAAAAATACCAACAAGCCAGCATTGTTTCCAAGATGTAAAGAATATAGAACTGAATTTAGACCACTTATCAGGGGACGTAACCTCCACAATGGAGAATATTGTGACACAACATAGCAAGCTATTCGCAGAACCTGATGAGCGACTAACCTATACCACGAAAGTGGTTGCAAAGATAGATACAACAACGGATTCTCCTACATACACGCGGAATTATCCGTACCCTTGGGCATTGAGAGAAGCTGTAGACAAGGAAATAAAAAAACTATTGAGGGATGGGATAATAAGACCATCCCGTTCACCCTACAATGCACCAATATGGGTAGTCCCAAAAAACAAGACTCTTCAGGGGAAAAAAGTATAGGGTAGTACTAGATTTCAGGAAACTGAACTCGGTTACCGTTCCAGACAGGTACCCTATACCAGAGATTAGTAAGGTATTAGCCAACCTAGGTGGAAACAAAATATTTTCTGTTGTAGATCTGAAGAGTGGGTTCCACCAGATACCCCTTAGGGAGGAAGATATGGAAAAAACTGCATTTTCTATTAGCAACGGTAAATTTGAATTTACTAGACTGCCATTTGGGTTGAAAAATGGCCCATCAATATTTCAGAGAGCCTTAGATGATATTCTGAGGGATTTCATTGGGAAGACTTGCTATTTCTATATCGATGACATAATAATCTTTAGCAAAGATACAGAAAGTCGTCTTAAACATCTAGAGGAAATATTTTCTACATTGGAAGATGCAAATATGAAGGTTCAGCTTGATAAATGCGATTTTTTTAAGGAAGAAATAGAATTTCTAGGGTTTGTTATTTCAGGAGGAGGGGTGAAAATGAATCCAAAGAAAGTAGAGGCAATAACGAACTTTCCATATCCAACCAATTTACGAGAGTTGCGTTCACTCCTTGGCCTATTTAATTTTTATAGGAGATTCATAAAAGGATTTGCCGAAATTGCCAAACCCCTTACTAACATGCTAAGAGGAGATAATGGAAAGGTAAAAAAATCTGAGTCTAAAAAAATAAAAATTTTCCTGAGCAATACAGAAAAGGAAGCAATTGATTCCTTGAAAAATGCAATAATATCACCGGAAATTATTTTATCTTATCCCAATTTTAAAAAGGATTTCCACTTGACGACAGACGCATCCAATAGAACTATGGGTGCAGTTTTAAGTCAAGAAGGGCGGCCTGTGACATTTATATCCAGAGTCCTTTCTGAAGAAGAAGAAAACTATGCCACTAACGAGGGGGAAATGTTGGCCATAGTCTGGTCACTCTACAACCTTAGGAATTACTTATATGGGACTGCCAAATTTATAATCCATACCGACCATCAGCCGCTCACATACGCTCTTAGCAATAAGAACGCTAATACCAAAATGAAGAGATGGAAGGCATTACTCGAGGAATATAACTATGAAATTAAATACAAACCTGGAAGTACAAACGTAGTAGCTGACGCCTTATCCAGGCCACCCATTTCAAGTATTCATACCTTAACGGGATCGGTACATAGTGCTGAAAGCTCGGCAGAAGATCTTATACCGATTGTCGAATTACCAATTAATGTTTTCAAGAATCAGATATTTCTGACGATAGGCGAAGAAACATCATACCAATTTCAAATAGTATTTCCGGGTTATCATAGGCATACCATTGTAGAGAGGGAATTTACTGAAGATAAGTTGCTTACATTATTAAAAAGATATCTAAATCCTTCTGTTATTAATGAGATAAAAACATCAGAAGAAGTTATGGGAAAAATCCAAGAAATATATTTACAACACGTTGTCAATTATAAAGCCCGTTTCACGCAAAAAGTAGTCATGGACATTACATCAGAAGCTATGGAAGAAGGTATAATTATTGATACCCATAAACGAGCACACCGGAACGCTGTTGAAAATAAAGCTCAAATTATGGAAAAATATTATTTTCCAAGTATGATGAAAAAAATTAAAAGAATTGTGAAATTATGTACCATCTGTAAAACAGGAAAGTATGACCGACACCCAATGACCCCAAATTAAGCGAGACTTCTACACCAACATATCCAGGGCAGGTAGTGCATATAGATATCTTTTCAACCGATAAAAAGCTAGTATTAACTGCCATAGATAAGTTTTCCAAGTATGCACAGGCAAGGATTTTAAACGGCAAATCTGTGGAAGATATCAGAAAATCTCTACGGGACGTAATATTTTTCTATGGAGTTCCGAAGACTATAATTATGGATAATGAGAAGTCTCTTAACTCATCTTCTATTTTATTCATGATGAGAGACGAATTAGGTATTGAAGTTGTGACAACACCACCATATAGAAGTGAAGCTAATGGACAAGTGGAACGTTTCCACTCTACATTAGCGGAAATAATGAGATGTCTAAAGCAGGAAGAAATTTGCAGAAACTTTGAGGAACTATTAGAAAAATCAGTGAACGAATATAATCATTCAATTCATTCGACCATTGATAGGAAACCAGTAGATATTTTCTTTGGGAGGACAGTAGACTTCTCCCCGGGAAGCTACGATAGAACTAGGCAGACAAATATGGAAAAGATCAAGGAAAAGCAACAAAAGGACATGAAATATCACAATAAAAAGAGAAAGGATTTCAAAGCATACATTCCAGGACAAACAATATTCGTAAAAATTAACAAACGTTTAGGTACAAAACTTACTGAAAAATACAAAGAAGAAATTGTAAAAGAGGATAGAAATTCAACCGTTGTTACCGAAAATGGAAGAATTGTCCACAAAAAATTCATAAGAAATTAATCAGACAAAATATTTTGCAGGTTTCTACTGGTTGTAAGCCAATGCATGGGAGAATTTCGTGTTTTGGACTATTCAAACTCGAAACTTGTTGCAATTGATGTTGGGATAGCAAAGGTTCAAACTGGAACTTACAAACTTGTGCACATGTTGGACTTAGGAAATTACGAGAATATAATACAAGATTTGGAAACTAGCATCTGGCAGAACAACGTAAAGCATCATCCTCTCCTACCTTTCTTTCACCATTCCCTTTCCCAAATAAAATCCTGTATCTACCGTTTAAAACCCAAGATAAGGTCAAAGAAATCTATTGACTTCTTAGGAAGTGCATGGAAATGGTTGGATCACCAGACCATCATGACTTCCAGATAATTCAAGAAAAAGTAAACAACGTATTGGCAAATAATAATAACCAAGCCATAATTAATCAGTTGTCCATAGAGAGACTGAATTTAATTGCTAATGCCACTAACAAAATTTTAAAGGACTTAAACAATAGCATGGAAACCTCTATAGAAAAGATAACGGAATTGAAGTACAGATTGGAAATCGTAAAAGAAGAAATTTTTAATGTAGAATTCGCCATTGAATGGGCGAAGGCCGGTGTAATCAATTCTTTTATATTTTCTAAGGTGGAAATTGATTTACTACAAAAGATATTTAACAAATCGGAAATACCTTTCAATAGCGTTGACGAATTACTGAAATTCGCAAAAAAAAGTAGCATCTGATTCAGAAAGTTTAATTTATATTGTAAGCATCCCAACAACTAATAATGAGAATTGTAATTGTAACATCCTTGAACCTGTAAAATTTGCAAATTCCGTTTATAAAATAAAATTTAATAAAATATTAATTTGTAAGAATAATCTATTAGGTATTAAGAATAAATGCGACAGTTATGAGAACCTGAGTATCTGCAGCGAGGAAAATACAGAGACTATTAAAGATTCAGATTGCATAGCCGATTTACCGCAGAGCAAACCATCCACGTGCGCTGTTACAAATAACGATGATATTCCATCCGTAGAGCAGATCAATGAAGACTTAATATTTCTGAAACAATATTCAGGAGAAATTTTGATAAATGAGTCCCCTTTAACTTTAAACGGAACATTCATTATTCACCATGCGGAGACAAATGTTACCATTGATGGACGATCCTATTATGCAAAGAAAGAAACTGGAATAAAACCATTACCGGCTCTGGTACAACCTAAGGAAACTGACGAACAAATAGAAACCCTATCCCTTGAATTCATGAAATCTATTTCTATAAATAATACCAAAATAATAGAAACAATGCAAAAAAGAGAACGAATTAATTTTGGAGTAGGCACTGCGATTTTTCTAACACTAACCATCATAATTGCCGTGATCCTTAGAAACAAGAGTTACCACAAAAATCCTGAGAGTAGCCCAAAAATAACTACGTCCGAAAAAGAAGACAAATTAGAGGAGATCACCACATCAGATACACCATGTCCATCGGCTGCCAAGAGGGTCAAAAGCCTAAATAATATTCCGTTTTTTTAACAAGGTGATGACAATATGTTCATACGAGGACGTATGAATTTAAAGGGGGAGGAGTTAAGGAGCAACATATTCGTAATATTTTTGTGCTAAATATGATAATATGATGAACCATGTGAACAAGTAGTGCAAATAGTTCCCATAATAAATGATATCAGGTTACATAATGGGAATAAGACGTTTGCTAGAATAAAACTTATGACACAGCGCACGTGTCGACAATGCCGTGAGAGCGGAGTTGGCAGAGACTTGCAGCGAAGCTAGCTTAAGTTCATAAACTGTTAATTTTAGTTTAGTTGCCATTTATAATCAATAAAATAAAGACGTGTTGATACTCAACACGAAGTCTTTTTTAAAAATTGAAAATAACTTAAAAAGTTTTAACTTTTATATATATATATATATATATATATATATATATATATATATATATATATATATATATATATATATATATATAATTAGGCTGACACCTAAATAATAGCTTAGATGAACTGGAACAATTTTGTTAAAAATAACAAAGATATTGAATATCTCAGATATCCTCGATGGATTCAATACATGCTAGATAGCTCAGTAGAGGTTCATGGATTTTCTGACACTATATATTCCAGTGGATAATACTGACCATAAAACGCGTACATTTTTATTAGCAGCAAAGACTCGTGTCGCTCCTATTAAAAAACTGTCAATTTCTAAACTCGAGTTATGTGGGGCAAAATTATTATCAAAATTAGCAAAATCCATAGTAAATAGTCCACAGATATCCTAATATTCGACACGATTTCGGACAGACTCTACCACCGACTTACCATGGTTAAAAAGCTTCCTTATCATTGGAGCATATTTGTTGCAAACAGAGTTTCAGAAGTTGGTGATAATGTTAGACAAGAAAATTGGAGACATGTTGATTCGGAGCAGAGCTAAAGATTAGTGATCTCTGGTGGTAGGGACCTCAGTGGCTCAGAATGCCAAAAGACCGTTGGCCATCATATGATACCCCAAATGATACACATGTGGAAACCAAAACGGCAAAAGTCATGAATATTTTCGCGGAAAGATATGTCCCTTTAAAAAATCAACTCGTTTCTTGACTCAAAGGGCATTATTAGAGCAAATGGCAGATTGGTACAATCGCCAGCTCTTACATATAGCGAACGTCATCCATGATACTACCACATGGCGCAAAGCTTAGTAAATTGTTAGTCTAACTTACCCATAAGATTACCTTAAATGGTGGTTGTCGATTAATGCCCAGAGTTTTAAGGTCCGAATTCTGGATATTTGAACTCAAGTCGCTAATCAAACAAACCATTCGAAAATGTCGAAGCAGATTCACAATAAACAAACCCAAACTCAAAATAATGGCTTCGCCACCACCCGAACGTACTTTTTTTCTCGACCCTTTACAAAGATTTTGCAGGACCCTTTAACATTAAAAGTTATTCGGGGAGAGCCTGCTTTATCACCAATGTGTACTTGTTAGTGTGTTTCGACACTAAGGCTATTCATTTAAAACCCACAAGCGATTTGTCGACATATGCCTTTCCTGCCGCTTTTTCGAGGTTTTTTGGTCGGCGAGTCGTCTTGTGTATTTGTGTAACCTTTCGGAACGGCAGATTTATTAAAGCGAAATCGATTAGCATTCACGCAGAATATTTAAAAATGCACGATTCAAGTTAACTTCGCTCAAAGTCTTGCTTGAAATGTATTCCTCATGGTGCTCCGCATATGGGCGGCGTGTGGGAAGCTGGCGTTAAATCATTTAAAATTCATTAGCGAAACGTATACCAAAAATAAATTTCACTTTTGAAGAATTTACCACTTTTTTTCTCAATAACATGTTTTGGGTTTTGGGCAATTTAGAGATAGTATAATTCGTTTAAAGTTTTCTATATTTAATTTTTGTTTTCCATCATTATGTTTTCAAATTAATGTATTTCTAAATTCAAAATTTTGCACTTAAGTTTAAGTATGTAAGTGGATATGTGTTATGTACAATTTTGTTCTACACCTTCTTCTTTTATTTCGAAGAGCCTTTGCAATGTATTTTAACAATTGTGCGGTGTAATTCTATGTAATGTAATGTAATTAGTTTTTCATTTTATTTGTACACTGACACTTTCACTTGTGACTCGGGGGAAACTTGCGTTCGCGGCGGTAATTCAATTAGAACTGTTTGATGTCCAATTTGCATCGCCACTTCAACTCAGTTTCGGCTTTTGACGATGCTTATTTATTGGAACTCAGCATTGGAATTTAACGGTAGCTGCATATATGCATGTGTATATGTGTTTACATTATTTACATCATTTTGTTTTGATGCTATTTATGCGACCGCCAGTAAATACTCAACCAACAGTGTTGGGCAAAATTGTGCAAATTATAAATACTTTCTGGGTCCTGAATGACAAATATAAGTATTATTTTACTATATACCATAAAGTTTCTCCTTTACCCGTTTCTCGGCATATTCTTGATTGACACAGCAAAGACGTATCCCAGTTGTGTATTATAGGCCAGGACATCACCAATTCCAGCTGCTGTACACCGATCTTTCCTTATGGCGGAATAAGTATCCGCTTCCAGTGCCACATCGATTGGGCTATTTCCCCGGGGATCAGGGTCAACAAGGGCGTAATTTGTGAAGCATCTTTTAGGGTCTTCTAAAATCGGGTCTGAGTAAATGCGTATGGGCGCATTCTCTCAGCGCATTTACCTTCAGACTCCAAGTACTGTTTGTGCGGCGAACTGTGAAGGTGGTAAATCGCTCCCCTTTGTGGTTCCGCGACTGCAGACCCAAGCGTCGGAAAGCGGCATATGAGATCTAAGACATCGTTGCAGATTGGCTAATAGTAGCTCGCAGCATGCTAAATCCCTCCATAATATCGGCCGTTATTCGAACCATCGCCGTGGGTACAAATGCTAAGTCCCATGCGAAGGCTGGGGTGATGACGGCTTCTATGTTGAGGTATACCTCGTCCATTCTGAGTCATTAAGGTCCCTACCACCAAAGATTACTAATCTTTAGCTCTGCTGGCAAACATCCACGGCTGGCAATATCAGCTGGATTGTTTTACGAGTCAACATGTCTCCAATTATATTGTCCAACATTATCAGCAATTTCTGAAACTCTGTTTGCAACAGATGTGCTTCAATGACAAGCAAGCTTTTTTAACCATGCTCAGATGGTGGTAGAGTCTATCCAAACTTGTGTCGAATATTGGGATATTTGTAGATTATTTACCATTGATAGTAATACTGCCCTACATAACACGAGTCTAGGAATTGTCAGTTTTTTAATAGGAGCGACACGAGTGTTTGCTTCTAATAAAAACGTAGGTGTTTTATGGTCAGTGTTTTCCACTTTCCGAAGCGTCACAAAATCCATGAATCTCTACAGAACCATCTAGAGTTTATTGAATCCATCGAGATATTCAATATCTTTGTTATTTTAAACAAAATTGTTCCAGTTCATCATAAAACTTCTCGATCATTTGACGCTCATTTCGTTAGTGTAAAGCGATAGTTAATTCCTTTCGGGCTTTGATTGATTCATCTTCAGTAAGGTCGTCAGCTAATACATCATCAACATATAAATAGTCCAAAATTATATTTGCGGCTCTAGAATATGTTACTTTTACGTCTTCTGCTAGCCCTCAATGCTAAATATTGTGCGCAGTAAACTCAAAATGTAACTGTTAGCAGCTCATAGTCCTCTACTGGGTTTTCAGGAGAATTCTTTGATATTTTGTTTGCTTTGAATCCAAAAGTATTTGCCGATACACCTTTGTTATATCTGTATTGAAGTCACATTTGAAGAATCACCATTTTAAAATTTGCAATACTAAATACTGTTGAAGAATGGGTCCAGGAAATAGTCATTGAGACTTGTTTTATTTGATGAAGGACAAGAAGCGTTAAGTACGGCTTTTAACTTCGTTGTGAGCCGATCGGGTTTTTATCACAGCGTGATGTGGTAGTTAATAATTGCGCATTTTATCTATTTCATTCGGATTGATGTTCCTCATATGACCAAGTTCTGGGTATTCAAGTATTGAGGCATCATATCGTTTTTTTATCTCGGATGTTTTCATTAGTTTTGCTCTATTCTTTAGAACTGAGTTAGGTCGATGTTTCGGGAATTCCCCTATTCTTCGCATTTTTTGAATGGGAGAGTCACGACATGTCTTCCATTCTTGTTTCGTATTGTTGTTTCATTGTAGTTTTATTCACAAAATTCTGACCTTCTGACCGTACAATTTTGTTAGGGGTCTTTTCTACCTCCCAAAACGTGTAAGTACTGTCTCTATTGAAGTTGCATTAGAAGTTATATTTGTTTTCGTTGAAGGGTGCTTCCTGGTATGGGTCCTCCAACTATCCATCCAAACTTTGTTTTTTGTGCTAAAAAGGATTCAATTGTTTTCATCGGAGTTCCAATTCTGAATATTAATAGTTCTATGTCGACGTAACATTTCGGGTCAACCAGTTCTAATGCTGTTACATCTTGAAGTTGTGAATGGTCTAAGTTTTGTGGTGGTAGATTTGAAGGTAAGTTCTTTAAAACTGGAGCCCAGACTTCCAGTATAAAGCTAGTGTCGTATTTAGATTTAATAGTGATCACGCCAGATTTTGTTGAAGTCTCAGAAACAAATTGACTTAAGCCCGTGACATGAACTAAAAAGTTTATCATCTTTTCAGAAATAAAGGTGGATTGTGATCCTGAGTCTATTAAAGCTCGGGCATAGTAAAGTTGTCCTTTGGTTTAAATTTGCACTATTGCTCTCAAAAGTAGAGTTCCTCCAGATTGTCGCTCACTTATTTTGGTTATCTTGGAGCGTCAAACTAGTAATATAGGTTGCTTCTAGGTTTGAAGTGGACTGTATTTGGTTTGAAAGAGCGGCAGCACTTGTACTTGGTCGTACTTTCACTCGAGCTAGGCTTGTATTAGTTGATTGGGTTTCCGTTCCATTGTGTAACAAAGTATTGTGTCTCATAGTACATGGCTGCCGTCAAAGCGACTTTTGCAATCCTTTACTCCGCAATTTGATGACAAGCAATTGTAGCATAAGTGTGATGTTTTCACGATGTGAATTCTATATTTCACACTCTTTTTTTTACAAATTCGCTGAGTATTTTTCCGTTGATTTTGTTGAGGTTGTTTTATGCTAGTAGGTCAAAATTGTTTGTATTTTTTGAGAGATTTGTTTGAAATATTTTCAAAAATCTAGGCGTGTGATTGTTAGATGGTTTCTGTAGAGCAAATTTTTATGTAGAGGGCTTTATATTTCCAACTGATACCGATGTTCTGAATTTGTTTATTAAGAAAGCGTTAAACTGTTCCCTTTTTGGTTTTTTTTTTTCAATCTTTAAATGGGCTCTCAAATTCTTCTAAAAAGCCTTTTGGTAATTTTGTTGAACAAATGTATATTAAAATCGGAGCCCATCCTTTAGCATCGACATCAATCATCCCCAGTGTCACAATAGTGTGACTTGATTCTGTAGAAACTCCAGATAGATTAAAAAATGTCTTAATTTCTTAATTAATTTACATCCGATTATTCTCGTAACGATCTGTGAGATTTTTCATGCTAATGTAAATCATCCATTAAGATAAATACCGTATTTACCTAGCGGAGACACGAGTCACTATGTTAATAGAGCAATAATAAACTTAAGAGAATCCAAAGAAATTCTGTTATTATACCCTCCACCATAGTATAGAGGGTATATTAAGTTTGTCATTCCGTTTCTAACACCACGGAATATATATTTCAGACCCCACAAAGTATATATTCTTGATCAGCCTAAAATTCTAATCCGTAATTTTAATAATACGTAGCATTTATATTTAATTTAATGTAATTTAATAAAATTCGAAAAAAAAAACATATTGATACCATATTTTTGGTTAAGAGAAATATTTGGGTATAGCAAGGTCTAAAGAATCGCCGAGTTTTTCGCAAGTTATGACAGACATAAATATTGGAAATGGTGTCCCTTTTCGGGGGAGGTACCAGAAGGAGTCAAGCGATATATCACATCTATACACCAGACCTTGGGTTAATAAAAATATTTTGATTTGTGTAATTTGGAGAAAACTCGGTGTTTATTTCGGATTCAGTTATTCAAAATTTTTACCTTTTTAGTGGGAGATATTGTAATTATTGTAATATTAAGATGTGCTATGTCTGAATGAAATCGGATGTTAATCTCGTGTTTTATGGGCATCATGAATATTCACCATTTGAACCCTTTTTGGGGGAGGTACTAGAGAGAGTGGGCCGATATATTCTATCTTCACACAGGACCTTGCTTTAATAAAAATATTGTGAAATGTATAATTTGAAGAAAATCAGACTCTTACATCACATTCCATAAAAGATATAATTTTTCAAAATATTGATCCTTAATGGACTGGACCGATATCGTCCTTTTTCACACCTGACCTAGCACTGATGCAAATATTTGGATTTGCAAAGTTGGAGCAAAATCGGATTATCCTTTCTCTTTCTTTGCAGTAAATTATTTACTTTGAAAATGTTGACATTTTGTGTGGGAGGTACCAGAAGAAGTGGACCAATATTGCCCATCTCCGACCTCTATCAAAGTTTGACATTAACGTTACGATGTATCAAGCTTGGATCAAATCGGATATTTCCTTCGAGAGTTATTGTGCGCTCCAACCAGACAGACAGACGGACGGACATCGATACATCTATTCGAAATGTCCTGAGACGGATGTGGTCCAATGAGACCTAGGTCTAAACCCGTTATTTCCTACTGTAGCCATATGTTTGAGCGTATAAAAAGTCGAACTGAACTATAAATACATGTGTATTAAATTTCATGGACCATTACATTCCATGACGATGCAGTTTAGAGTTTCAAAAGCAACATCAATATGATTTTTTGTTTATAAATATGTTGCTTGATTCAGATAACGTATTTAGATCACAATGCAGCAGAGGTGTGATGGCAGATGTACTCATGGTCTCCATAAGGACCCACTTAACCCTATGAAATAATAAGAGTATATTTCTCCCTTTTCTGGGGGTAAAAATCGAATGTTCTATTGATAAATATGGAATATAGGACGGCGAATAGACTGGAAGGTGTTCGGGAATTCGACGTTTACTCGTATCGTAGCCAATCGGGAACGATGATGTCGGGTTGTTCACAATGGGTACTCGGGTGGTTGATGTGAAGTGTGATTAACCGTCGATTCGGGGGTGATCGGGTACTCGTGGGTAACTGTCGGATGTTAATTGGTGAGGAAGATCGGGATCTACGATGTTGCGTTCGGGTGACGCTGGCGTTGACGATTTGCAGGTAATCGGGAACTTGTGATCGTCAATGATCGTCAATGTCTAGGTCTTCGTAGATGTATCGGCCCTCATTTTGGTTCAGCAGCTCGGGTTTTGTTATTCGGGTCGTCTACGGGAGCGAGGTAACTAGCCTAGCTACGGCTACTCTACTACCAATGTTTGACTATAATACGGAACAGCGAGCCGAAACTCCTGTTGTTGTTGTAGCAGCTCATACAGCTGTGTTCGTTCTGTTTCCATTTTCTGACTCCATTCAATCTGGTTCTGCTTCTAACTCCATTATCAAAAAGATGCAACCTCTATGGGTTGTGTCCATAGCGAGACTGGAGTTAGATGAGTAGGCTTGGCTGGATAGCGAATTAGGTGCAGCGTGTCATGTGTACCTGTGCAACAAGCTGGGTAGATTTTGTGCACATTGCTGTTAATCCGGGTCCAATAGGAATTTAGGCACAATCCGGATCGCAATTGAGCCAGAACTACTCGGGTTTGTCGGGCGGCTCTTGTTCTTGAGCTGCGACGGGAGGGGCATGGTCTCCTAGTACAGTATTCACTCTATATATTTCAATGACTTCTGAGACCGCGTTAGAGTGAATACTATTCAGTCCCGCTTAATAGGCCTGTTGATCTACAGGCTCTTTCTTATACCTGTGCACCTCTCTTTCTCCAGATCATGAAAGTCCTTCCTTACGTGCCTAGGGGGAGTTGCCTATCCCCAAGATGGTGATTCGGATGGCTTTGTATATAACACCCAAGCAGGTATTGCATAGACAGAATTTTGTTATGCTGTCGTAACGTCAAGACCTTCGCCTCCTCATGTAGGTGATCGACAGGTGTCATGAGGAGACACTCTGTTGCAGTTCTAAGGGCGTCATTCTGGCAGGACTGAATATTTCTCCACTGCGTAGCACTAACGTTGGCGGACCACACCGGATAGTTTACCACAGACCGGCCTATCGCGTTGTTAGAGGTCAACAAGGTTTCCTTATCAGCTCCCCAAGTGCTGCCGACAAGACACTTGAGGACCTTGTTCCTACTTCTAATCTTATCGCACATAGCCGTGGTATGCGCGGACGACATAAAGAGGCTGTCGAATGTGACCTTGACCTAATACCATGGGGTAGTTGGTTGCCGGAATTACAGCACCATCGACCTGTACATTCAAAGATAGCCCCATCGCCGCAATCCATGTAGTGCAAAGGGTGGCCGTCGATGTAGTGGAGGATATCTTCATATTCCTCACAGTGAAAAAGGCGGTAAGATCAACAAGGTAAGCGTGTAACCGATCACAAATGTCATCGATAATGGGTCCGGACGTCAGGAGCGTACAATCATCTGCGTACGTTATTATCTCTATGCCGTTTGGGCGTGGGATATCAGAAAGGTAGAGGTTAAACAGTTCCGGAGATATCACCCCACCTTGGGGTGGGTGATGCTCCCTTTTTGTTTCTGAATTCCATGTACGACTGGCGTCCACATATGTAGTTTACTATCCAACGTTTCAAACATGCCCGGAGGGCGGTGACTGTATCAAAGGCTTTTGATAAATCAAGTGTCACCATAACTGTTCTATCGCATGGCCTGTTCTGGTTGAGACCTCTGCTGAAATGAATGGAAATGGCGTGTAAAGCTGTTGTTGTGCTATGCAATTTCCATAGAGATTCCGTCAGGAAAAAGCGGTTCTAATGAAAAATGCAACATCTTCCAACGTAAATTGTGGTGGTACCTCCTCTGCTGGAAGAGATCGTACACGGCGTAGGATCCTGTCACTCTCGGGGTGCTCTACAAACTGCAGGGTGAAATAACACGCGCACCTCTTCGGATCTGTCACTTCTACGCCGTTAAGTGACACAGATGTCCGATCGTCCTTTTTCCCAGGGTTCGAGAGCGACTTAACCGTTGCCCACAATTTACTCGATCCGGCACTAATGTTGCAATACTTCGGAAAAACGGAGAATTAATTGGTTTCGTCCATGGAGGAATGGACCGAAGTTGCTATGATATGGTAAGAGAATAGGATGCCGTTTAGAATAGGATAGAGTCGGAGACTGCGATATGCGTCAATTCAATCTAATTACCCATTCTTTATCCAGAAATGAATTTAATGATAAAATAGCACTATTAGAATAAAATTGTCGTTTATGAAGTAAGGCATAATATTCCTCTGAATAGCATGCCTTTTGAGCAAGCACAGCAAGACGAAATATTGATGCTTGGATAAGTGAATTGCTGGGAGCAGAACCCCCATAGTGATGTTTACCCCTATGAAAAGAATGCGTACAGTGGAGAAATCGAAAAATGCATGCAATGGCACGAAATGCCCCATCTGTTGAAGAAAACTTGTTTAAAACATCTTCTTAGGTTTTTTAAAAGTGGCATGATTTTTAACAGGACGAAGTTCGACCTTAGTGTCAAATTTTGAATTTTCCATTTGGAACTATCAAGGCATAACCAATGAGGACCGTGCCACCTAAGGCCAACTCCGAAGGAGAAAGCCCCTGCTGCAGAAATCAGTGCGATCGTTCTCAGATCGAACGTTATCCCATTTATTTTACCCAACATTCTCTTGAATGCGACATACACTATTGGCAACGAAAGTATACCATGTAGTTTTTGAGGCCAAGAAAGGACGATCGTAGAATCGGCCCAACAAAAGATATGCACATTTCCCTTAAAATACCCTAAGAAGTTCTGATGCTAATACCACAGCACATAATCCTTTGCGAGGTAAGGAAATAGTCTTAAGCGGAGGTACTTCTGTTTTGCAAGCTAGCATATTTGTGAATATGTTCTCATTTGAACCAACGACACGAATGTATGCTAACACCGCGTATGCCTTTTCCGAGGAATCGCAATTATTAACTGTCTATTTATGAAGTTCAAAGTTCGCGGAAAAGAGAGCACCAATTAGTTGGTCTCTTAATTTTTGAGATGTCTGCAAATCATGATAACCGGCCAAGACATCATCAACGTGCATGCACTTCCGAAGGATATGTGTAGCTACCGGAAATTCATTTCCTGTCTTATCGGTCAATTGAAGTAAAGTCCGAATAGCAAGATTTGGAGTACAGCTTACTCCAAAGATTACCGTTTGAAGTTCAAAGTCTTGAAATGGTTTGTTGGGAAAATCCCGAAATAAAATTCGGTGGAGAGAAGTATGAGCAGAATCGATTCGAATCTGCCTGTGCATTTGCGTTATGTCGCAATTTAATACAAATTGGAAAAGTCTTCATCTAAGAATAAGAAGGACAAGAACCAATTGAAGAGTTGTGTCGACATAGAGAATATAGTTAAGACTATTCCCGTTGAAAGTCTTGTTCGAGGCAGTGAAAATCTCTGTCAATTTTGTTGTTTGCTTATCGCATTGATGTTGCAATGATTCAGATGTTCTAGACACTTTTTCCGCTTATGCTCACCTACTAACATGTTTACCTCCAGAGTAAGTTCCCCGACTCTGTGGTTATTATGGTTGTACGGCTAAGCTCATGTCGCTCGTTTGCTAACCCCTCTGCCTCTGCTGAGAAATTTGTTCTTATTTCAGGTATTCGACTAGCAGGTATATGGCGGACGGCTGCAGCTTTGATGATTTCCGGGAAACACCTATCTTCTACCTGTACATCATATGGGTTGGGCAGTTCTCTGATACAGCGATTGGTATATTCTCTGAGTTCTTGCCAGTTGGCTTCCCCGTGGTTAAGGAAAGTTCGGCGTTCTGAGTCTATGAAGTTGGGTGGTCTTTTGATGGCAACAATAATGGTGGTGGTCTGAGCCTAGAGAAGTGACTGATTGCCAAGTTACGTCATTCGTCAGACATGGGGACACGATGGATATGCCCGGTGAACTGTGGCAGTCTCCCCTTATTCTGGTGGGCGCGTCCTCATTCACTGTGAGCTACCAATTTGCTCAGCCACCGCCATGCATATCTGGTCATTACCTAGGACGGAACGCTATAATTCATGATGGACATTGAAATCCCCTAGCACCTGACCGTTATTGCTTACCAGAAGTGAACTGATATTAAGCATATAACGTGGGGCACAGCTATTTAACGGCGGAATGTACACTTTGAGCACCTCTACCCCCATACATTCCATGTGCGGGTCACTAGAGTCAAGCTCAGGCGAGCGATCCTTCCTCAGTACGTTGTATCCATAATATTGGAGCCTGCAAGTGGTACTCAGCTTCGTTTCTAGGATCGCTGCGACCTTCATGTTCTTCCGACTTATGAAGCTTACGATTTCGTTAATCTTACCCCGGAGACCATCACAATTGAATTGGAGAAATGACGCATTTTCCGGAACTTGAACAGCAATGTGTGGTCTCAACTGCTGCATAAATTGCTGTTGAGGGGATTACGAGGAATCTCTTACAGCGACGACATTGAGGACTCACTGGGTTCAACATTGACGCAGCAGTGAGCAATGTAGTCCCTATCGCTGTACTCCTGTATACGGTTCAATACACCCACTCCATGCATCCGTTGCATATATATATATATATATATATATATATATATATATATATCAAAACGAACAGTATGTGTGACCGGTCCAACCAAGTCATTGCGAATTATTAGCTTTGTGTTGTGAACGGCATACCACGGAAATCTAATATCGCTCACATGCCCGGCGAATGCTGTGGTTGTTGGTTGGTGCTGTTGTCGCCTTGTCGGCTGCCTATGGCCGTGTTGTGTGAGCATTGTGGTGGTGGTTGGTTGGTGCTGTTAGCGTCGCATTTCTTGTATTCTTGCAGTGATCTTTCTTGTTTTTATTATTGTGCAATAGGTGCGGTTTTTTACTCATTGAAATGAAATCATCACGTTACATTTGATTATTTAAAATCACAAGAAAATCGAACATTTATATCCAATTTATGGGAAATCATAAATTCCATATTCATCTCAGGTTTTCGTTTGAGAGACGTATATTTAGATATGACAAGTTGTAAAGAATTGCTGAGTTGTTTTGCAATTTATGACAGATAAAAGTATTGAAAATGTGGCCCTTTGTGGGTGAGGTACCAGAAGCAGTTCGCAGATATATAGCGTCCTCAAAGCAGAGAGTTGGATGCTTATTTCGTATTCTTAGAGCTTTTCCTTTTTCAAAATATTTAATTCTATGTGGGACAGGTAGAAAAAGAAATGTTCCCATCTCTACCATCTTGATGTACCAAGTCTGGAATGGAATCGGATGTTGATTTCGCTTTGTATGAGGTTCATGGTTATTCAAAATTTTGAGTCTTTGTTGGGGAGGTACAAGAAGGAGACGACCCAATCCAACTCTTACATTATATTTTATAAAAGTTATAATTATTCAAAATTTGACTCTTTGTGGGGGACGCACTTGATGGATTGGACCGATGTTGCATCTGACCTAGAACTGACGGAAATATTAGGATTTGCAATGTTAGAGCAAACTTGGAATATTGCTTCACTGACAGGAAAAAAAAATATATTATATATAATATATATATATATATATATATATATATATATATATATATATATATATATATATATATATATATTATAATATTAAACCTCCTCCTCTATATATATATATATCCAGGGACCTAAATGTGTTGTATGCACACAGTAATTTCTCAAATTGACCTGCGAAAAATAGAATTCGATTTGTGGTAACGAATAATTTCTGCTCCAATTGTTTGGCAGGTCACATACCCTCCAAAAACGTTTGAGTCCACATCGTTGTTAGAAGTGTAAAGGTGACCGGCACAGACTTTTTAACCCCAATAAAAAGCCTCTATTCAAGAAGTCCTCTAAACCAATTTTGTTCCCTCCACCTTGTCCGGTCTTCGTCCCGACTTATGCACGACGATATGTGCGATCGATACTCAACTGTATTTGTTTTGTTGATATTTAGATGCTTAAAGGGCAACGGAATGTCAAATAATTGTTCAAATGTTCGTTGAAACTTCTCTATTCTACCACAATAAGGATATAGTAATTGGAAGTAGACAAATGGTAACGGTATCAAATTAAATGCTGGGGTTTTAACTACATAAAATATTAATTCTTAATTAAACATTTGCCGCCAACCTTGGAACAACTATATATTTCAACAAATATTCTTAATAATATACAATGTCACCATAAAATGGTGAGCACAATTCTTAAATATTTTTTATAAACATTAATTCCAATAAATGAGCTTACAATTTAAACATTCGGGGTCGTTAGAGATCTCATGCTATTAGATACCAATTACACATTTGGACTATTGAAGACCTCAGCCCATTAGGCACCTTTTAAAACGTTCAAGGTCATTAGGTATCCCAGGCCATTGGGGACCTCTTCAACATTTTGGGTCACTACAGACCCCAAGCCATTATGGCCTTCACCACATTCGAGATCGTTAAGGACCCCAGGCCATTAGGGACCTTGAAACCTTTGGAGCTATTCGTGGCTTCAAGTCTATAGGTACCCCGCAATGTGAACCATACCACAAACAATCCATACGATATATGACGATAAACATTTATGTGATAGGTCCCGTAATAATGCAGCCAAAATAAGTATTCTGAACGAGAAGTATACCCGACGAAAGACGAAAACTTGGATTTTTAATAGGCAATCTATCACAACGACTTCGAATTTTTATGTTGCACACTTTTCGACAGGTTGCTGCTGGAGTACCATTTACCTTAGTAACTAAGGAGTTTGTAGAATTAACCGATATATTTAAGTTTTTCTGAATTTTCGATTGACGATTCAGATGCCGGATCAACCAAAGCTCTAGCAGGAAAAGTAACGCCATGACGAAGTATATTCTCTTTTATTCTGCAAGACATGAAAAGATTTACGAACTACATTTCCGACTGATGCGGTTTGTTCGCATTTAAAGAGGTCGAACTTATTATTCACAATAATGTTTCTAGGTCGAAGGGAGGGGGCGGACGAAGCCAAATGCGAATTGGAAGGAGTCACAATGTGATTCGGACTACTCACAATAGGGCGATCTCTGCACAACAGAGTGATTATATATATATATATATATATATATATATATATATATATATATATATATATATATATATATATATATATATATATATATATATATATTATAACTCTGTTGTACAGAGATCGCCCTATTGTGCAAGTATTGGGATGTGCTACATCGAACCCAAGTGTTCGACTAGGCACGTTTTGACTATATCAAATGATATATACCAGTCATATTGCTGTGGTTATAATAAATATTAGAAACATTGGTAAGTCTATTGTATTTAATGATAAATAAATTGCACCATTTATAATACATTACCGAATTTATCCGTTTTATGTTTGATGAATGATGTCTAAAACAAGTTTTATTTAATAGATAGGGCATTTCATGCCATTGCATGTATTTTTTCGATTTTTCCACTATATGCATTCTTTTCATAGAGGTAAACATCACTATGAGGGTTCTGCTCCTAGCAATTTTCTGATCCAAGCATCAATATGTCCAAGGACCAACTATCGGACTATCTTCTCGGATAATGGCACTAATTTCGTTGGTGTATCTCGGTTATAGAACAAGAATTTAAGCAAGCATTAAATAAAATTCGTGCTAAGCTCCGATCAAAGATTTCCTATCAAGATCTTACATGGAGATTTAACCCAGCTGGAGCTCCACATATGGGTGGACTTTGGGAAGCTGGGGTTAGAAGCCTTGCTGCTCATATTAGAAAAATGAAAAAATTCAAATATACGTTTGAAGAATGTCCCACAATGCTAAAAAGAATTGAGGCGTGCCACTACGGTAGCCTTACACCTGGGCATTTCCTTATCGGATCTCCGATCCTCGCTCTTCCAGAGCCCATAATAAATGAATCTTCATTGGATGTCATTAACCGGTATAGAAAATTAAAAGCGCTCTCACAACAATTCTGCCTTCGGCGAAAAAAGAGGAAGAATATTTAAAGAGCCCCACTGCCTGTAGTTAAACTGATCCTTGACCAATGAAGATATAGAAATTTGAGTCAGATGGCCGCTTCCTTATTATGATGAGGACTTTCCAATGTCAGAGGAAGAGAGAGGTGTCGAGGATGCCATTATTCAGCTATATTACCTCTCCTCTACAGAAACCTGCACCGGCACTATCAGCCAAAGCGAACGCCTCAACGACCGACCTAGAAGTTTCTACTTCTCCTCTACGGGAGGCAGGAGATACCCCTCTGGTGCTCCTAGCCTCAATATGTGGCCATTAGACCACAGATACCGGCACCGCTGCTCCTCTACGGGAAATTGTACCAGCGAGGTCTGCATCTCCCCAAGGATCAGCCTGGACCGTTGGCAAGGCGTCTTCTCTACGGTAGCTTGCAACCGTCATCCAGGAGATACAAGCGACAGATGCGGCTACTAAAAGAGGAGAGGTTGCTCCTCTACGGGAGATTACAACTACCACTTCCGCCAAAGCTCCTCAAGGCAAATGGACCGTGGCGAGATCCATTCGAAAACAGGGACCTAAATGTGTTGTATGCACACAGTAATTTCTCAAATTGACCTGCGAAAAATAGAATTCGATTTGTGGTAAAGGATAATTTCTGCTCCAATTGTTTGGCAGGTCACATACCCTCAAAAATGTTTGAGTCCACATCGTTGTCAGAAGTGTAAAGGTGACCGGCACAGACTTTTTAACCCCAATAAAAAGCCTCTATTCAAGAAGTCCTCTAAACCAAATTTGTTCCCTCCACCTTGTCCGGTCTTCGTCTTCGTTGAAACTTCTCTATTCTACCACAACAAGGATATAGTAATTGGAAGTAGACAAATGATAACGGTATCAAATTAAATGCTGGGGTTTTAACTACATAAAATATTAATTCTTAATTAAACATTTTCCGCCGACCTTGAAACAACTATATATTTCAACAAATATTCTTAATAATATACAATGTCACCATGAATGGTGAGCACAATTCTTAAATTTTTTTATAAACATTAATTCCAATAAATGAGCTTACAATTTAAACATTCGGGGTCGTTAGAGATCTCATGCTATTAGATACCAATTACACATTTGGACTATTGAAGACCTCAGCCCAGTAGGCACCTTTTAAAACGTTCAAGGTCATTAGGTATCCCAGGCCATTGGGGACCTCTTCAACATTCTGGGTCACTACAGACCCCAAGCCATTATGGCCTTCACCACATTCGAGATCGTTAAGGACCCCAGGCCATTAGGGACCTTGAAACCTTTGGAGCTATTCGTGGCTTCAAGTCTATAGGTACACCGCAATATGAACCATACCACAAACAATCCATACGATATATGACGATAAACATTAATGTGATAGGTCCCGTAATAATGCAGCCAAAATAAGTATTCTGAACGAGAAGTATACCCGACGAAAGACGAAAACTTGGATTTTTAATAGGCAATCTATCACAACGACTTCGAATTTTATGTTGCACACTTTTCGACAGGTTGCTGCTGGAGTACCATTTACCTTAGTAACTAAGGAGTTTGTAGAATTAACCGATATATTAAGTTTTTCTGAATTTTCGATTGACGATTCAGATGCCGGATCAACCAAAGTTCTTGCAGGAAAAGTAACGCCATGACGAACTATATTCTCTTTTATTCTGCAAGACATGAAAAGATTTACGAACTACATTTCCGACTGATGCGGTTTGTTCGCATTTAAAGAGGACGAACTTATTATTCACAATAATGTTTCTAGGTCGAAGGGAGGGGGCGGACGAAGCCAAATGCGAATTGGAAGGAGTCACAATGTGATTCGGACTACTCACAATAGGGCGATCTCTGTACAACAGAGTGATAATATATATATATATATATATATATATATATATATATATATATATATATATATATACTCACAATAGGGCGATCTCTGTACAACAGAGTGATAATATATATATATATATATATATATATACTATATATACTTCGACTAGGCACGTTTTGACATATTGCTGTGGTTATAATAAATATTAAAAACATTGGTAAGTCTATTGTATTTAATGATAACCAAATTGTACTATTTATAATACATTACCGAATTTATCCGTTTTATGTTTCAAAAAATAAATTAATAAAAGTAAGATGACGCAGCGCGGAATTGAACTCCCAAACCAATGCATGTCAGCAGTTGCCCTTAACCTACCCGGCCATCACACCACTGCAACATTGTGATCTACATTCGCAATCTGAATCAAACAACTTGTTTGTAAACAAAATTTTCATATTAAATTTGCGTCTGAAGCTCTAAACAGCTTCGTCATGGAAAGTAACGGTCCATGACAATTAAAATGCAGATATTTATTGGTCAGTTTTTATTATACTTTTTTATTACTCTTATTAGATTAAATATATTCCGGATTCCTCCTTTTTATAAATCAGCTTTAAGCCTTTTGTTAATTTTAAATGTTTGATTCACAATATAATATATCTAAAAGTTCATGCTAAATTATGAAACTGCAGAAAAATTAAATTTGTAACTCCCTTTAATTATTTCTTTCTACTCTGCTTACAAATAATGTAGGAATGAAAATATAAAATTTACGTAAGTCTATACAACTCGGGATTAGCAGTTGTAAGTCGGCTATGACCATTTTTGATGTACCAACGGATAGTTTGTATCTGATCGACGCCAAAATTTTGGTGTAAAAATTGCCAGAGATCACACATGTTTTATGGGAGAAAAGTGTGGAAACAAAATCTTCTCTTTCATATTGGAAGTAATTGGAAACATACTTGACATGGATAATTAAAACTCTTCTGTGTTTACATGAAAAGAGAAAGATTGACACTTGTTTTAAAAAAATGTCTTCTAAGATTGTTGCTTCCTCTTCTCTCGCGTCTTCCTAAATGATGAATGAAAATTCTTGTTGCATTCTCTGTTAAGAGCAAAAACATAAAATGCATGTTTGCCTTCGGTTCGTAAGTGGTACACTGGTGGATATATTCAAATTGGTCCAAAGACATTGATTATGCGTAAATTGCCTTCGTAAGGGGCACGAAGTCAAAAATTGTTGCTGTCGTTCTTGTCGTAAGATGTCTTTGATTGACATCTCACTCTGTTGTACAGAGATCGCCCTATTGTGAGTAGTCCGAATCAAATTGTGACTTCTTCCAATTCGCATTTGGCTTCGTCCGCCCCCTCCCTTCAAAAGGTTTAAAGCAGATTTGTAAAAAGGAGAAATCCGGAATATATTTAATCTAATAAGAGTAATAAAAAAGTATAATAAAAACTGAACTATAAATAACGCTTGTAGACCCTAGGTGTCTTTGGACCAACTCCGTTTCAGAACACTTGGGTTCGATCTAACACATCCCAATACTTGCATTGACACAAGGTCTGGTGTTAACATGGAATATATCGGTTCACTTCTTCTGGAACCTCCTCCTATATATATATATATATATATATATATATATATATATATATATATATATATATATATATATATATATATATATATATATATATATATATATATATATATATGGTCCAAAGACACCTAGGGTCTACAAGCGTTATTTATAGTTCAGTTTTTATTATACTTTTTTATTACTCTTATTAGATTAAATATATTCCGGATTTCTCCTTTTTACAAATCTGCTTTAAGCCTTTTGAAGGGAGGGGCGGACGAAGCCAAATGCGAATTGGAAGAAGTCACAATTTGATTCGGACTACTCACAATAGGGCGATCTCTGTACAACAGAGTGAGATGTCAATCAAAGACATCTTACGACAAGAACGACAGCAAAAATTTTTGACTTCGTGCCCCTTACGAAGGCAATTTACGCATAATCAATGTCTTTGGACCAATTTGAATATATCCACCAGTGTACCACTTACGAACCGAAGACAAACATGCATTTTATGTTTTTGCTCTCAACAGAGAATGCAACAAGAATTTTTATTCATCATTTAGGAAGACGCGAGAGAAGAGGAAGCAACAATCTTAGAAGACATTTTTTTAAGAAAAGTGTCAATCTTTCTCTTTTCATGTAAACACAGAAGAGTTTTAATTATCCATGTCAAGTATGTTTCCAATTACTTCCAATATGAAAGAAAAGTTTTTATTTCCACACTTTTCTCTCATAAAACATGTGTGATCTCTGGCAATTTTTACAGAAAAATTTTGGCGTCGATCAGATACAAACTATCCGTTGGTACATCAAAAATGGTCATAGCCGACTTACAACTGCTAATCCCGAGTTGTATAGACTTACGTAAATTTTATATTTTCATTTCTATATTATTTGTAAGCAAAGTAGAAAGAAATAATTCAAGGGAGTTACAAATTTAATTTTTCTGCAGTTTCATAATTTAGCATGAACTTTTAGATACATTTATATTGTGAATCAAACATTGTTGCTTCCTCTTCTCTCGCGTCTTCCTAAATGATGAATGAAAATTCTTGTTGCATTCTCTGTTGAGAGCAAAAACATAAAATGCATGTTTGTCTTCGGTTCGTAAGTGGTATACTGGTGGATATATTCAAATTGGTCCAAAGACATTGATTATGCGTAAAATGCCTTCGTAAGGGGCAAGAAGTCAAAAATTGTTGCTGTCGTTCTTGTCGTAAGATGTCTTTGACATCTCACTCTGTTGTACAGAGATCGCCCTATTGTGAGTAGTCCGAATCAAATTGTGACTTCTTCCAATTCGCATTTGGCTTCGTCCGCCCCCTCCCTTCAAAAGGCTTACAGCAGATTTGTAAAAAGGAGAAATCCGGAATATATTTAATGTAAAAAGAGTAATAAAAAAGTATAATAAAAACTGAACTATAAATAACGCTTGTAGACCCTAGGTGTCTTGGACCAACTATATATCTATATATGTATATATATATATATATATATATATATATATACATATATATATATATATATATATATATATATATATATATATATATATATATATATATATATATATATATATATATATATATATATATATATATATATATATATATATATATAAAGCTGATTTATAAAAAGGAGAAATTCGGAATATATTTAATCTTATAAGAGTAATAAAAAAGTATAATAAAAACTGAACTATAAATATCTGCATTTTAATTGTCATGGACCGTTACTTTCCATGACGAAGCTGTTTACAGCTTCAGACGCAAATTCAATATGAACTTTTGTTTACAAACATGTTGTTTGATTCAGATTGCGAATGTAGATCACAACGTTGCAGTGGTGTGATGGTCGGGTAGGTTAAGGGCAACAGCTGACATGCATTGGTTTGGGAGTTCAATTCCGCGCTGCGTCATCTTACTTTTATTCATTTATTTTTTGAAACATAAAACGGATAAATTCGGTAATGTATTATAAATAGTACAATTTGGTTATCATTAAATACAATAGACTTACCAATGTTTTCAATATTTTTTATAACCACAGCAATATGACTGGTATATCATTTGATATGGTCAAAACGTGCCTATATATATATATATATATATATATATATATATATATATATATATATATATATATATATATATATATATATATATATATATATATATATATATATATATATATATATGTATATATATATATATTATCACTCTGTTGTACAGAGATCGCCCTATTGTGAGTAGTCCGAATCAAATTGTGACTCCTTCCAATTCGCATTTGGCTTCGTCCGCCCCCTCCCTTCGACCTAGAAACATTATTGTGAATAATAAGTTCGTCCTCTTTAAATGCGAACAAACCGCATCAGTCGGAAATGTAGTTCGTAAATCTTTTCATGTCTTGCAGAATAAAAGAGAATATAGTTCGTCATGGCGTTACTTTTCCTGCAAGAACTTTGGTTGATCCGGCATCTGAATCGTCAATCGAAAATTCAGAAAAACTTAAATATATCGGTTAATTCTACAAACTCCTTAGTTACTAAGGTAAATGGTACTCCAGCAGCAACCTGTCGAAAAGTGTGCAACATAAAAATTCGAAGTCGTTGTGATAGATTGCCTATTAAAAATCCAAGTTTTCGTCTTTCGTCGGGTATACTTCTCGTTCAGAATACTTATTTTGGCTGCATTATTACGGGACCTATCACATAAATGTTTATCGTCATATATCGTATGGATTGTTTGTGGTATGGTTCACATTGCGGGGTACCTATAGACTTGAAGCCACGAATAGCTCCAAAGGTTTCAAGGTCCCTAATGGCCTGGGGTCCTTAACGATCTCGAATGTGGTGAAGGCCATAATGGCTTGGGGTCTGTAGTGACCCAGAATGTTGAAGAGGTCCCCAATGGCCTGGGATGCCTAATGACCTTGAACGTTTTAAAAGGTGCCTAATGGGCTGAGGTCTTCAATAGTCCAAATGTGTAATTGGTATCTAATAGCATGAGATCTCTAACGACCCCGAATGTTTAAATTGTAAGCTCATTTATTGGAATTAATGTTTATAAAAAAATTTAAGAATTGTGCTCACCATTTCATGGTGACATTGTATATTATTAAGAATATTTGTTGAAATATATAGTTGTTTCAAGGTCGGCGGAAAATGTTTAATTAAGAATTAATATTTTATGTAGTTAAAACCCCAGCATTTAATTTGATACCGTTACCATTTGTCTACTTCCAATTACTATATCCTTGTTGTGGTAGAATAGAGAAGTTTCAACGAAGACGAAGACCGGACAAGGTGGAGGGAACAAATTTGGTTTAGAGGACTTCTTGAATAGAGGCTTTTTATTGGGGTTAAAAAGTCTGTGCCGGTCACCTTTACACTTCTGACAACGATGTGGACTCAAACATTTTTGAGGGTATGTGACCTGCCAAACAATTGGAGCAGAAATTATCCTTTACCACAAATCGAATTCTATTTTTCGCAGGTCAATTTGAGAAATTACTGTGTGCATACAACACATTTAGGTCCCTGTTTTCGAATGGATCTCGCCACGGTCCATTTGCCTTGAGGAGCTTTGGCGGAAGTGGTAGTTGTAATCTCCCGTAGAGGAGCAACCTCTCCTCTTTTAGAAGCCGCATCTGTCGCTTGTATCTCCTGGATGACGGTTGCAAGCTACCGTAGAGAAGACGCCTTGCCAACGGTCCAGGCTGATCCTTGGGGAGATGCAGACCTCGCTGGTACAATTTCCCGTAGAGGAGCAGCGGTGCCGGTATTTGTGGTCTAATGGCCACATATTGAGGCTAGGAGCACCTGAGGGGTATCTCCTGCCTCCCGTAGAGGAGAAGCAGAAACTTCTAGGTCGGTCGTTGAGGCGTTCGCTTTGGCTGATAGTGCCGGTGCAGGTTTCTGTAGAGGAGAGGTATCATAGCTGAATAATGGCATCCTCGACACCTCTCTCTTCCTCTGATATTGGAAAGTCCTCATCATAATAAGGAAGCGGCCATCTGACTCAAATTTCTATCTCTTCATTGGTCAAGGATCAGTTTAACTACATTCAGTGGGGCTCTTTAAATATTCTTCCTCTTTTTTCGCCGAAGGCAGAATTGTTGTGAGAGCGCTTTTAATTTTCTATACCGGTTAATGACATCCAATGAAGATTCATTTATTATGGGCTCTGGAAGAGCGAGGATCGGAGATCCGATAAGGAAATGCCCAGGTGTAAGGCTACCGTAGTGGCACGCCTCAATTCTTTTTAGCATTGTGGGACATTCTTCAAACGTATATTTGAATTTTTTCATTTTTCTAATATGAGTAGCAAGGCTTCTAACCCCAGCTTCCCAAAGTCCACCCATATGTGGAGCTCCAGCTGGGTTAAATCTCCATGTAAGATCTTGATAGGAAATCTTTGATCGGAGCTTAGCACGAATTTTATTTAATGCTTGCTTAAATTCTTGTTCTATAACCGAGATACACCAACGAAATTAGTGCCATTATCCGAGAAGATAGTCCGATAGTTGGTCCTTGGGCATCCACGAGGAGATATAAATATATTCCTCTGAAAAGCATGCCTTTTGAGCAAGCACAGCAAGACGAAGTATTTATGCTTGGATCAGTAAATTGCTAGGAGCAGAACCCTCATAGTGATGTTTACCTCTATGAAAAGAATGCATATAGTGGAAAAATCGAAAAAAATACATGCAATGGCATGAAATGCCCTATCTATTAAATAAAACTTGTTTTAGACATCATACATTAAACATCAGGAAGAAGTTCGACCTCAGTTTACAGTTTTTTTCTCAAATTTTGAATTTTCCATTTGGAACTATCAAGGCTTAACCCATAAGGACCGTGCCACCAACTCCGAAGGAGAAAACCCCTTGCTGCATAAATCAGCAGGATTGTCCTCAGATCGAACGCTAAACCATTTGTTTTGCCCAACATTCTCTTGAATGCGACATACCCTATTGACGAAATTAGACACTGTAGATGGAGTTTTTGAGGCCAAGAAAGGATGATCGTAGAATCGGCCCAACAAAAGATATGTAAGAAGATTTTTAAGAAGTTCTGATGCTAATACCACACCACACAATCCTAAGCGAAGTAAGGAAATAGTCTTAATCGGAGGTACTTTTATTTTGCGAGCTAGCAAATTTGTGAAAATGTTCTCATTTGAAGCAACGACACAAATGTATGCTAACAACGCGTATGCCTTTTCCGAGGAATCGCAATTATTAACTGTCTATTTATGAAGTTCAAAGTTCGTGAAAAAGAGAGCACCAATTAGTTGGTCTCTTGATTTTTGAGCTGTCTGCAAATCATGATAACCGGCCAAGACATCATCCACGTCCATGCACTTCCGAAGGATATGTGCAGCTAGCGGAAATTCATTTTCTGTGCCATCGCAAGATTTGGAGTACAGCTTACTGGGAAAATCTGGAAATAAAATTCGTTGGAGAGAAGTATGAGCAGAATCGATTCGAATCTGCCAGTACATTTGCGGTATGTCGCAATTGAATACAAATTGGAAAAGTCTTCATCTAAGAATAAGAAGGACTATGTCCAATTGTCGACATAGAGAATATAGTTAAGACTATTCCCGTTGAGAGTCTAGTTCGAGGTAGTGAAAACCCCTCGCAATTTTGTTGTTTGTTTATCGCATTAATAACTCAATGGTGAGTAAGGTAGAAAACTGTAGGGCGGACGAAGTCGAAATCAGTCTCATCTGGTCTAATTCTAAATATTCCCTGTCCACCCCATCGTAAACTTTTCCAATTGCAGTTTTTTTGGGAGAGGAGCGTCATTTCGAAGGAATTGTCGTAAGCAATTGATCCTAGAATGACCAAGGAATTATGGGAAGTGTGAAAATACCTGCCTTCTGAGTCCCGTCAAGTCGTAATCTTGAAATTTTCCTTAAAGAATTTATCCGAAGGAGACAAAATAACGCGTTTTGGAGTTTCTTCCAATTCCAAGAATCGAAGTACAGTTTTGTTAAGATCTTCTTCCGTACAGTAGGTTGTGGTTGTTAAAACCGTAATGTAGAATTGCGATTGGGATCAGCAATGATCCAGCCGAAAACAGTTCTGTGTAACATTTAAGAACCTAAGATTGCCAAACGGGAAATTATATCACTACCTATTGAAATAGAAGCAAATTTCCAGAAATAGCGATAGAGGCACTTATTTATAATGTGCACAATTGTCTGGACGTAGTAAGACACTTTGTTTAACGACACTTTAATATGACACACATGCCTGTTGCGTTTACCAACAAATGTTTAAATTTCATAACCAACCGTCATTTAGTTCAGACAACAATTGAAGCGTTTGAGCACTGAAGAACGACGATCTATGGATATTTGTTTTGAACTCTAGCCAAAAACGCAATCGATGAACCCATATAGGACAGATAAACCAGATTTTAATGAAGACTTTAGCGCGTCTTCATTAATATCTGGACACTGAAGATTCGGACTTTGTTAAGTATATTTGCACCTTTTTCTCAACCTTTTTGATAGTGTCAATACCACGGATGTCGCGAAGACACATAATAGTCTGGATCCGTTCCCTAAGAAAACGATCGAAGAAGATAAAGCCGATTTGTCTCTGACCGTCTATTCCCACGGTGAGACCGTATGCATAGGCAGACATTGAATGCCTATTCGTAAAAACGTCATAGATAGCCATAGCCGAAATATACGTTGTAGATTTTTCAAAAACGCACTGTACTCATTATTGTGAACTAGAGATCAAAGAGCAGTTTCGGTTGGTTGTTAACCAAGATTCGGACATTGTCATATGTCTCTTTTAAGGCCTGTAAAGCTAAAGCGAAACTTCTGTGTGTCAGCGGAAACTTTGATATGATATCTTTTGCTTCCCCACTGGTTTTCTTTAGTCAATAACACAATTTTCAATGTTGCTAAGTCGACTTTTGTTGATATATACTGCAGAAAAAAGATTCCCAAATGTAGGCCCCAAAGGAAATCGCCGTTGAAAATATCTATATCGCAAGGTGGTAGATTCTGATATTGTCATTTAGAGCGAAAACTTCAATCCTTGTGGAGCGAAACTCCAGACAGAGATAACATAGAACAAACTCTAGAAATGCTAGTTACATGTGAAACATGTAAATTCGAACGATGCGACTGCTGGTTACTATTCAAACCTTGAACCAACAAAGGATTAGAATTTTATTGTAAGGCACGTAGTTGGTCCAATTTACGATCTTTTGAAGCAATGACGTTTACATATGCCTTAAGCCTTTGTAATATGAGTTTCAAAATTAACGTACACTTACTGTACAGTACTTAACATTATATCATGTTAAACAACGTACGTCAATCAATAAGGCAGTGATTATTAAACACTACACTGCATTCTCTCTCTTGTTTCAACTTGCCCTTGCATGAGGTTTACTTAGACCAGCTAATCGTCTTCATCATTCTTTTCTATCGATCCACCAACCAGCAAAGAACTATAAAACATATTGTGACAATTAAAAGTTTTCAACCTGTTAAGTTTTTTAATATTTTGTAAAATTGATTCGTTCAATTGCTGAAGTTTTCTTCACAGTTCCTCACCCTAAAAAAAATACAAAATATCGAGAGGTAAATATTTCATTTTTGTGATACAGTGTTCAATTTAAGTGAAATATTTTATTAACAGAAAAGGTACCCATATTCGCCACGCGGCCCACGTGATTTTTTGTGTTACCTCTGCCAGAGGATAACCATTCTCTATATCACGGGAAACAATACCGCTATCCATTATTTTAAAGGTAATCTAAAACAGAAATGGGTTCCGCGGATTTGTCTAATTTTTTTTAATTTTATCCTCACAGGTTATAAAACCTTTTATACCGTGTTGGGGGCTCTGAGGAGCCACCACTTAAACGCTATTCTACAAATCCAGGACAAGTTCGATTTCCAAATACCGAATTAAATAGCAGTCTGTTTGGCTACCTGACGTTATATCTAAAACTGCCAAGACAAACAGCTTGAAAATTGTGGTTTTGTAAATCTTCCCGAAATTTGGTACAAAACCTTCCAATTACGTCAAGTCGGGTCAGTGGATATTGTATTTCCACAATTTCATATTGGAGTCTGCTTATTCAGTCAATTACGTCTTAAGAAGCTGAAAATTTTATAATTTATTTTCTACCGTTGCCATAAAATTCTGAAAGTTTCAACGCAACTTTAAACCCAGCCTGAATTAAATACGCCTGTCAGTTCTGTTTCATCATCACTTCCTACAATAACCTAATATTTATAAAATAATACCTACAATTAAGTTAAAAAAAAATACGTATGGAGTTACCCATATATCATTAATTACATGGAGATGATAATCACGTTGTTAGATTGAACTTCGGTATGTAAGCAACGCAAAAGTAAAAACTGATCTTCATCGCAGCATAGCAACAACAAAGAACTACCAACTACCATAATGGAAGAGGCCTCTACCAGCGGTGTTTTTGTTTGGTGAGTAAATTAATCAAAACAAAATAACATTGATCTTTTGCATTGCTTGTTACATCGCCAAAGAAAGAACAAAAGAAAAAAAAAAAAACAACAACCTCATCATCATTACATTTGATATGTCGCTTGCTTTTATTACTTACTGCATTCAATTCCTATAACAGATTCGGAAGAATTGTTTTTGTTGTTCTTTCTGTTCTTTCTTATAAAGTGTCTTACATTATCATCATCATAATTATGTTAAAGAATAGATTTAACGATAGCCCTACGATAGGCATACAGAGTAATTTTGTATCTTGAATTAAGTTTTTATGTGCTAATTTGAAGCTCTTATATAATAATTTTTATGTTTGCTAATAATTTTTGTTTTTGAAGTTTACAAAAATGAGTGAATAAACTGATTAAAATTTTCTTACAAGGTGTAATCGGAAAGTGACTTAAATAACTACTTTAGGGATTTTAACTAAGATAATGTGCCTCGTTAAAATCATTGGTTGGGAGGGCTGCGGGCACAGGACTCCACACCATCAGGAGATCCAAATATGTATTTTGATTGAGATTCGTATAATTTCAGCATTATTGACCAACATGGGGTATTCTTTGTCAGCATTTGATTAGGGTCAATTCATAGTTCATATTCCATCTTTAAGATCAGGGAGTCTAAAATAAATTTATTTCTAGTGTGGACCAAACAAAATGTAAATGGGAATTGAGAGAGTAAGATCCACCCCAACCCCGACTGTTAGCTAGCCCTTGAATGGCTCCCGCCCACTCCTCTTTCCCAATAAAATCAGTTGGTTTTATTTTCTTTATATACCAATACAAGTGGTCCATTACAGAAATTGGCGCCCAACGTGGGGCCTAGGAGATTTTTTACTGTTTAAAGTTTTGATCTTCTTAACCTCACACATTAATCCATTAAATTGTACGTTTCATACAAAACAATGAATGAATATGCTTTGAACAGTTGTTTTGAATCTTTTGTATAGATAATTGCAGAATAATGTTTGGAAATTTGAATTGTTTGAGTTGTAAACCCGAACAAATCAACCTAATTAATTTTTGCAATTCCTTCTATGCAGTTCACTGAATCTGTTTAATTCATTGGATTTCATTGTTATTGGGATTCTATGTTATAGTCTTTCAGAACTGGACTACCTTCCTCCTGCCTTATAGTAGGATTTACAAAACAGTTGCTGATTGCATATTTTGTCCATTATGAGGTAGTATATAGGTGAAGAAGAGGATGATTTGTTTAGACTGATTATTACTTGAATATCCATTCAATAGACCAATTTAGTGTCTTCAATCAAAATACATTAATACTTAAGTCCTTTTTGCATTACACCGTGATATGTAAGAAGTACTTTTTATGAAAATTAAATATTTTTGTTTCGAAATTATTATTGAATATTATATTAAAATAACATTGGATTTTAAATTATGGAGAGAACTCCAATACAGGCATTAGGTGCTACTGCATCAATTTCCGACTCCATATCCGAAAACCATTGTGTAGTTTGCGATGAGCAAATACTATCCGATCAAGATACCATAAACATTATAGAATGTAACCACATATTTCATCGTATATGTTTAGAAGGCTATTTGGCTGAATCCGCAGAATGCCCAACTTGTAAAAGGCCCTGCTCTCTTGCAGATTTAAAGAAAAATTTACCCATAGACAAAGGTAAATCTTATAATAAATCTAGAGGCCGTGGAGCCAGAGCAAAACAACACAATACAAGAAGCTATTGTCGAAACCTTTTTCAAGAGCGTTTTGCTAATTCGTTGGCTGATTCTAATGTAGACATTTCTGCAGACAATGTACAAGACTCACAGGTGCCTAATTCACCCGCCAACTATAGCAATAGGAATGCAATTCCAAACACAATTCAACCTACAATAGATTATACTCAATTAGGAGAAATAATTGAAACCACAATGACTAAAATTTTCAAGAATTTAAACCTGTTGCCTACGACATCTACTAGAGACAGTAATCCAAATTTGTCTTTAAATGTCAACACATCAGTTCAGCAACCCATTCAAAGAAACAACAGCAATCAACCTTCAAATTCCATCATAAATAATACCACAATTCCTCCACCACCAACCACAAACAATCAACCACCAGTTGATACAGTCAGACCTTCTCATTCACAAGAGTGTAGATCGCCCAACTTTTTAGATACCCAACAGATTAGACCTGATAAAGTCACCTCAATTATTCGAGATTGGCATATCAAATTTGATGGTTCTTCCACTGGAATAAGTGTAGATGAATTCTTGTACAGAGTTCGTACACTGACCAGAGAAAACTTAAATAATGACTTCTCACAACTCTGCAAAAATTTACCTTTATTGCTGTCTGGGAAAGCCCAAGACTGGTTTTGGCGCTACCACAAACAGGTAGACCACATCGAATGGGAACCCTTTTGTCTCGCTATTAAATACCAATACAAAGAATTTCGATCGTCCTTCGACATAAAGGAGGAAATAAGAGCCCGAAAAATGAAATCAAATGAGAACTTTGAAACTTTTTATGAAGCAGTATCCTCTTTGTTAGACAGGCTTGATCCACCAATGCCCGAACAAGAATTGATTGAAATTTTGACTCGAAACTTGCGTCCTGAAATTAGGCACGAGCTTCTTTACGTACCCATTTTTTCTATTGCTCATTTGCGCAAGTTAGTGCAAATGAGAGAATCCCTACTTGGAGAAGATTATTTCCGAAAAACTATGTCGTTAAAGCCTCAATGTAATCGTCGTGTGGCTGAAATACATTTCCCTAGCGACGCTGATTCCGAACATGAGGAAGTTACTCCACAATTATCTATAGATGCGATTCAACAGCCTCCTAGACAGGTAAAGTGCTGGAATTGCGATGTGTTTGGACACTTTTGGGAAGATTGTGAAGAAGAAAGGAAAGTATTTTGTTATGGTTGTGGAGCCAAAAATACTTATAAACCTCAATGCTCTAAGTGTTCCTTAAAAAAAATTGCCAAATCAAAAAACTAACAAAAGACTCAATTCCAGAGCAGAATCATACTCACGGTTCATTAGAAGACTGTTCTAGACCTGACTGCCTGGATAAAGAAAACACATTTAAAGTTCTGCACCGACAAACTTCTAATAAACTTACTCAAAATTCAGACACACCAGTTTTATACCCTATTTTACCATACCATCAGAGATGGGAACAATATTTGGCCAAGCGAAAGGAAATTTTTGAAGATTTTCCAATTTCCAACAGAAAACCAAAACGATCAACTTTAAGGTTGCGGCGTCATTACAAACAAAGAAGGTTCATCTCAAAATTTTGCATTTCGTCTATTGTCAATAAGGCCGAAGACAAACGTTTTTATGCTTCAGTAAAATTTTTAACTTTTAGCGAGTTAGGATTGCTCGACACAGGAGCAAATGTTTCTTGTATTGGGGCAGATCTCGCCAACACAAATTTTGATAGTTTTAGAGAATTTTTTCCATTGAAGACTAGCGTCAAAACTGCTGACGGTAATATTCAAAGGGTAACCGGTTATTTAGAAGTTCCAGTTGAGTTTAAAAATTCTACGCATAAAATGAGACTATTAATAGTACCATCGATTTCACAAAGACTCATATTGGGACTGGACTTTTGGAAATCTTTCCAATTAGCTCCTGATTTATTTGGCAGTATAGTCTTTTCTTCGTCCAATGAAGATTCATCTAAAATCGTATCCGAAATGTCAGAGTCAAACCTATCTGTTCCTAAAATATCCAATTCTCATGATTACCCCCTTTCCCCATCACAACGTCAACAGCTAGCTATTGTAATTGATCTATTCCCCAATTGTGACAAACAAGGCTTAGGTCGAACACCCTTAATACGTCATCATATCGATGTTGATGGAGCTCCTCCCGTAAAACAGCGGCACTATCCTGTGTCACCCGCCGTGGAAAAATTAATGTACCAGGAAATAGACCGAATGCTGGCTTTGGGAGTAATCGAACCCTCAACTTCGGCCTGGAGCTCACCAATGCGGCTAGTTTTAAAACCCAATAAGGTTCGATTGTGCCTTGATGCACGTAGGCTCAATCAGGTCACACGAAAAGATGCTTACCCTTTGCCGAGTATCGAGGGAATATTTTCTCGACTACCTAAAGCTAACATCATTTCGAAGCTTGACTTGAAAGATGCTTATTGGCAAATTGGGCTCACGGAGGAGTCGAAAGCATTAACAGCTTTTACTGTGCCCGGTAGGCCTCTCTACCATTTCGTTGTCATGCCTTTTGGCCTCTGCAACGCTCCTGCCACAATGTGTCGTTTGGTAGATGAGCTTATTCCTCCAGACTTACGAAATTGTGTATTCGGCTATTTAGATGATTTGGTCGTAGTTTCGGAAGACTTTCCCACGCATTTGGCCATTCTCGCAAGACTTGCTGACCAATTTCGGAAAGCCAATCTAACCTTAAATGTGGCCAAATCACACTTCTGTGTTACTGAAGTTAATTATTTAGGCTACATAATCGGCGACGGTGGTATTAAGACCGATCCCCAGAAAATCGATTCGATATTGTCATGGCCTGTACCGAAAAATATTAAGCAGGTGAGAGGATTCCTCGGCCTTGCCGGATGGTACAGAAGATTTGTAGCCAATTTTTCATCTATTGTCTTCCCCATTACTGAAGTCTTGTCGACCAAAAAGAAATTTCGCTGGACAGATGAAGCGCAGGCAGCATTTGACAATCTCAAAAAGCTCCTTACGTCTGCTCCTATCCTCTCCAACCCTAATTTTTCGCAAAAATTTTATTTACACTGCGATGCCAGCGATTTCGGTATCGGTGCAGTTCTGATACAGTTAGATGAGGAAGGAAATGAGAAGCCAATTGCATTCATGTCGCGCAAACTGAATACCGCTCAGCGAAATTATAGTGTAACTGAGCGCGAATGCTTGGCAGCAGTCGAAGCTATAAAAAAATTTCGCTGCTATCTCGAGCTACAAGAATTCGAGGTCATCACCGACCATTCTTCGTTGTTATGGCTGATGAAGCAACCAGATTTAACTGGACGTTTAGCCAGATGGGTGTTCAAGCTTCAAGGCTTCAAATTTTCTATCCGGCACAGAAAAGGCAAAGAAAACGTCGTGCCCGACGCCCTTTCAAGAATACCCTTTGGAGAAATATCTGAAATTGAGTGTCTTCAACCCGAGATCGATTTAGAGTCGTCCCATTTCAATGATGAAGATTATATCCTGTTAAAGGATAAAATAAATAAAAACCTATCTCAGTATCCGGATATCAAGATTGTAGACCAGTTCGTTTATATAAGAACTGATCCATATGACGGGGACCCTGAGTATGAAGTATATTGTTGGAAACTCTGGGTTCCAGAGAAATTACGACAAAATGTTATAACCCGTGCTCATAATTCGCCAATATCAGCTCATTGTGGTACAGGAAAAACCATAGAACTGATTCGTAGGAATTTTTTCTGGCCAGGACTAGTTCATGACGTTCGTAGCTACATTGGCTCTTGTGAGATTTGCAAGACTTCAAAAGCTCCAAATTTTATAATGAAGCCCAATATGGGTCAACAAACAGACATTTCAAGGCCTTTCCAACGAATGTATATTGACTTGCTAGGACCATATCCTCGTAGCACACAAGGTTATATCGGCTTACTTATTGTGTTGGATCATTTGACCAAATTCCATTGGTTATGTCCGCTTAGGAAATTTACTTCTGCTTCCATTATGGATTTTTTGAAAACAAATATTTTCTATATATTTGGAGTGCCTGAGTCGATAGTTAGCGACAATGGTTCGCAGTTCAAGGCCAACGAATTTAACGCCTTTCTTACATCTTTTGGCATTTCTCATACCTACACAGCATTGTACTCTCCGCAAGCAAATGCCTCAGAAAGGGTTAATCGCTCTATAATAGCTGGTATTCGTAGTTACCTGAAAAAAGACCATACTATGTGGAATCAACACCTTAGCGCCATAAGTTGTTCCTTGCGAAATACGTACCACCAAACGATTAAATGTTCGCCATACCAGGCCGTTTTCGGTTTAAATATGGTTACCCACGGTAGTTCATACAAACTTTTAAGAAATCTTGGAGCTTTGAATGAACCCCATGTCCAAATGCATAGAGATGATGAACTACAAATACTAAGAAAAATTTAAAAGTCCGCTTAACTGAAGCCTATGAGACTAATCGTCATCAGTATAACCTGAGGTCGAGACCGATAATTTATAAAGTGGGCCAAGTTGTTTTTCGTAGGAATTTTGCGCAGAGTTCGCATGAAAAGAAATTCAACGCGAAATTAGCCCCTCTTTTCATCAAGGCAGTTGTTAAAGAAAAAGTAGGCAGTAATTACTATATATTGCAGGATACTGATACCACAAATATTGGCACGTATCATGCCAAGGACATTCGTCCTTAAAAAAAAAAAAAAAATCAGATTTAGTTCTCCTCCTAATACTTTTGCATATAATGCAAGTATTATGTGGTTTGTAATATGAGTTTCAAAATTAACGTACACTTACTGTACAGTACTTAACATTATATCATGTTAAACAACGTACGTCAATCAATAAGGCAGTGATTATTAAACACTACACTGCATTCTCTCTCTTGTTTCAACTTGCCCTTGCATGAGGTTTACTTAGACCAGCTAATCGTCTTCATCATTCTTTTCTATCGATCCACCAACCAGCAAAGAACTATAAAACATATTGTGACAATTAAAAGTTTTCAACCTGTTAAGTTTTTTAATATTTTGTAAAATTGATTCGTTCAATTGCTGAAGTTTTCTTCACAGTTCCTCACCCTAAAAAAAATACAAAATATCGAGAGGTAAATATTTCATTTTTGTGATACAGTGTTCAATTTAAGTGAAATATTTTATTAACAGAAAAGGTACCCATATTCGCCACGCGGCCCACGTGATTTTTTGTGTTACCTCTGCCAGAGGATAACCATTCTCTATATCACGGGAAACAATACCGCTATCCATTATTTTAAAGGTAATCTAAAACAGAAATGGGTTCCGCGGATTTGTCTAATTTTTTTTAATTTTATCCTCACAGGTTATAAAACCTTTTATACCGTGTTGGGGGCTCTGAGGAGCCACCACTTAAACGCTATTCTACAAATCCAGGACAAGTTCGATTTCCAAATACCGAATTAAATAGCAGTCTGTTTGGCTACCTGACGTTATATCTAAAACTGCCAAGACAAACAGCTTGAAAATTGTGGTTTTGTAAATCTTCCCGAAATTTGGTACAAAACCTTCCAATTACGTCAAGTCGGGTCAGTGGATATTGTATTTCCACAATTTCATATTGGAGTCTGCTTATTCAGTCAATTACGTCTTAAGAAGCTGAAAATTTTATAATTTATTTTCTACCGTTGCCATAAAATTCTGAAAGTTTCAACGCAACTTTAAACCCAGCCTGAATTAAATACGCCTGTCAGTTCTGTTTCATCATCACTTCCTACAATAACCTAATATTTATAAAATAATACCTACAATTAAGTTAAAAAAAAAATACGTATGGAGTTACCCATATATCATTAATTACATGGAGATGATAATCACGTTGTTAGATTGAACTTCGGTATGTAAGCAACGCAAAAGTAAAAACTGATCTTCATCGCAGCATAGCAACAACAAAGAACTACCAACTACCATAATGGAAGAGGCCTCTACCAGCGGTGTTTTTGTTTGGTGAGTAAATTAATCAAAACAAAATAACATTGATCTTTTGCATTGCTTGTTACATCGCCAAAGAAAGAACAAAAGAAAAAAAAAAAAAAAACAACAACCTCATCATCATTACATTTGATATGTCGCTTGCTTTTATTACTTACTGCATTCAATTCCTATAACAGATTCGGAAGAATTGTTTTTGTTGTTCTTTCTGTTCTTTCTTATAAAGTGTCTTACATTATCATCATCATAATTATGTTAAAGAATAGATTTAACGATAGCCCTACGATAGGCATACAGAGTAATTTTGTATCTTGAATTAAGTTTTTATGTGCTAATTTGAAGCTCTTATATAATAATTTTTATGTTTGCTAATAATTTTTGTTTTTGAAGTTTACAAAAATGAGTGAATAAACTGATTAAAATTTTCTTACAAGGTGTAATCGGAAAGTGACTTAAATAACTACTTTAGGGATTTTAACTAAGATAATGTGCCTCGTTAAAATCATTGGTTGGGAGGGCTGCGGGCACAGGACTCCACACCATCAGGAGATCCAAATATGTATTTTGATTGAGATTCGTATAATTTCAGCATTATTGACCAACATGGGGTATTCTTTGTCAGCATTTGATTAGGGTCAATTCATAGTTCATATTCCATCTTTAAGATCAGGGAGTCTAAAATAAATTTATTTCTAGTGTGGACCAAACAAAATGTAAATGGGAATTGAGAGAGTAAGATCCACCCCAACCCCGACTGTTAGCTAGCCCTTGAATGGCTCCCGCCCACTCCTCTTTCCCAATAAAATCAGTTGGTTTTATTTTCTTTATATACCAATACAAGTGGTCCATTACAGAAATTGGCGCCCAACGTGGGGCCTAGGAGATTTTTTACTGTTTAAAGTTTTGATCTTCTTAACCTCACACATTAATCCATTAAATTGTACGTTTCATACAAAACAATGAATGAATATGCTTTGAACAGTTGTTTTGAATCTTTTGTATAGATAATTGCAGAATAATGTTTGGAAATTTGAATTGTTTGAGTTGTAAACCCGAACAAATCAACCTAATTAATTTTTGCAATTCCTTCTATGCAGTTCACTGAATCTGTTTAATTCATTGGATTTCATTGTTATTGGGATTCTATGTTATAGTCTTTCAGAACTGGACTACCTTCCTCCTGCCTTATAGTAGGATTTACAAAACAGTTGCTGATTGCATATTTTGTCCATTATGAGGTAGTATATAGGTGAAGAAGAGGATGATTTGTTTAGACTGATTATTACTTGAATATCCATTCAATAGACCAATTTAGTGTCTTCAATCAAAATACATTAATACTTAAGTCCTTTTTGCATTACACCGTGATATGTAAGAAGTACTTTTTATGAAAATTAAATATTTTTGTTTCGAAATTATTATTGAATATTATATTAAAATAACATTGGATTTTAAATTATGGAGAGAACTCCAATACAGGCATTAGGTGCTACTGCATCAATTTCCGACTCCATATCCGAAAACCATTGTGTAGTTTGCGATGAGCAAATACTATCCGATCAAGATACCATAAACATTATAGAATGTAACCACATATTTCATCGTATATGTTTAGAAGGCTATTTGGCTGAATCCGCAGAATGCCCAACTTGTAAAAGGCCCTGCTCTCTTGCAGATTTAAAGAAAAATTTACCCATAGACAAAGGTAAATCTTATAATAAATCTAGAGGCCGTGGAGCCAGAGCAAAACAACACAATACAAGAAGCTATTGTCGAAACCTTTTTCAAGAGCGTTTTGCTAATTCGTTGGCTGATTCTAATGTAGACATTTCTGCAGACAATGTACAAGACTCACAGGTGCCTAATTCACCCGCCAACTATAGCAATAGGAATGCAATTCCAAACACAATTCAACCTACAATAGATTATACTCAATTAGGAGAAATAATTGAAACCACAATGACTAAAATTTTCAAGAATTTAAACCTGTTGCCTACGACATCTACTAGAGACAGTAATCCAAATTTGTCTTTAAATGTCAACACATCAGTTCAGCAACCCATTCAAAGAAACAACAGCAATCAACCTTCAAATTCCATCATAAATAATACCACAATTCCTCCACCACCAACCACAAACAATCAACCACCAGTTGATACAGTCAGACCTTCTCATTCACAAGAGTGTAGATCGCCCAACTTTTTAGATACCCAACAGATTAGACCTGATAAAGTCACCTCAATTATTCGAGATTGGCATATCAAATTTGATGGTTCTTCCACTGGAATAAGTGTAGATGAATTCTTGTACAGAGTTCGTACACTGACCAGAGAAAACTTAAATAATGACTTCTCACAACTCTGCAAAAATTTACCTTTATTGCTGTCTGGGAAAGCCCAAGACTGGTTTTGGCGCTACCACAAACAGGTAGACCACATCGAATGGGAACCCTTTTGTCTCGCTATTAAATACCAATACAAAGAATTTCGATCGTCCTTCGACATAAAGGAGGAAATAAGAGCCCGAAAAATGAAATCAAATGAGAACTTTGAAACTTTTTATGAAGCAGTATCCTCTTTGTTAGACAGGCTTGATCCACCAATGCCCGAACAAGAATTGATTGAAATTTTGACTCGAAACTTGCGTCCTGAAATTAGGCACGAGCTTCTTTACGTACCCATTTTTTCTATTGCTCATTTGCGCAAGTTAGTGCAAATGAGAGAATCCCTACTTGGAGAAGATTATTTCCGAAAAACTATGTCGTTAAAGCCTCAATGTAATCGTCGTGTGGCTGAAATACATTTCCCTAGCGACGCTGATTCCGAACATGAGGAAGTTACTCCACAATTATCTATAGATGCGATTCAACAGCCTCCTAGACAGGTAAAGTGCTGGAATTGCGATGTGTTTGGACACTTTTGGGAAGATTGTGAAGAAGAAAGGAAAGTATTTTGTTATGGTTGTGGAGCCAAAAATACTTATAAACCTCAATGCTCTAAGTGTTCCTTAAAAAAAATTGCCAAATCAAAAAACTAACAAAAGACTCAATTCCAGAGCAGAATCATACTCACGGTTCATTAGAAGACTGTTCTAGACCTGACTGCCTGGATAAAGAAAACACATTTAAAGTTCTGCACCGACAAACTTCTAATAAACTTACTCAAAATTCAGACACACCAGTTTTATACCCTATTTTACCATACCATCAGAGATGGGAACAATATTTGGCCAAGCGAAAGGAAATTTTTGAAGATTTTCCAATTTCCAACAGAAAACCAAAACGATCAACTTTAAGGTTGCGGCGTCATTACAAACAAAGAAGGTTCATCTCAAAATTTTGCATTTCGTCTATTGTCAATAAGGCCGAAGACAAACGTTTTTATGCTTCAGTAAAATTTTTAACTTTTAGCGAGTTAGGATTGCTCGACACAGGAGCAAATGTTTCTTGTATTGGGGCAGATCTCGCCAACACAAATTTTGATAGTTTTAGAGAATTTTTTCCATTGAAGACTAGCGTCAAAACTGCTGACGGTAATATTCAAAGGGTAACCGGTTATTTAGAAGTTCCAGTTGAGTTTAAAAATTCTACGCATAAAATGAGACTATTAATAGTACCATCGATTTCACAAAGACTCATATTGGGACTGGACTTTTGGAAATCTTTCCAATTAGCTCCTGATTTATTTGGCAGTATAGTCTTTTCTTCGTCCAATGAAGATTCATCTAAAATCGTATCCGAAATGTCAGAGTCAAACCTATCTGTTCCTAAAATATCCAATTCTCATGATTACCCCCTTTCCCCATCACAACGTCAACAGCTAGCTATTGTAATTGATCTATTCCCCAATTGTGACAAACAAGGCTTAGGTCGAACACCCTTAATACGTCATCATATCGATGTTGATGGAGCTCCTCCCGTAAAACAGCGGCACTATCCTGTGTCACCCGCCGTGGAAAAATTAATGTACCAGGAAATAGACCGAATGCTGGCTTTGGGAGTAATCGAACCCTCAACTTCGGCCTGGAGCTCACCAATGCGGCTAGTTTTAAAACCCAATAAGGTTCGATTGTGCCTTGATGCACGTAGGCTCAATCAGGTCACACGAAAAGATGCTTACCCTTTGCCGAGTATCGAGGGAATATTTTCTCGACTACCTAAAGCTAACATCATTTCGAAGCTTGACTTGAAAGATGCTTATTGGCAAATTGGGCTCACGGAGGAGTCGAAAGCATTAACAGCATTTACTGTGCCCGGTAGGCCTCTCTACCATTTCGTTGTCATGCCTTTTGGCCTCTGCAACGCTCCTGCCACAATGTGTCGTTTGGTAGATGAGCTTATTCCTCCAGACTTACGAAATTGTGTATTCGGCTATTTAGATGATTTGGTCGTAGTTTCGGAAGACTTTCCCACGCATTTGGCCATTCTCGTAAGACTTGCTGACCAATTTCGGAAAGCCAATCTAACCTTAAATGTGGCCAAATCACACTTCTGTGTTACTGAAGTTAATTATTTAGGCTACATAATCGGCGACGGTGGTATTAAGACCGATCCCCAGAAAATCGATTCGATATTGTCATGGCCTGTACCGAAAAATATTAAGCAGGTGAGAGGATTCCTCGGCCTTGCCGGATGGTACAGAAGATTTGTAGCCAATTTTTCATCTATTGTCTTCCCCATTACTGAAGTCTTGTCGACCAAAAAGAAATTTCGCTGGACAGATGAAGCGCAGGCAGCATTTGACAATCTCAAAAAGCTACTTACGTCTGCTCCTATCCTCTCCAACCCTAATTTTTCGCAAAAATTTTATTTACACTGCGATGCCAGCGATTTCGGTATCGGTGCAGTTCTGATACAGTTAGATGAGGAAGGAAATGAGAAGCCAATTGCATTCATGTCGCGCAAACTGAATACCGCTCAGCGAAATTATAGTGTAACTGAGCGCGAATGCTTGGCAGCAGTCGAAGCTATAAAAAAATTTCGCTGCTATCTCGAGCTACAAGAATTCGAGGTCATCACCGACCATTCTTCGTTGTTATGGCTGATGAAGCAACCAGATTTAACTGGACGTTTAGCCAGATGGGTGTTCAAGCTTCAAGGCTTCAAATTTTCTATCCGGCACAGAAAAGGCAAAGAAAACGTCGTGCCCGACGCCCTTTCAAGAATACCCTTTGGAGAAATATCTGAAATTGAGTGTCTTCAACCCGAGATCGATTTAGAGTCGTCCCATTTCAATGATGAAGATTATATCCTGTTAAAGGATAAAATAAATAAAAACCTATCTCAGTATCCGGATATCAAGATTGTAGACCAGTTCGTTTATATAAGAACTGATCCATATGACGGGGACCCTGAGTATGAAGTATATTGTTGGAAACTCTGGGTTCCAGAGAAATTACGACAAAATGTTATAACCCGTGCTCATAATTCGCCAATATCAGCTCATTGTGGTACAGGAAAAACCATAGAACTGATTCGTAGGAATTTTTTCTGGCCAGGACTAGTTCATGACGTTCGTAGCTACATTGGCTCTTGTGAGATTTGCAAGACTTCAAAAGCTCCAAATTTTATAATGAAGCCCAATATGGGTCAACAAACAGACATTTCAAGGCCTTTCCAACGAATGTATATTGACTTGCTAGGACCATATCCTCGTAGCACACAAGGTTATATCGGCTTACTTATTGTGTTGGATCATTTGACCAAATTCCATTGGTTATGTCCGCTTAGGAAATTTACTTCTGCTTCCATTATGGATTTTTTGAAAACAAATATTTTCTATATATTTGGAGTGCCTGAGTCGATAGTTAGCGACAATGGTTCGCAGTTCAAGGCCAACGAATTTAACGCCTTTCTTACATCTTTTGGCATTTCTCATACCTACACAGCATTGTACTCTCCGCAAGCAAATGCCTCAGAAAGGGTTAATCGCTCTATAATAGCTGGTATTCGTAGTTACCTGAAAAAAGACCATACTATGTGGAATCAACACCTTAGCGCCATAAGTTGTTCCTTGCGAAATACGTACCACCAAACGATTAAATGTTCGCCATACCAGGCCGTTTTCGGTTTAAATATGGTTACCCACGGTAGTTCATACAAACTTTTAAGAAATCTTGGAGCTTTGAATGAACCCCATGTCCAAATGCATAGAGATGATGAACTACAAATACTAAGAAAAATTTAAAAGTCCGCTTAACTGAAGCCTATGAGACTAATCGTCATCAGTATAACCTGAGGTCGAGACCGATAATTTATAAAGTGGGCCAAGTTGTTTTTCGTAGGAATTTTGCGCAGAGTTCGCATGAAAAGAAATTCAACGCGAAATTAGCCCCTCTTTTCATCAAGGCAGTTGTTAAAGAAAAAGTAGGCAGTAATTACTATATATTGCAGGATACTGATACCACAAATATTGGCACGTATCATGCCAAGGACATTCGTCCTTAAAAAAAAAAAAAAAAATCAGATTTAGTTCTCCTCCTAATACTTTTGCATATAATGCAAGTATTATGTGGTTTGTAATATGAGTTTCAAAATTAACGTACACTTACTGTACAGTACTTAACATTATATCATGTTAAACAACGTACGTCAATCAATAAGGCAGTGATTATTAAACACTACACTGCATTCTCTCTCTTGTTTCAACTTGCCCTTGCATGAGGTTTACTTAGACCAGCTAATCGTCTTCATCATTCTTTTCTATCGATCCACCAACCAGCAAAGAACTATAAAACATATTGTGACAATTAAAAGTTTTCAACCTGTTAAGTTTTTTAATATTTTGTAAAATTGATTCGTTCAATTGCTGAAGTTTTCTTCACAGTTCCTCACCCTAAAAAAAATACAAAATATCGAGAGGTAAATATTTCATTTTTGTGATACAGTGTTCAATTTAAGTGAAATATTTTATTAACAGAAAAGGTACCCATATTCGCCACGCGGCCCACGTGATTTTTTGTGTTACCTCTGCCAGAGGATAACCATTCTCTATATCACGGGAAACAATACCGCTATCCATTATTTTAAAGGTAATCTAAAACAGAAATGGGTTCCGCGGATTTGTCTAATTTTTTTTAATTTTATCCTCACAGGTTATAAAACCTTTTATACCGTGTTGGGGGCTCTGAGGAGCCACCACTTAAACGCTATTCTACAAATCCAGGACAAGTTCGATTTCCAAATACCGAATTAAATAGCAGTCTGTTTGGCTACCTGACGTTATATCTAAAACTGCCAAGACAAACAGCTTGAAAATTGTGGTTTTGTAAATCTTCCCGAAATTTGGTACAAAACCTTCCAATTACGTCAAGTCGGGTCAGTGGATATTGTATTTCCACAATTTCATATTGGAGTCTGCTTATTCAGTCAATTACGTCTTAAGAAGCTGAAAATTTTATAATTTATTTTCTACCGTTGCCATAAAATTCTGAAAGTTTCAACGCAACTTTAAACCCAGCCTGAATTAAATACGCCTGTCAGTTCTGTTTCATCATCACTTCCTACAATAACCTAATATTTATAAAATAATACCTACAATTAAGTTAAAAAAAAAAATACGTATGGAGTTACCCATATATCATTAATTACATGGAGATGATAATCACGTTGTTAGATTGAACTTCGGTATGTAAGCAACGCAAAAGTAAAAACTGATCTTCATCGCAGCATAGCAACAACAAAGAACTACCAACTACCATAATGGAAGAGGCCTCTACCAGCGGTGTTTTTGTTTGGTGAGTAAATTAATCAAAACAAAATAACATTGATCTTTTGCATTGCTTGTTACATCGCCAAAGAAAGAACAAAAGAAAAAAAAAACAACAACCTCATCATCATTACATTTGATATGTCGCTTGCTTTTATTACTTACTGCATTCAATTCCTATAACAGATTCGGAAGAATTGTTTTTGTTGTTCTTTCTGTTCTTTCTTATAAAGTGTCTTACATTATCATCATCATATTAATGTTAAAGAATAGATTTAACGATAGCCCTACGATAGGCATACAGAGTAATTTTGTATCTTGAATTAAGTTTTTATGTGCTAATTTGAAGCTCTTATATAATAATTTTTATGTTTGCTAATAATTTTTGTTTTTGAAGTTTACAAAAATGAGTGAATAAACTGATTAAAATTTTCTTACAAGGTGTAATCGGAAAGTGACTTAAATAACTACTTTAGGGATTTTAACTAAGATAATGTGCCTCGTTAAAATCATTGGTTGGGAGGGCTGCGGGCACAGGACTCCACACCATCAGGAGATCCAAATATGTATTTTGATTGAGATTCGTATAATTTCAGCATTATTGACCAACATGGGGTATTCTTTGTCAGCATTTGATTAGGGTCAATTCATAGTTCATATTCCATCTTTAAGATCAGGGAGTCTAAAATAAATTTATTTCTAGTGTGGACCAAACAAAATGTAAATGGGAATTGAGAGAGTAAGATCCACCCCAACCCCGACTGTTAGCTAGCCCTTGAATGGCTCCCGCCCACTCCTCTTTCCCAATAAAATCAGTTGGTTTTATTTTCTTTATATACCAATACAAGTGGTCCATTACACCTTTCAGCTTCATCAGATATGTAAGACATTGTTCAAACATTTCCCTAATTTTATTGCACAATTCCCTATCCTCAGCGGCCTGCACAAGGTGGCTTCAAATTTTACCAGAGCATCAGTTGCTCTGATAAAGAAATCAAGTTTAGTTAGTGGCATTGTGAATTTAATTGTGAAAAATTTAGAAATTCTGCCAAAGAGAAAAAAATTAATTTTTTTCCCTAAACCCTCTCTGGGTAGTCTCTCAGCCCGTGTTGCTGTTAGAGATTTCCTGTAACCATCTGTGCTTCAAGGCACCTCGAATTGCTACTTTGTTAGCTTTTACACATTCTTGTTTGAACTTCGGAGCTCACCGCATAACAACATTTGGTCCAATCGAGCCGGAACTCTTATCAGTCCATTTCCCTTTTTCCAGGCAGAGAACACAGAAAATTATCCTCCGCCCCCCGCATGCAGACCACATCATACATACCGTAAACATCAACAACATCATCTACATTGATCATCACATAAACAAACAAGTACGAGTAATTATTTTCTAAAAGTGGGCGAAAAAAATGCCTAAAACAAAAATGCCGCTAGTGCATTTTCGGAAAATAATTGTAATAAGTATCCATTTACACCCTACTCTCGGCATTAACGACAATATTTTATTTTTGCTTTGTAGAATAAAACCGCAGTGCATAATAATCCTCAAAAGTGATTGCTAAATATTTAGTGTTTTTTATGTATTTGTTATGGCTGAACATATATTCTTTTCTATAAATATGGGTTAAAGTGACAAAAAAAAAATAAAAAAGATTTTGTTTATGCAGTAGTGTATTTACCTTTCGTTTTGATCATTCACTTACAACGTACCTACTTCGCTAAATGATCTATTTGTCTTGTTGTTATTGTTATTCATATCGCAGCTCCACTACATTGAAAAAATAATAATAATAAAAAAATAACAATCATAACATATCGATATTCCAACCACTAATCGCATACCGAAAAAATATATTATATTTTATATTTATATTATATTTATTATATTTTATTTTATTTTGGTTCAAGATGCTATTTTTATAAATTTATAAGAAATTATTTCTGATTTTTTTCACCTGCGACCCACTGTGCGGCGAAATTAGGATAATAGACAAATCGAAATAAAACACACGCGCCGTCAACGTGCATGTGGTGGTGCATTAACAAGCGGCAAAGCAGTAACAAATGGCTGTTGTTGTTTCAAAAAATAAAGAAGTTATTGCCAGCTCTCACAAAAACAGAACGGACTACCAAATAGTTTTTTTCGGTATGCGACTAGTGGTTGGAATATCGATATGTTATCATTGTTATTTTTTTATTATTATTATTTTTTCAATGTAGTGGAGTTGCGATCAGGCAATATGAATAACAATAACAACAAGACAAATAGATCATTTAGCGAAGTAGGTACGTTGTAAATGAATGATCAAAACGAAAGGTAAATACACTACTGCATAAACAAAATCTTTTTTATTTTTTTTTTTTCACTTTAACCCATATTTATAGAAAATAATGTATGTTCAGCCAAAACAAATACATAAAAAACACTAAATATTTAGCAATCACTGGTGAGGATTATTATGCACTGCGTTTTAATTCTACAAAGCAAAAATAAAATATTGTCGTTGATGCAGAGAGTAGGGTGTAAATGGATACCTATTACAATTATTTTTCGAAAATGCACTAGCGGCTTTTTTGTTTTAGGCATTTTTTTCGCCCACTTTTAGAAAATAACTACACGTACTTGTTTGTTTATGTGATGATCAATGAAGATGATGTTGTTGATGTTTACGGTATGTATGATGTTGTCTGCATGCGGGGGGCGGGGGGATAATTTTCCGTGTTCTCTGCCTGGAAAAAGGGAAATGGACTGATAAGAGTTCCGGCTCGATTGGACCATATGTTGTTATGCGGTGAGCTCCGAAGTTCAAACAAGAATGTGTAAAAGCTAACAAAGTAGCAATTCGAGGTGCCTTGAAGCACAGATGGTTACAGGAAATCTCTAACAGCAACACGGGCTGAGAGACTACCCAGAGAGGGTTTAGGGAAAAAAATTAATTTTTTTCTCTTTGGCAGAATTTCTAAATTTTTCACAATTAAATTCACAATGCCACTAACTAAACTTGATTTCTTTATCAGAGCAACTGATGCTCTGGTAAAATTTGAAGCCAACTTGTGCAGGCCGCTGAGGATAGGGAATTGTGCAATAAAATTAGGGAAATGTTTGAACAATGTCTTACATATCTGAATGTCTTACATATCTGATGAAGCTGAAAGGCTTAAGGCATATGTAAACGTCATTGCTTCAAAAGATCGTAAATTGGACCAACTACGTGCCTTACAATAAAATTCTAATCCTTTGTTGGTTCAAGGTTTGAATAGTAACCAGCAGTCGCATCGTTCGAATTTACATGTTTCACATGTAACTAGTATTTCTAGAGTTTGTTCTATGTTATCTCTGTCTGGAGTTTCGTTCCACAAGGATTGAAGTTTTCGCTCTAAATGACAATATCAGAATCTACCACCTTGCGATATAGATATTTTCAACGGCGATTTCCTTTGGGGCCTACATTTGGGAATCTTTTTTCTGCAGTATATATCAACAAAAGTCGACTTAGCAACATTGAAAATTGTGTTATTGACTAAAGAAAACCAGTGGGGAAGCAAAAGATATCATATCAAAGTTTCCGCTGACACACAGAAGTTTCGCTTTAGCTTTACAGGCCTTAAAAGAGACATATGACAATGTCCAAATCTTGGTTAACGACCAACCGAAACTGCTCTTTGATCTCTAGTTCACGATAATGAGTACAGTGCGTCTTTGAAAAATCTACAATGTGTATTTCGGCTATGGCAATCTATGACGTTTTTACGAATAGGCATTCAATGTCTGCTTATGCATACGGTCTCACCGTGGGAATAGACGGTCAGAGACATATCGGCTTTATCTTCTTCGATCGTTTTCTTAGGGAACGGATCCAGACTATTATGTGTCTTCGCGACATCCGTGGTATTGACACTTTCAATAAGGTTGAGAAAAAGCTGCAAATATACTTAACAAAGTCCGAATCTTCAGTGTCCAGATATTAATGAAGATGCGCTAAAGTATTCATTAAAATCTGGTTTAACGGTCCTATATGGGGCGTTAAACAAAGTGTCTTACTACGTCCCGACAATTGTGCACATTATAAATAAGTGCCTCTATCGCTATTTCTGGAAATTTACTTCTATTTCAATAGGTAGTGACATAATTTCCCGTTTGGCAATCTTAGGTTCTTAAATGTTACACAGAACTGTTTTCGGCTGGATCATTACTGATCCCAATCGCAATTCTACATTACGGTTTTAACAACCACAACCAACTGTACGGAAGAAGATCTTAACAAGAAGAAGATTTTATATATATATTTTAATATATTTTATTTTATTTGGTTGCAGATGCTATGTTAATAAATTTATAAGAAATTATATTTATATATATATATATATATATATATATATATATATATATATATATATATATATATATATCTTTTTTTTTCTCTAGAAAAATTGAGCGAGAGTTTTTCAGAGTGTATTTACATTTTCTATATTCTTACGTTTTTCTTTCATCACTTTCCGTGATTTGTTTCCTACTGTTTACATAAACAATGCGCGGTTAAGTGATATAGAGAAACGTTGCCATCTAGTGCAGAAATCATCGGGGAAGCTAGGTAAATAGTAAACAAATTTCCTCTTACTAACCGCAGTTTCATATTAGCTTGTGACGCTTTAAGAAAAAACATATGCCAATAAACGGGTCATTGTGAATAGTCATCTCAAGATTTTATTTGACCTTCGTACGGTAGATCGAGAGACTACCTCCAACTTAAAAATTCTTCAACGGGGTATAAACGCTAGCTTGTCGGCTATGGCTGTTTACGATATTCCAATGGATCAATGGGATCCTATTCTTGTCTTTTTGTGAATTGAACGTTTGCCGAGGTTAACGGTCACATTGTGGGAACAAAATATACGCGTTAAATTTGCATTATCTGCGTGGACAGATTTAGATGCATTTTGGACAAAGAGAAATCCAACTCTTGATTGTTTACGGGACATTAAGGGATCGGATTCGCATACGAGATCTAATGCTCTTTCCTCGACCAAATTTAAATTGCGTAAATGGACTTCAAACCACAACCTATTGCTAGATAGATTTTCTAAAGAGGAACTGGTTGATGCTGAGTATTATCGTTCCATTGGGAAGAATAAACCATTGGGAATACGATAGAATGTGCGCTTAGATTCGTTTTACTTCTGTGTAAACCCTATTGTACAATAAGAAGAATATTATAAGCGCGAAGTTTTATCCACTATTCCCAAACATTTTGACCCAGTTGGTTGGTTGTCCTCCGTAATAGTAGTCGCCAAACTGCTCATGCAAAGAGTTTGTATAGACCATATAGATTTGGACGAATTGCTATTAGAACCGACAAAAACGGAATGGGAAAATTTTGTGGAGAACTACACAAGTGTTAATGTTACTCATACTCCACGTTGGTTTAATTATTATGTCGGCGATCGTATAGAACTTCATGTTTTCTCTGATGCCTCGGAAAAGACCTACGCAGGCGTCGTTTATATTCGAACTATATACTCGTCTGACACTATTTACGTGAATCTTTTATCATCAAACAACAAAGTAGCCCAGCTAAAATCGACTTCTCTATCATGCTTAGAGTTATGTGGTGCAGTCAGGTCTGCTCAAGATTTGATTGAGGAAAGTCGGTATCTCGACTGGTTTGATATATTGTTGGTACGATTCTACAATAGTCCTTTCATTGTTGCGAAGGCTCCTTCGACATTTGCTACCTTCGTTGCTAATAGAGTTTCTAGAATTCAAGAAAATAAACACATTTCTGAATGGCATCATGTTAGATCGGAGGACAATCCCGCGGATTTGGGTAGCCATTGTGGTGGCATGGGCCACGTTGGTTTTCTTTGGATTCACCTTGTTGGAACGTATACGATTGTAATGCCTTTGATACTGTCCTAGAAATGCGAGGCATGCGGGCTCATTTTTCTATTTTCTCAGAATATGAGGATCTTCTCGAAAGGTTTAGTTCTGTCCATAAAGCCCTGAGTGTTTTAACATATGTGCTCCGTTTCGTTAAAAATTCACATCCACGACGCAAGTTACTACATCACAACTCGACTACAGTTCTGTACCCACAAAAAATTAAATCTGTCTGGACCCGTCTTGCAATTGTAATCCGTAAACTTCACTTCGGAGAAGAATATATGTGTTTATTGCATAAACGAATGCTACCGAGCTCTAGCTCGCCACTTCCCCTTAACACTATTCTCGATTCTGAGGGTGTAACGCTAAACTAAACGGATGCTTAGTGAAATCACCTAGTTTGCCATATAGTGAGAGGTTCCCGATAATTTTGCCTTATGCAAGTGACTTTAGTCACCTACTGGTTGAATACATACATTTGCTTTTAGTTTATGGTGGAAACCAGTTAATATTACGCATCGTTCGCATTGAATATTGGGTTCTTTGGATAAAAACCTTGAATCGAAGTGTTATTCGAAAATGCAAAACGTGTATTTTAGGAAGGAAACTGCGCTCAACAGATCATGACTGTGTTGTCCCCTGAATGAACCACGATTTCTAGAAATTTAACGTCAACCGGTCTCGACTTTGCAAGTCCCTATGAAACAAAAGTCATTTACGGGTCAGGCCTGTAGAATCACTAAGGGATACGTTTGTGTGTTTCTTCACTAAGGCTGTCCACCTAAAGGCGGTATCAGATTTGTCCACGTTTGTTTGTTTCACGTCGTAGTTGTCTTAATACCCTGTTCTCAGACAATGTTGCGAACTTTGTTGGTGCGTCCCGAGCATTAGAAAAGGACTATAAGATCTTTATTAAGGAAAATAGGGAGCTACTAAGAACTTCAAGAGAATATCAAGAAATCTCGTGGCAGTTTATTCCAGCTGGTGCTCCACACATGGGAGGATTTTGGGAGTCGGCTGTGAAAAGTTAAAAATTACACTTTCACCGGTATGCGAAACAACTGATGTTCACATTTGAAGAGTTTAGTTCTGCACTAGCTCGAATTGAGGTGTGTCTTAATTTTCGACCACTACGTCTAATATCGGAAAATCCATAATACATTATTGCTCTAACACCTGGCCATTTTTTGTAGGCTCTCCTCTCCTTTCTCCCCCTGAACCATCCATAGATTAAGCGCCTCTTAGTCTCGTTAATCGCCTTCGACGAATTAAGGCTTTAACTCAACCGTTTTTTATTAGGTGGCGGAACGAATATTTGCGTAATATCGACGTTAGTGATTTGGTGGTTATTCGTCAGGGGCACTGCCCCAATGGCTTGGAAGTTAGGTTGAATAGCACAGGCTCATCCTGGCGATGACGGAATGGTTCGAGTAGTTACAAAATTAGTAATACTCTATTCTATTCCCCCTTGTCGTTCAATGTGTGTTGTACTATTTGGCCATGAATACTGCCAATGATGGACTAGGAGCAGATGGATACTGCCAGCATATGCTCGCTGCGACTTCCTTCGTTGACGAGTCACTCAGCACTAACCGATGTTACCAATCGACCGGCAGCGGCTAATGGTGTCACGGAGATTGTGGCCAGTGCGGTCCCGGCCTCCACTTTCAGTACCCTAGAAGAATTGGTGCGACTTATTCCCGATTCAGTACTCGAAGACACCCATTATTCCCAAGTCACCACGCATTATGTCGCTGTTCGAGGTTTAGGGCAATGAGTTTTGAGAAACGGATGAGAACAGTGGTCTCCCAAGGGCATTGCGTTTATTGCCTGCTGATGGGACAGCATGCGAATACTTGTCAGAGCGCCTTACGATGCGGTCAGTGCCAGCACAAGCACCATTCCACACTTCATTCGCACGTTCGGCGTAACAACCATCAACAACAATCCCGGCGGAATGTAGCACAAACAACCGTCGCTTGTCGAAATCCGGTACCGGTCTCTAACCCTCGTCACCCATCTATTGCACCGGTTATAGCTTCAGTGACAGCACTACCAATTTTTGGACCCGTGCTGTCGGATAAGCCACGTTTGTGAAAGCCTAGTACGTAGCTTTCGCCTGCCTCTTACATTACTAAATGAAGAGGTTTATTGTGATTCGGCAATTGTTTCGCGATTTGACGAAAGTGTTATAAAGTACACTACAAAGCGGTTCGTCAAATTAGAAAGAGGAAACACTTCAGCTGTTTCGGTCTCTCCAACGATTAACCTTTCGTGGGCCTTGAATTCGCGGACTTAACTTTTTTCCAGTCCGGTGCCATTGCATTAGTCTTAGGTCCCGGAGTTTACGCACAGATATATATTATATATATATATATATATATATATATATATATATATATATATATATATATATATATATATCGTTTTTTTTCTAGAAAAATTGAGCGAGAGTTGTTCAGATTGTATTTATATTTTCTATATTCTTACTTTTTTCTTTCATCACTTTCCGTGATTTTTTGCCTACTGTTTACATAAACAATTGCCATCTAGTGCAGAAATCATCGGGGAAGCTAGGTAAATAGTAAACAAATTTCCTCTTACTAACCGCAGTTTCATATTAGCTTGTGACGCTTTAAGAAAAAACATATGCCAATAAACGGGTCATTGTGAATAGTCATCTCAAGATTTTATTTGACCTTCGTACGGTAGATCGAGAGACTACCTCCAACTTAAAAATTCTTCAACGGGGTATAAACGCTATCTTGTCGGCTATGGCTGTTTACGATATTCCAATGGATCAATGGGATCCTATTCTTGTCTTTTTGTGAATTGAACGTTTGCCTAGGTTAACGGTCACATTGTGGGAACAAAATATACGCGTTAAATTTGCATTATCTGCGTGGATAATGCAATATAAAGAGGAAGGATATAAAGAGGAACTGGTTGATGCTGAGTATTATCGTTCCATTGGGAAGAATAAACCATTGGGAATACGATAGAATGTGCGCTTAGATTCGTTTTACTTCTGTGTAAACCCTATTGTACAATAAGAAGAATATTATAAGCGCGAAGTTTTATCCACTATTCCCAAACATTTTGACCCAGTTGGTTGGTTGTCCTCCGTAATAGTAGTCGCCAAACTGCTCATGCAAAGAGTTTGTATAGACCATATAGATTTGGACGAATTGCTATTAGAACCGACAAAAACGGAATGGGAAAATTTTGTGGAGAACTACACAAGTGTTAATGTTACTCATACTCCACGTTGGTTTAATTATTATGTCGGCGATCGTATAGAACTTCATGTTTTCTCTGATGCCTCGGAAAAGACCTACGCAGGCGTCGTTTATATTCGAACTATATACTCGTCTGACACTATTTACGTGAATCTTTTATCATCAAACAACAAAGTAGCCCAGCTAAAATCGACTTCTCTATCATGCTTAGAGTTATGTGGTGCAGTCAGGTCTGCTCAAGATTTGATTGAGGAAAGTCGGTATCTCGACTGGTTTGATATATTGTTGGTACGATTCTACAATAGTCCTTTCATTGTTGCGAAGGCTCCTTCGACATTTGCTACCTTCGTTGCTAATAGAGTTTCTAGAATTCAAGAAAATAAACACATTTCTGAATGGCATCATGTTAGATCGGAGGACAATCCCGCGGATTTGGGTAGCCATTGTGGTGGCATGGGCCACGTTGGTTTTCTTTGGATTCACCTTGTTGGAACGTATACGATTGTAATGCCTTTGATACTGTCCTAGAAATGCGAGGCATGCGGGCTCATTTTTCTATTTTCTCAGAATATGAGGATCTTCTCGAAAGGTTTAGTTCTGTCCATAAAGCCCTGAGTGTTTTAACATATGTGCTCCGTTTCGTTAAAAATTCACATCCACGACGCAAGTTACTACATCACAACTCGACTACAGTTCTGTACCCACAAAAAATTAAATCTGTCTGGACCCGTCTTGCAATTGTAATCCGTAAACTTCACTTCGGAGAAGAATATATGTGTTTATTGCATAAACGAATGCTACCGAGCTCTAGCTCGCCACTTCCCCTTAACACTATTCTCGATTCTGAGGGTGTAACGCTAAACTAAACGGATGCTTAGTGAAATCACCTAGTTTGCCATATAGTGAGAGGTTCCCGATAATTTTGCCTTATGCAAGTGACTTTAGTCACCTCCTGGTTGAATACATACATTTGCTTTTAGTTTATGGTGGAAACCAGTTAATATTACGCATCGTTCGCATTGAATATTGGGTTCTTTGGATAAAAACCTTGAATCGAAGTGTTATTCGAAAATGCAAAACGTGTATTTTAGGAAGGAAACTGCGCTCAACAGATCATGACTGTGTTGCCCCCTGAATGAACCACGATTTCTAGAAATTTAACGTCAACCGGTCTCGACTTTGCAAGTCCCTATGAAACAAAAGTCATTTACGGGTCAGGCCTGTAGAATCACTAAGGGATACGTTTGTGTGTTTCTTCACTAAGGCTGTCCACCTAAAGGCGGTATCAGATTTGTCCACGTTTGTTTGTTTCACGTCGTAGTTGTCCTAATACCCTGTTCTCAGACAATGTTGTGAACTTTGTTGGTGCGTCCCGAGCATTAGAAAAGGACTATAAGATCTTTATTAAGGAAAATAGGGAGCTACTAAGAACTTCAAGGGAATATCAAGAAATCTCGTGGCAGTTTATTCCAGCTGGTGCTCCACACATGGGAGGATTTTGGGAGTCGGCTGTGAAAAGTTAAAAATTACACTTTCACCGGTATGCGAAACAACTGATGTTCACATTTGAAGAGTTTAGTTCTGCACTAGCTCGAATTGAGGTGTGTCTTAATTTTCGACCACTACGTCTAATATCGGAAAATCCATAATACATTGTTGCTCTAACACCTGGCCATTTTTTTGTAGGCTCTCCTCTCCTTTCTCCCCCTGAACCATCCATAGATTAAGCTCCTCTTAGTCTCGTTAAACGCCTTCGACGAATTAAGGCTTTAACTCAACAGTTTTTTATTAGGTAGCGGAACGAATATTTGCGTAATATCGTTTTAGTGATTTGGTGGTTATTCGTCAGGGGCACTGCCCCAATGGCTTGGAAGTTAGGTTGAATAGCACAGGCTCATCCTGGCGATGACGGAATGGTTCGAGTAGTTATAAAATTAGTAATACTCTATTCTATTCCCCCTTGTCGTTCAATGTGTGTTGTACTATTTGGCCATGAATACTGCCAATGATGGACTAGGAGCAGATGGATACTGCCAGCATATGCTCGCTGCGACTTCCTTCGTTGACGAGTCACTCAGCACTAACCGATGTTACCAATCGACCGGCAGCGGCTAATGGTGTCACGGAGATTGTGGCCAGTGCGGTTCCGTCCTCCACTTTCAGTACCCTAGAAGAATTGGTGCGACTTATTCCCGATTCAGTACTCGAAGACACCCATTATTCCCAAGTCACCACGCATTATGTCGCTGTTCGAGGTTTAGGGCAATGAGTTTTGAGAAACGGATGAGAACAGTGGTCTCTCAAGGGCATTGCGTTTATTGCCTGCTGATGGGACAGCATGCGAATACTTGTCAGAGCGCCTTACGATGCGGTCAGAGCCAGCACAAGCACCATTCCACACTTCATTCGCACGTTCGGCGTAACAACCACCAACAACAATCCGTCGGAATGTAGCACAAACAACCGTCGCTTGTCGAAATCCGGTACCGGTCTCTAACCCTCGTCACCCATCTATTGCACCGGTTATAGCTTCAGTGACAGCACTACCAATTATTGGACCCGTGCTGTCGGATAAGCCACGTTTGTGAAAGCCTAGTACGTAGCTTTCGCCTGCCTCTTACATTTCTAAATGAAGAGGTTTATTGTGATTCGGCAATTGTTTCGCGATTTGACGAAAGTGTTATAAAGTACACTACAACGCGGTTCGCCAAATTAGAAAAAGGAAACACTTCAGCTGTTTCGGTCTCTCCAACGATTAAAGAACCTTTCGTGGGCCTTGAATTCGCGGACTTAACTTTTTTCCAGTCCGGTGCCATTGCATTAGTCTTAGGTCCCGGAGTTTACGCACAGATCGTGCCAACGTGTATTTTGTCGCAATCAATTTTGACAATAAACAATTTTTAGATCGATCACTTCGGGCACCACATCCCGCTAAAGAAAAAAAAATAAATAAATTGAGTAAAGAAACTTACTGAATTACGCTCACTAGAATTTGATTTCTTGTCATTTATCATTAGGATGTCCATTATCTCCTATTCATACGTATATTGCCAATATTATTAAGCTCCATTCAATTTAACCCCTTAATGAATTGTATTTCGGTTTATTGTAACATTGTCCAATGTTTCAAGGTGGCGGCAATGTTTAAGTTAGAATTGCATATTGCCACAAAATCCAGACATCCTACGTTCGCTTAATACGGACCGTAGAGAGAGGTAGCCTGCAACTCCCCTTGGAGCCTACGTTCGCTTAGCACGGACCGTAGAGAGAAAACCTTCCAAGTCTGAAGATTTTTCCTACAACTCTCCTTGGGGCCTATGTTCGCACAGCTCGGTACACAACTCTCTCTGGGTACTATCTCAGCCCGTGTTGCTGTTAGAGATTTCCTGGAAGCATCTGTGCTTCCAGCCACCTCGGGACATTGCGACATTGTTCGCTTTTACACATTCTTGTTTGAACTTCGGAGCTCAACTCGGGTTGACAACTTCCCATAACATCTCAAAAAACGGTCATTTATATTATATTAAAATTAATCCTCCTTTTGTTTTATTTATTTATCTTTGTTTTTTTTTATATTCAGTAACTTTTTGTATACCTGATAAAGCATCGTCTCATACGGAGAGAAACAGATGACAGTTTTTTTCGGTATGCGACTAGTGGTTGGAATATCGATATGTTATCATTGTTATTTTTTTATTATTATTATTTTTTCAATGTAGTGGAGTTGCGATCAGGCAATATGAATAACAATAACAACAAGACAAATAGATCATTTAGCGAAGTAGGTACGTTGTAAGTGAATGATCAAAACGAAAGGTAAATACACTACTGCATAAACAAAATCTTTTTTATTTTTTTTTTTTCACTTTAACCCATATTTATAGAAAATAATGTATGTTCAGCCAAAACAAATACATAAAAAACACTAAATATTTAGCAATCACTTTTGAGGATTATTATGCACTGCGGTTTTATTCTACAAAGCAAAAATAAAATATTGTCGTTAATGCCGAGAGTAGGGTGTAAATGGATACTTATTACAATTATTTTCCGAAAATGCACTAGCGGCATTTTTGTTTTAGGCATTTTTTTCGCCCACTTTTAGAAAATAATTACTCGTACTTGTTTGTTTATGTGATGATCAATGAAGATGATGTTGTTGATGTTTACGGTATGTATGATGTGGTCTGCATGCGGGGGGCGGAGGATAATTTTCTGTGTTCTCTGCCTGGAAAAAGGGAAATGGACTGATAAGAGTTCCGGCTCGATTGGACCAAATGTTGTTATGCGGTGAGCTCCGAAGTTCAAACAAGAATGTGTAAAAGCTAACAAAGTAGCAATTCGAGGTGCCTTGAAGCACAGATGGTTACAGGAAATCTCTAACAGCAACACGGGCTGAGAGACTACCCAGAGAGGGTTTAGGGAAAAAAATTAATTTTTTTCTCTTTGGCAGAATTTCTAATTTTTCACAATTAAATTCACAATGCCACTAACTAAACTTGATTTCTTTATCAGAGCAACTGATGCTCTGGTAAAATTTGAAGCCACCTTGTGCAGGCCGCTGAGGATAGGGAATTGTGCAATAAAATTAGGGAAATGTTTGAACAATGTCTTACATATCTGATGAAGCTGAAAGGCTTAAGGCATATGTAAACGTCATTGCTTCAAAAGATCGTAAATTGGACCAACTACGTGCCTTACAATAAAATTCTAATCCTTTGTTGGTTCAAGGTTTGAATAGTAACCAGCAGTCGCATCGTTCGAATTTACATGTTTCACATGTAACTAGCATTTCTAGAGTTTGTTCTATGTTATCTCTGTCTGGAGTTCCGCTCCACAAGGATTGAAGTTTTCGCTCTAAATGACAATATCAGAATCTACCACCTTGCGATATAGATATTTTCAACGGCGATTTCCTTTGGGGCCTACATTTGGGAATCTTTTTTCTGCAGTATATATCAACAAAAGTCGACTTAGCAACATTGAAAATTGTGTTATTGACTAAAGAAAACCAGTGGGGAAGCAAAAGATATCATATCAAAGTTTCCGCTGACACACAGAAGTTTCGCTTTAGCTTTACAGGCCTTAAAAGAGACATATGACAATGTCCGAATCTTGGTTAACAACCAACCGAAACTGCTCTTTGATCTCTAGTTCACAATAATGAGTACAGTGCGTTTTTGAAAAATCTACAACGTATATTTCGGCTATGGCTATCTATGACGTTTTTACGAATAGGCATTCAATGTCTGCCTATGCATACGGTCTCACCGTGGGAATAGACGGTCAGAGACAAATCGTCTTTATCTTCTTCGATCGTTTTCTTAGGGAACGGATCCAGACTATTATGTGTCTTCGCGACATCCTTCAATAAGGTTGAGAAAAAGGTGCAAATATACTTAACAAAGTCCGAATCTTCAGTGTCCAGATATTAATGAAGATGCGCTAAAGTATTCATTAAAATCTGGTTTAACGGTCCTATATGGGGCGTTAAACAAAGTGTCTTACTACGTCCCGACAATTGTGCACATTATAAATAAGTGCCTCTATCGCTATTTCTGGAAATTTACTTCTATTTCAATAGGTAGTGACATAATTTCCCGTTTGGCAATCTTAGGTTCTTAAATGTTACACAGAACTGTTTTCGGCTGGATCATTACTGATCCCAATCGCAATTCTACATTACGGTTTTAACAACCACAACCAACTGTACGGAAGAAGATCTTAACAAGAAGAAGATTTTATATATATATTTTAATATATTTTATTTTATTTGGTTGCAGATGCTATGTTAATAAATTTATAAGAAATTATATTTATATATATATATATATATATATATATCTTTTTTTTTCTCTAGAAAAATTGAGCGAGAGTTTTTCAGAGTGTATTTACATTTTCTATATTCTTACGTTTTTCTTTCATCACTTTCCGTGATTTGTTTCCTACTGTTTACATAAACAATGCGCGGTTAAGTGATATAGAGAAACGTTGCCATCTAGTGCAGAAATCATCGGGGAAGCTAGGTAAATAGTAAACAAATTTCCTCTTACTAACCGCAGTTTCATATTAGCTTGTGACGCTTTAAGAAAAAACATATGCCAATAAACGGGTCATTGTGAATAGTCATCTCAAGATTTTATTTGACCTTCGTACGGTAGATCGAGAGACTACCTCCAACTTAAAAATTCTTCAACGGGGTATAAACGCTAGCTTGTCGGCTATGGCTGTTTACGATATTCCAATGGATCAATGGGATCCTATTCTTGTCTTTTTGTGAATTGAACGTTTGCCTAGGTTAACGGTCACATTGTGGGAACAAAATATACGCGTTAAATTTGCATTATCTGCGTGGACAGATTTAGATGCATTTTGGACAAAGAGAAATCCAACTCTTGATTGTTTACGGGACATTAAGGGATCGGATTCGCATACGAGATCTAATGCTCTTTCCTCGACCAAATTTAAATTGCGTAAATGGACTTCAAACCACAACCTATTGCTAGATAGATTTTCTAAAGAGGAACTGGTTGATGCTGAGTATTATCGTTCCATTGGGAAGAATAAACCATTGGGAATACGATAGAATTTGCGCTTAGATTCGTTTTACTTCTGTGTAAACCCTATTGTACAATAAGAAGAATATTATAAGCGCGAAGTTTTATCCACTATTCCCAAACATTTTGACCCAGTTGGTTGGTTGTCCTCCGTAATAGTAGTCGCCAAACTGCTCATGCAAAGAGTTTGTATAGACCATATAGATTTGGACGAATTGCTATTAGAACCGACAAAAACGGAATGGGAAAATTTTGTGGAGAACTACACAAGTGTTAATGTTACTCATACTCCACGTTGGTTTAATTATTATGTCGGCGATCGTATAGAACTTCATGTTTTCTCTGATGCCTCGGAAAAGACCTACGCAGGCGTCGTTTATATTCGAACTATATACTCGTCTGACACTATTTACGTGAATCTTTTATCATCAAACAACAAAGTAGCCCAGCTAAAATCGACTTCTCTATCATGCTTAGAGTTATGTGGTGCAGTCAGGTCTGCTCAAGATTTGATTGAGGAAAGTCGGTATCTCGACTGGTTTGATATATTGTTGGTACGATTCTACAATAGTCCTTTCATTGTTGCGAAGGCTCCTTCGACATTTGCTACCTTCGTTGCTAATAGAGTTTCTAGAATTCAAGAAAATAAACACATTTCTGAATGGCATCATGTTAGATCGGAGGACAATCCCGCGGATTTGGGTAGCCATTGTGGTGGCATGGGCCACGTTGGTTTTCTTTGGATTCACCTTGTTGGAACGTATACGATTGTAATGCCTTTGATACTGTCCTAGAAATGCGAGGCATGCGGGCTCATTTTTCTATTTTCTCAGAATATGAGGATCTTCTCGAAAGGTTTAGTTCTGTCCATAAAGCCCTGAGTGTTTTAACATATGTGCTCCGTTTCGTTAAAAATGCACATCCACGACGCAAGTTACTACATCACAACTCGACTACAGTTCTGTACCCACAAAAAATTAAATCTGTCTGGACCCGTCTTGCAATTGTAATCCGTAAACTTCACTTCGGAGAAGAATATATGTGTTTATTGCATAAACGAATGCTACCGAGCTCTAGCTCGCCACTTCCCCTTAACACTATTCTCGATTCTGAGGGTGTAACGCTAAACTAAACGGATGCTTAGTGAAATCACCTAGTTTGCCATATAGTGAGAGGTTCCCGATAATTTTGCCTTATGCAAGTGACTTTAGTCACCTCCTGGTTGAATACATACATTTGCTTTTAGTTTATGGTGGAAACCAGTTAATATTACGCATCGTTCGCATTGAATATTGGGTTCTTTGGATAAAAACCTTGAATCGAAGTGTTATTCGAAAATGCAAAACGTGTATTTTAGGAAGGAAACTGCGCTCAACAGATCATGACTGTGTTGCCCCCTGAATGAACCACGATTTCTAGAAATTTAACGTCAACCGGTCTCGACTTTGCAAGTCCCTATGAAACAAAAGTCATTTACGGGTCAGGCCTGTAGAATCACTAAGGGATACGTTTGTGTGTTTCTTCACTAAGGCTGTCCACCTAAAGGCGGTATCAGATTTGTCCACGTTTGTTTGTTTCACGTCGTAGTTGTCTTAATACCCTGTTCTCAGACAATGTTGTGAACTTTGTTGGTGCGTCCCGAGCATTAGAAAAGGACTATAAGATCTTTATTAAGGAAAATAGGGAGCTACTAAGAACTTCAAGGGAATATCAAGAAATCTCGTGGCAGTTTATTCCAGCTGGTGCTCCACACATGGGAGGATTTTGGGAGTCGGCTGTGAAAAGTTAAAAATTACACTTTCACCGGTATGCGAAACAACTGATGTTCACATTTGAAGAGTTTAGTTCTGCACTAGCTCGAATTGAGGTGTGTCTTAATTTTCGACCACTACGTCTAATATCGGAAAATCCATAATACATTGTTGCTCTAACACCTGGCCATTTTTTTGTAGGCTCTCCTCTCCTTTCTCCCCCTGAACCATCCATAGATTAAGCTCCTCTTAGTCTCGTTAAACGCCTTCGACGAATTAAGGCTTTAACTCAACAGTTTTTTATTAGGTAGCGGAACGAATATTTGCGTAATATCGTTTTAGTGATTTGGTGGTTATTCGTCAGGGGCACTGCCCCAATGGCTTGGAAGTTAGGTTGAATAGCACAGGCTCATCCTGGCGATGACGGAATGGTTCGAGTAGTTATAAAATTAGTAATACTCTATTCTATTCCCCCTTGTCGTTCAATGTGTGTTGTACTATTTGGCCATGAATACTGCCAATGATGGACTAGGAGCAGATGGATACTGCCAGCATATGCTCGCTGCGACTTCCTTCGTTGACGAGTCACTCAGCACTAACCGATGTTACCAATCGACCGGCAGCGGCTAATGGTGTCACGGAGATTGTGGCCAGTGCGGTTCCGTCCTCCACTTTCAGTACCCTAGAAGAATTGGTGCGACTTATTCCCGATTCAGTACTCGAAGACACCCATTATTCCCAAGTCACCACGCATTATGTCGCTGTTCGAGGTTTAGGGCAATGAGTTTTGAGAAACGGATGAGAACAGTGGTCTCTCAAGGGCATTGCGTTTATTGCCTGCTGATGGGACAGCATGCAATACTTGTCAGAGCGCCTTACGATGCGGTCAGAGCCAGCACAAGCACCATTCCACACTTCATTCGCACGTTCGGCGTAACAACCACCAACAACAATCCCGTCGGAATGTAGCACAAACAACCGTCGCTTGTCGAAATCCGGTACCGGTCTCTAACCCTCGTCACCCATCTATTGCACCGGTTATAGCTTCAGTGACAGCACTACCAATTATTGGACCCGTGCTGTCGGATAAGCCACGTTTGTGAAAGCCTAGTACGTAGCTTTCGCCTGCCTCTTACATTTCTAAATGAAGAGGTTTATTGTGATTCGGCAATTGTTTCGCGATTTGACGAAAGTGTTATAAAGTACACTACAACGCGGTTCGCCAAATTAGAAAAAGGAAACACTTCAGCTGTTTCGGTCTCTCCAACGATTAAAGAACCTTTCGTGGGCCTTGAATTCGCGGACTTAACTTTTTTCCAGTCCGGTGCCATTGCATTAGTCTTAGGTCCCGGAGTTTACGCACAGATCGTGCCAACGTGTATTTTGTCGCAATCAATTTTGACAATAAACAATTTTTAGGTCGATCACTTCGGGCACCACATCCCGCTAAAGAAAAAAAATAAATAAATTGAGTAAAGAAACTTACTGAATTACGCTCACTAGAATTTGATTTCTTGTCATTTATCATTAGGATGTCCATTATCTCCTATTCATACGTATATTGCCAATATTATTAAGCTCCATTCAATTTAACCCCTTAATGAATTGTATTTCGGTTTATTGTAACATTGTCCAATGTTTCAAGGTGGCGGCAATGTTTAAGTTAGAATTGCATATTGCCACAAAATCCAGACATCCTACGTTCGCTTAATACGGACCGTAGAGAGAGGTAGCCTGCAACTCCCCTTGGAGCCTACGTTCGCTTAGCACGGACCGTAGAGAGAAAACCTTCCAAGTCTGAAGATTTTTCCTACAACTCTCCTTGGGGCCTATGTTCGCACAGCTCGGTACACAACTCTCTCTGGGTACTATCTCAGCCCGTGTTGCTGTTAGAGATTTCCTGGAAGCATCTGTGCTTCCAGCCACCTCGGGACATTGCGACATTGTTCGCTTTTACACATTCTTGTTTGAACTTCGGAGCTCAACTCGGGTTGACAACTTCCCATAACATCTCAAAAAACGGTCATTTATATTATATTAAAATTAATCCTCCTTTTGTTTTATTTATTTATCTTTGTTTTTTTTTTATATTCAGTAACTTTTTGTATACCTGATAAAGCATCGTCTCATACGGAGAGAAACAGATGACAAAATCTAAAAGTGTCAATGTAAACAACCCGAAAATTGGTGAAACTCAACTGAAATTGGGAGAAATCATTCACATTTTTATAGTAAATATTAGAACAGCACGAAAATGGTTTAATCTCTTAGTGAATGCTTACAAATACAACACCCAAATAAGAAAATTAACTTTTCCTTGAAAAATTTAATAAAAAAGTAATGAGAAAATGTAAATAAATTTTCTCGGTTTAATGAAAATCGAAAAGATTTTTACTGTGTGTCGAATAATACAAACTTGTTTTTATGAGTATTAAAAAATATATGTAAATAAACTTGAAAATGTATCTGCAAATTTGTCAAACTATGTTTAGTTAAGTGAAAAATAGAGAGAATTTGATTGTGGGAATTGAAATGTTCACAACAAGTTTATTTTCGAAAAGAAATAATAAAAAAACCAAAACAAAGCGCTAAAAATGGCAAAAAATCAATAAAAAAAAGTTAATTTGTTCAATATTTATTACCGACTGTAGGGAGCACGGTTGTACGGCACAGTTCAAAATAATAAATATTTTTCCAAAAAGTACAAAATAAAAAGAAATATTTAAAAAAATTTAAAATATTACATATTTATTTATAATAAATAATAATAACGAAAATTATGCTTGGATCAGTAAATTGCTAGGAGCAGAACCCTCATAGTGATGTTTACCTCTATGAAAAGAATGCATTTAGTGGAAAAATCGAAAAAAATACATGCAATGGCATGAAATGCCCTATCTATTAAATAAAACTTGTTTTACACATCATACATCAAACATCAGGACGAAGTTCGACCTCAGTTTACAGTTCTTTTCTCAAATTTTGAATTTTCCATTTGGAACTATCAAGGCTTAACCAATAAGGACCGTGCCACCAACTCCGAAGGAGAAAACCCCTTGCTGCATAAATCAGCAGGATTGTCCTCAGATCGAACGCTAAACCATTTATTTTGCCCAACATTCTCTTGAATGCAACATACCCTATTGACGAAATTAGACACTGTAGATGGAGTTTTTGAGGCCAAGAAAGGATGATCGTAGAATCGGCCCAACAAAAGATATGTAAGAAGATTTTTAAGAAGTTCTGATGCTAATACCACACCACACAATCCTAAGCGAAGAAAGGAAATAGTCTTAATCGGAGGTACTTCTATTTCGCGAGCTAGCAAATTTGTGAAAATGTTCTCATTTGAAGCACCGACACAAATGTATGCTAACAACGCGTATGCCTTTTCCGAGGAATCGCAATTATTAACTGTCAATTTATGAAGTTCAAAGTTCGTGAAAAAGAGAGCACCAATTAGTTGGTCCCTTGATTTTTGAGCTGTCTGCAAATCATGATAACCGGCCAAGACATCATCCACGTCCATGCACTTCCGAAGGATATGTGCAGCTAACGGAAATTCATTTTCTGTGCCATCGCAAGATTTGGAGTACAGCTTACTCCGAAGGTTGCAGTTTGAAGTTCAAAGTCTTGAACCGGTTTGATGGGAAAATCTGGAAATAAAATTCGTTGGAGAGAAGTATGAGCAGAATCGATTCGAATCTGCCAGTACATTTGCGTTATGTCGCAATTGAATACAAATTGGAAAAGTCTTCATCTAAGAATAAGAAGGACTATGTCCAATTGTCGACATAGAGAATATAGTTAAGACTATTCCCGTTGAAAGTCTTGTTCGAGGTAGTGAAAACCTCTCGCAATTTTGTTGTTTGTTTATCGCATTATTAACTCAATGGTGAGTAAGGTAGAAAACTGTAGGGCGGACGAAGTCGAAATCAGCCTCATCTGGTCTAATTCTAAATATTCCCTGACCACCCCATCGTAAACTGTTCCAATTGCAGTTTTTTTTGGGAGAGGAGCGTCATTTCGAAGGAATTGTCGTAAGCAATTGATCCTAGAATGACCAAGGAATTATGGGAAGTGTGAAAATACCTGCCTTCTGAGTCCCGTCAAGTCGTAATCTTGAAATTTACCTTAAAGAATTTATCCGAAGGAGACAAAATAACGCGTTTTGGAGTTTCTTCCAATTCCAAGAATCGAAGTACAGTCTTGTTAAGATCTTCTTCCGTACAGTTGGTTGTGGTTGTTAAAACCGTAATGTAGAATTGCGATTGGGATCAGTAATGATCCAGCCGAAAACAGTTCTGTGTAACATTTAAGAACCTAAGATTGCCAAACGGGAAATTATGTCACTACCTATTGAAATAGAAGTAAATTTCCAGAAATAGTGATAGAGGCACTTATTTATAATGTGCACAATTGTCGGGACGTAGTAAGACACTTTGTTTAACGCTGCAAAACGTTCTTGTTTTGCGAAATATGATACACATGCCTATTGACAGAGTGGGATATACCTGACGAAGTCGAGAGAATCTTTGATTCTCATTATTGAACTCAGGCGAAGATTGATTGAGCGCTAATGGCAAAGGAGTCGCTGCTGGTGTAGATTTTCGTGATTTGACATATCACGCTGTAAAAGTTTGTGATGTCGCTTGTTGCGTTTACCAACATATGTTAAAATTTCATAACCAACCGTCATTTAGTTCAGACAACAATAGAAGCGTTTGAGCACTGAAGAACGACCGTCTATGGGTATTTGTTTTGAACTCTAGCCAAAAACGCAATCGATGAACCCATATAGGACAGATAAACCAGATTTTAATGAAGACTTTAGCGCGTCTTCATTAATATCTGGACACTGAAGATTCGGACTTTGTTAAGTATATTTGCACCTTTTTCTCAACCTTATTGAAAGTGTCAATACCACGGATGTCGCGAAGACACATAATAGTCTGGATCCGTTCCCTAAGAAAACGATTGAAGAAGATAAAGCCGATTTGTCTCTGACCGTCTATTCCCACGGTGAGACCATATGCATAGGCAGACATTGAATGCCTATTCGTAAAAACGTCATAGATTGAGATAGCCGAAATACACGTTGTAGATTTTTCAAAGACACACTGTACTTATTATCGTGAACTAGAGATCAAAGAGCAGTTTCGGTTGGTTGTTAACCAAGATTTGGACATTGTCATATGTCTCTTTTAAGGCCTGTAAAGCTAAAGCAAAACTTCTGTGTGTCAGCGGAAACTTTGATATGATATCTTTTGCTTCCCCACTGGTTTTCTTTAGTCAATAACACAACTTTTCAATGTTGCTAAGTCGACTTTTGTTGATATATACTGCAGAAAAAAGATTCCCAAATGTAGGCCCTAAAGGAAATCGCCGTTGAAAATATCTATATCGCAAGGTGGTAGATTCTGATATTGTCATTTAGAGCGAAAACTTCAATCCTTGTGGAGCGAAACTCCAGACAGAGATAACATAGAACAATCTCTAGAAATGCTAGTTACATGTGAAACATGTAAATTCGAACGATGCGACTGCTGGTTACTATTCAAACCTTGAACCAACAAAGGATTAGAATGTTATTGTAAGGCACGTAGTTGGTCTAATTTACGGTCTTTTGGAAGCAATGACGTTTATATATGCCTTAAGCCTTTCAGCTTCATCAGATATGTAAGACATTGTTCAAACATTTCCCTAATTTTATTGCACAATTCCCTATCCTCAGCGGCCTGCACAAGTTGGCTTCAAATTTTACCAGAGCATCAGTTGCTCTGATAAAGAAATCAAGTTTAGTTAGTGGCATTGTGAATTTAATTGTGAAAAATTTAGAAATTCTGCCAAAGAGAAAAAAATTAATTTTTTTCCCTAAACCCTCTCTGGGTAGTCTCTCAGCCCGTGTTGGTGTTAGAGATTTCCTGTAACCATCTGTGCTTCAAGGCACCTCGAATTGCTACTTTGTTAGCTTTTACACATTCTTGTTTGAACTTCGGAGCTCACCGCATAACAACATTTGGTCCAATCGAGCCGGAACTCTTATCAGTCCATTTCCCTTTTTCCAGGCAGAGAACACGGAAAATTATCCCCCCGCCCCCCGCATGGGGTCTGCAAGCGGCAAAGCAGCAACAAATGGCTGTTGTTGTTTCAAAAAATAAAGAAGTTATTGCCAGCTCTCACAAAAACAGAACGGACTACCAAATAGTTTTTTTCGGTATGCGACTAGTGGTTGGAATATCGATATGTTTTCATTGTTATTTTTTTATTATTATTATTTTTTCAATGTAGTGGAGCTGCGAACAGGCAATATGAATAACAATAACAACAAGACAAATAGATCATTTAGCGAAGTAGGTACGTTGTAAATGAATGATCAAAACGAAAGGTAAATACACTACTGCATAAACAAAATCTTTTTTATTTATTTTTTTTTTGTCACTTTAACCCATATTTATAGAAAAGAATGTATGTTCAGCCAAAACAAATACATAAAAAACACTAAATATTTAGCAATCACTGGTGAGGATTATTATGCACTGCCTTTTAATTCTACAAAGCAAAAATAAAATATTGTCGTTAATGCAGAGAGTAGGGTGTAAATGGATACCTATTACAATTATTTTCCGAAAATGCACTAGCGGCTTTTTTGTTTTAGGCATTTTTTCGCCCACTTTTAGAAAATAACTACACGTACTTGTTTGTTTATGTGATGATCAATGAAGATGATGTTGTTGATGTTTACGGTATGTATGATGTGGTCTGCATGCGGGGGGCGGGGGGATAATTTTCCGTGTTTTCTGCCTGGAAAAAGGGAAATGGACTGATAAGAGTTCCGGCTCGATTGGACCAAATGTTGTTATGCGGTGAGCTCCGAAGTTCAAACAAGAATGTGTAAAAGCTAACAAAGTAGCAATTCGAGGTGCCTTGAAGCACAGATGGTTACAGGAAATCTCTAACACCAACACGGGCTGAGAGACTACCCAGAGAGGGTTTAGGGAAAAAAATTAATTTTTTTCTCTTTGGCAGAATTTCTAAATTTTTCACAATTAAATGCCACTAACTAAACTTGATTTCTTTATCAGAGTAACTGATGCTCTGGTAAAATTTGAAGCCAACTTGTGCAGGCCGCTGAGGATAGGGAATTGTGCAATAAAATTAGGGAAATGTTTGAACAATGTCTTACATATCTGAAAGTCTTACATATCTGATGAAGCTGAAAGGCTTAAGGCATATATAAACGTCATTGCTTCCAAAAGACCGTAAATTAGACCAACTACGTGCCTTACAATAAAATTCTAATCCTTTGTTGGTTCAAGGTTTGAATAGTAACCAGCAGTCGCATCGTTCGAATTTACATGTTTCACATGTAACTAGCATTTCTAGAGTTTGTTCTATGTTATCTCTGTCTGGAGTTTCGCTCCACAAGGATTGAAGTTTTCGCTCTAAATGACAATATCAGAATCTACCACCTTGCGATATAGATATTTTCAACGGCGATTTCCTTTAGGGCCTACATTTGGGAATCTTTTTTCTGCAGTATATATCAACAAAAGTCGACTTAGCAACATTGAAAAGTTGTGTTATTGACTAAAGAAAACCAGTGGGGCAGCAAAAGATATCATATCAAAGTTTCCGCTGACACACAGAAGTTTTGCTTTAGCTTTACAGGCCTTAAAAGAGACATATGACAATGTCCAAATCATGGTTAACAACCAACGGAAACTGCTCTTTGATTTCTAGTTCACGATAATGAGTACAGTGCGTCTTTGAAAAATCTACAACGTGTATTTCGGCTATCTCAATCTATGACGTTTTTACGAATAGGCATTCAATGTCTGCCTATGCATATGGTCTCACCGTGGGAATAGACGGTCAGAGACAAATCGGCTTTATCTTCTTCAATCGTTTTCTTAGGGAACGGATCCAGACTATTATGTGTCTTCGCGACATCCGTGGTATTGACACTTTCAATAAGGTTGAGAAAAAGGTGCAAATATACTTAACAAAGTCCGAATCTTCAGTGTCCAGATATTAATGAAGACGCGCTAAAGTCTTCATTAAAATCTGGTTTATCTGTCCTATATGGGTTCATCGATTGCGTTTTTGGCTAGAGTTCAAAACAAATATCCATAGACGGTCGTTCTTCAGTGCTCAAACGCTTCAATTGTTGTCTGAACTAAATGACGGTTGGTTATGAAATTTTAACATATATTGGTAAACGCAACAAGCGACATCACAAACTTTTACAGCGTGATATGTCAAATCACGAAAATCTACACCAGCAGCGACTCCTTTGCCATTAGCTTTCAATCAATCTTCGCCTGAGTTCAATAATGAGAATCAAAGATTCTCTCGACTTCGTCAGGTATATCCCACTCTGTCAATAGGCATGTGTATCATATTTCGCAAAACAAGAACGTTTTGCAGCGTTAAACAAAGTGTCTTACTACGTCCCGACAATTGTGCACATTATAAATAAGTGCCTCTATCACTATTTCTGGAAATTTACTTCTATTTCAATAGGTAGTGACATAATTTCCCGTTTGGCAATCTTAGGTTCTTAAATGTTACACAGAACTGTTTTCGGCTGGATCATTACTGATCCCAATCGCAATTCTACATTACGGTTTTAACAACCACAACCAACTGTACGGAAGAAGATCTTAACAAGACTGTACTTCGATTCTTGGAATTGGAAGAAACTCCAAAACGCGTTATTTTGTCTCCTTCGGATAAATTCTTTAAGGTAAATTTCAAGATTACGACTTGACGGGACTCAGAAGGCAGGTATTTTCACACTTCCCATAATTCCTTGGTCATTCTAGGATCAATTGCTTACGACAATTCCTTCGAAATGACGCTCCTCTCCCAAAAAAACTGTAATTGGAACAGTTTACGATGGGGTGGTCAGGGAATATTTAGAATTAGACCAGATGAGACTGATTTCGACTTCGTCCGCCATACAGTTTTCTACCTTACTCACCATTGAGTTAATAATGCGATAAACAAACAACAAAATTGCGAGAGGTTTTCACTACCTCGAACAAGACTTTCAACGGGAATAGTCTTAACTATATTCTCTATGTCGACAATTGGACATAGTCCTTCTTATTCTTAGATGAAGACTTTTCCAATTTGTATTCAATTGCGACATAACGCAAATGTACTGGCAGATTCGAATCGATTCTGCTCATACTTCTCTCCAACGAATTTTATTTCCAGATTTTCCCATCAAACCGGTTCAAGACTTTGAACTTCAAACTGCAACCTTCGGAGTAAGCTGTACTCCAAATCTTGCGATGGCACAGAAAATGAATTTCCGTTAGCTGCACATATCCTTCGGAAGTGCATGGACGTGGATGATGTCTTGGCCGGTTATCATGATTTGCAGACAGCTCAAAAATCAAGAGACCAACTAATTGGTGCTCTCTTTTTCACGAACTTTGAACTTCATAAATAGACAGTTAATAATTGCGATTCCTCGGAAAAGGCATACGCGTTGTTAGCATACATTTGTGTCGGTGCTTCAAATGAGAACATTTTCACAAATTTGCTAGCTCGCGAAATAGAAGTACCTCCGATTAAGACTATTTCCTTTCTTCGCTTAGGATTGTGTGGTGTGGTATTAGCATCAGAACTTCTTAAAAATCTTCTTACATATCTTTTGTTGGGCCGATTCTACGATCATCCTTTCTTGACCTCAAAAACTCCATCTACAGTGTCTAATTTCGTCAATAGGGTATGTTGCATTCAAGAGAATGTTGGGCAAAATAAATGGTTTAGCGTTCGATCTGAGGACAATTCTGCTGATTTATGCAGCAAGGGGTTTTCTCCTTCGGAGTTGGTGGCACGGTCCTTATTGGTTAAGCCTTGATAGTTCCAAATGGAAAATTCAAAATTTGAGAAAAGAACTGTAAACTGAGGTCGAACTTCGTCCTGATGTTTGATGTATGATGTCTAAAACAAGTTTTATTTAATAGATAGGGCATTTCATGCCATTGCATGTATTTTTTTCGATTTTTCCACTATATGCATTCTTTTCATAGAGGTAAACATCACTATGAGGGTTCTGCTCCTAGCAATTTACTGATCCAAGCATAAATATTTCGTCTTGCTGTGCTTGCTCAAAAGGCATTTTCTTGGAAGCATACGGTTCTGTTGGAAATTATTTGAGTCCGTATAGCGTGCACCCTAAATTCGGTCGTTTTGATATTTAATAATAATTTTCGTTATTATTATTTATTATAAATAAATATGTAATATTTTAAATTTTTTTAAATATTTCTTTTATTTTGTTCTTTTTGGAAAAATATTTATTATTTTGAACAGTGCCGTACAACCGTGCTCCCTACAGTCGGTAATAAATATTGAACAAATTAACTTTTTTTATTGATTTTTTGCCATTTTTAGCGCTTTGTTTTGGTTTTTTTATTATTTCTTTTCGAAAATAAACTTGTTGTGAACATTTCAATTCCCACAATCAAATTCTCTCTATTTTTCACTTAACGAAACATAGTTTGACAAATTTGCAGATACATTTTCAAGTTTATTTACATATATTTTTTAATACTCATATAAACAAGTTTGTATTATTCGACACACAGTAAAAATCTTTTCGATTTTCATTAAACCGAGAAAATTTATTTACATTTTCTCATTACTTTTTTATTAAAATTTTCAAGGAAAAGTTAATTTTCTTATTTGGGTGTTGTATTTGTAAGCATTCACTAAGAGATTAAACCATTTTCGTGCTGTTCTAATATTTACTATAAAAATGTGAATGATTTCTCCCCATTTCAGTTGAGTTTCACCAATTTTCGGGTTGTTTACATTGACACTTTTAGATTTTGTCATCTGTTTCTCTCCGTATGAGACGATGCTTTATCAGGTATACAAAAAGTTACTGTACATAAAAAAAAACAAAGATAAATAAATAAAACAAAAGGAGGATTAATTTTAATATAATATAAATGACCGTTTATTGAGATGTTATGGGAAGTTGTCAACCCGAGTTGAGCTCCGAAGTTCAAACAAGAATGTGTAAAAGCGAACAATGTCGCAATGTCCCGAGGTGGCTGGAAGCACAGATGCTTCCAGGAAATCTCTAACAGCAACACGGGCTGAGATAGTACCCAGAGAGAGTTGTGTACCGAGCTGTGCGAACATAGGCCCTAAGGAGAGTTGTAGGAAAAATCTTCAGACTTGGAAGGTTTTCTCTCTACTGTCCGTGCTAAGCGAACGTAGGCTCCAAGGGGAGTTGCAGGCTACCTCTCTCTACGGTCCGTATTAAGCGAACGTAGGATGTCTGGATTTTGTGGCAATATGCAATTCTAACTTAAACATTGCCGCCACCTTGAAATATTGGACAATGTTACAATAAACCGAAATACAATTCATTAAGGAGTTAAATTGAATGGAGCTTAATAATATTGGCAGTATACGTATGAATAGGGGATAATGGACATCCTAATGATAAATGACAAGAAATCAAATTCTAGTGAGCGTAATTCAGTAAGTTTCTTTACTCAATTTATTTATTTTTTGTTCTTTAGCGGGATGTGGTGCCCGAAGTGATCCACCTAAAAATTGTTTATTTTCAAAATTTATTGCGACAAAATACACGTTGGCACGATTTGTGCGTAAACTCCGGGACCTAAGACTAATGCAATGGCACCGGACTGGAAAAAAGTTAAGTCCGCGAATTCAAGGCCCACGAAAGGTTCTTTAATCGTTGGAGAGATCGAAACAGCTGAAGTGTTTCCTCTTTCTAATTTGGCGAAACGCGTTGTAGTGTACTTTATAACACTTTCGTCAAATCGCGAATAACGTGCGAATGAAGTGTGGAATGGTGCTTGTGCTGGCACTGACCGCATCGTAAGGCGCTCTGACAAGTATTCGCATGCTGTCCCATCAGCAGGCAATAAACGCAATGCCCTTGAGAGACCACTGTTCTCACCCGTTTCTCAAAACTCATTGCCCTAAACCTCGAACAGCGACATAATGCGTGGTGACTTGGGAATAATGGGTGTCTTCGAGTAGTGAATCGGGAATAAGTCGCACCAATTCTTCTAGGGTACTGAAAGTGGAGGCCGGGACCGCACTGGCCACAATCTCCGTGACACCATTAGCCGCTGCCGGTCGATTGGTAACATCGGTTAGTGCTGAGTGACTCGTCAACGAAGGAAGTCGCAGCGAGCATATGCTGGCAGTATCCATCTGCTCCTAGTCCATCATTGGCAGTATTCATGGCCAAATAGTACAACACACATTGAACGACAAGGGGGAATAGAATAGAGTATTACTAATTTTGTAACTACTCGAACCATTCCGTCATCGCCAGGATGAGCCTGTGCTATTCAACCTAACTTCCAAGCCATTGGGGCAGTGCCCCTGACGAATAACCACCAAATCACTAACGTCGATATTACGCAAATATTCGTTCCGCCACCTAATAAAAAACTGTTGAGTTAAAGCCTTAATTCGTCGAAGGCGATTAACGAGACTAAGAGGCGCTTAATCTATGGATGATTCAGGGGGAGAAAGGAGAGGAGAGCCTACAAAAAAATGGCCAGGTGTTAGAGCAACAATGTATTATGGATTTTAAGACACACCTCAATTCGAGCTAGTGCAGAACTAAACTCTTCAAATGTGAACATCAGTTGTTTCGCATACCGGTGAAAGTGTAATTTTTAACTTTTCACAGCCGACTCCCAAAATCCTCCCATGTGTGGAGCACCAGCTGGAATAAACTGCCACGAGATTTCTTGATATTCCCTTGAAGTTCTTAGTAGCTCCCTATTTTCCTTAATAAAGATCTTATAGTCCTTTTCTAATGCTCGGGACGCACCAACAAAGTTTGCAACATTGTCTGAGAACAGGGTATTAAGACAACTACGACGTGAAACAAACAAACGTGGACAAATCTGATACCGCCTTTAGGTGGACAGCCTTAGTGAAGAAACACACAAACGTATCCCTTAGTGATTCTACAGGCCTGACCCGTAAATGACTTTTGTTTCATAAGGACTTGCAAAGTCGAGACCGGTTGACGTTAAATTTCTAGAAATCGTGGTTCATTCAGGGGGCAATACAGTCATGATCTGTTGAGCGCAGTTTCCTTCCTAAAATACACGTTTTGCATTTTCGAATAACACTTCGATTCAAGGTTTTTATCCAAAGAACCCAATATTCAATGCGAACGATGCGTAATATTAACTGGTTTCCACCATAAACTAAAAGCAAATGTATGTATTCAACCAGGAGGTGACTAAAGTCACTTGCATAAGGCAAAATTATCGGGAACCTCTCACTATATGGCAAACTAGGTGATTTCACTAAGCATCCGTTTAGTTTAGCGTTACACCCTCAGAATCGAGAATAATGTTAAGGGGAAGTGGCGAGCTAGAGCTCGGTAGCATTCGTTTATGCAATAAACACATATATTCTTCTCCGAAGTGAAGTTTACGGGTTACAATTGCAAGACGGGTCCAGACAGATTTAATTTTTGTGGGTACAGAACTGTAGTCGAGTTGTGATGTAGTAACTTGCGTCGTGGATGTGAATTTTTAACGAAACGGAGCACATATGTTAAAACACTCAGGGCTTTATGGACAGAACTAAACCTTTCGAGAAGATCCTCATATTCTGAGAAAATAAAAAAATGAGCCCGCATGCCTCGCATTTCTAGGCATTACAATCGTATACGTTCCAACAAGGTGAATCCAAAGAAAACCAACGTGGCCCATGCCACCACAATGGCTACCCAAATCCGCGGGATTGTCCTCCGATCTAACATGATGCCATTCAGAAATGTGTTTATTTTCTTGAATTCTAGAAACTCTATTAGCAACGAAGGTAGCAAATGTCGAAGGAGCCTTCGCAACAATGAAAGGACTATTGTAGAATCGTACCAACAATATATCAAACCAGTCGAGATACCGACTTTCCTCAATCAAATCTTGAGCAGACCTGACTGCACCACATAACTCTAAGCATGATAGAGAAGTCGATTTTAGCTGGGCTACTTTGTTGTTTGATGATAAAAGATTCACGTAAATAGTGTCAGACGAGTATATAGTTCGAATATAAACGACGCCTGCGTAGGTCTTTTCCGAGGCATCAGAGAAAACATGAAGTTCTATACGATCGCCGACATAATAATTAAACCAACGTGGAGTATGAGTAACATTAACACTTGTGTAGTTCTCCACAAAATTTTCCCATTCCGTTTTTGTCGGTTCTAATAGCAATTCGTCCAAATCTATATGGTCTATACAAACTCTTTGCATGAGCAGTTTGGCGACTACTATTACGGAGGACAACCAACCAACTGGGTCAAAATGTTTGGGAATAGTGGATAAAACTTCGCGCTTATAATATTCTTCTTATTGTACAATAGGGTTTACACAGAAGTAAAACGAATCTAAGCGCACATTCTATCGTATTCCCAATGGTTTATTCTTCCCAATGGAACGATAATACTCAGCATCAACCAGTTCCTCTTTATATCCTTCCTCTTTATATTGCATTATCCACGCAGATAATGCAAATTTAACGCGTATATTTTGTTCCCACAATGTGACCGTTAACCTAGGCAAACGTTCAATTCACAAAAAGACAAGAATAGGATCCCATTGATCCATTGGAATATCGTAAACAGCCATAGCCGACAAGATAGCGTTTATACCCCGTTGAAGAATTTTTAAGTTGGAGGTAGTCTCTCGATCTACCGTACGAAGGTCAAATAAAATCTTGAGATGACTATTCACAATGACCCGTTTATTGGCATATGTTTTTTCTTAAAGCGTCACAAGCTAATATGAAACTGCGGTTAGTAAGAGGAAATTTGTTTACTATTTACCTAGCTTCCCCGATGATTTCTGCACTAGATGGCAATTGTTTATGTAAACAGTAGGCAAAAAATCACGGAAAGTGATGAAAGAAAAAAGTAAGAATATAGAAAATATAAATACAATCTGAACAACTCTCGCTCAATTTTTCTAGAAAAAAAACGATATATATATATATATATATATATCTGTGCGTAAACTCCGGGACCTAAGACTAATGCAATGGCACCGGACTGGAAAAAAGTTAAGTCCGCGAATTCAAGGCCCACGAAAGGTTAATCGTTGGAGAGACCGAAACAGCTGAAGTGTTTCCTCTTTCTAATTTGACGAACCGCTTTGTATTGTACTTTATAACACTTTCGTCAAATCGCGAAACAATTGCCGAATCACAATAAACCTCTTCATTTAGTAATGTAAGAGGCAGGCGAAAGCTACGTACTAGGCTTTCACAAACGTGGCTTATCCGACAGCACGGGTCCAAAAATTGGTAGTGCTGTCACTGAAGCTATAACCGGTGCAATAGATGGGTGACGAGGGTTAGAGACCGGTACCGGATTTCGACAAGCGACGGTTGTTTGTGCTACATTCCGACGGGATTGTTGTTGATGGTTGTTACGCCGAACGTGCGAATGAAGTGTGGAATGGTGCTTGTGCTGGCACTGACCGCATCGTAAGGCGCTCTGACAAGTATTCGCATGCTGTCCCATCAGCAGGCAATAAACGCAATGCCCTTGGGAGACCACTGTTCTCATCCGTTTCTCAAAACTCATCGCCCTAAACCTCGAACAGCGACATAATGCGTGGTGACTTGGGAATAATGGGTGTCTTCGAGTACTGAATCGGGAATAAGTCGCACCAATTCTTCTAGGGTACTGAAAGTGGAGGCCGGGACCGCACTGGCCACAATCTCCGTGACACCATTAGCCGCTGCCGGTCGATTGGTAACATTGGTTAGTGCTGAGTGACTCGTCAACGAAGGAAGTCGCAGCGAGCATATGCTGGCAGTATCCATCTGCTCCTAGTCCATCATTGGCAGTATTCATGGCCAAATAGTACAACACACATTGAACGACAAGGGGGAATAGAATAGAGTATTACTAATTTTGTAACTACTCAAACCATTCCGTCATCGCCAGGATGAGCCTGTGCTATTCAACCTAACTTCCAAGCCATTGGGGCAGTGCCCCTGACGAATAACCACCAAATCACTAAAGTCGATATTACGCAAATATTCGTTCCGCCACCTAATAAAAAACTGTTGAGTTAAAGCCTTAATTCGTCGAAACAACAACAGCCATTTGTTGCTGCTTTGCCGCTTGTTAAAGCTCCACCACATGCACGTTGACGGCGCGTGTGTTTTATTTCGATTTGTCTATTATCCTAATTTCGCCGCACAGTGGGTCGCAGGTGAAAAAATTCAGAAATAATTTCTTATAAATTTATTAAAATAGCATCTTGAACCAAAATAAAATAAAATATATGAATGAAATGAATAGTTACTTATTTGCATGAAAATATTAATTTGGTTTCTTTCTATTATCAGTTTTTCATTTAAATGTCGGATATATACGTCATATATACGTCATATATATATATATATAAATATATATATATATATATATATATATATATATATATATATATGTAGTTACATGTAGTCATGTAGTTACATTTCTCCCTTTAGTATACATTCAAGCTAGCGGCCATCAAAATGAAAAACTATTGTTTTTATTTAGATTGCGAAATCATCAGTAGTGTTGTGGCTCAATCGGTAGGCATTGTCGCAGAGTTATTTTTGTTGATTGCGACTCAGGTGACCCTGGTTCAATTCCTGGTCAGGTCAGTTTTTTTAACACTAGTTTTTTTTTTAAGAAATTTATTAGTTGAATCATTTTCCACTGATAGCTATATGTTAAAGGTTATTTTTTGAGCATCAGTTACTCTCGTTTCAAATTTTAGAATTTAAGCTCATTCCGTTTGGCCAATACGAATATGCTGCTTTTAGTATATTTAAGTGATTTTTGTACCCTTTTAGTACATATTCATATTCATTAAAATTCAAAGGAGAGGTCGTTCAATATAGTTTAGAAAAAAAAAAAAATTGGTAAAATTTAACATAGCGGTGGCAACCCCTATTGTTGTATATTATACGTGCATTTCAGGTACATTGGCTGAAATGCTTCACAGTATAACAGATGACCCCAAATAAATCTCAAAGAATATAAAACGTCGTAGAACATAAGATATAAATTATTTCGCTCAGATATCGGGTTATCTATGCTTATATAATCTATATTGTATAAAAATTTGTTACTAAATCATTTTTATTTGCTGTCCCCGAATCATTCCTCTTACATATATATATATATATATATATATATATATATATATATATATATATATATATATATATATATATATATATATATATAAATATATATATATATATATATATATATATATAGTTTTTCAGAGTGTATTTACATTTTCTATATTCTTACTTTTTTCTTTCATCAATTTCCGTGATTTGTTTCCTACTGTTTACATAAACAATGCGCGGTTAAGTGATATAGAGAAACGTTGCCATCTAGTGCAGAAATCATCGGGGAAGCTAGGTAAATAGTAAACAAATTTCCTCTTACTAACCGCAGTTTCATATTAGCTTGTGACGCTTTAAGAAAAAAACATATGCCAATAAACGGGTCATTGTGAATAGTCATCTCAAGATTTTATTTGACCTTCGTACGGTAGATCGAGAGACTACCTCCAACTTAAAAATTCTTCAACGGGGTATAAACGTTAGCTTGTCGGCTATGGCTGTTTACGATATTCCAATGGATCAATGGGATCCTATTCTTGTCTTTTTGTGAATTGAACGTTTGCCTAGGTTAACGGTCACATTGTGGGAACAAAATATACGCGTTAAATTTGCATTATCTGCGTGGACAGATTTAGATGCATTTTGGACAAAGAGAAATCCAACTCTCGATTGTTTACGGGACATTAAGGGATCGGATTCGCATACGAGATCTAATGCTCTTTCCTCGACCAAATTTAAATTGCGTAAATGGACTTCAAACCACAACCTATTGCTAGATAGATTTTCTAAAGAGGAACTGGTTGATGCTGAGTATTATCGTTCCATTGGGAAGAATAAACCATTGGGAATACGATAGAATGTGCGCTTAGATTCGTTTTACTTCTGTGTAAACCCTATTGTACAATAAGAAGAATATTATAAGCGCGAAGTTTTATCCACTATTCCCAAACATTTTGACCCAGTTGGTTGGTTGTCCTCCGTAATAGTAGTCGCCAAACTGCTCATGCAAAGAGTTTGTATAGACCATATAGATTTGGACGAATTGCTATTAGAACCGACAAAAACGGAATGGGAAAATTTTGTGGAGAACTACACAAGTGTTAATGTTACTCATACTCCACGTTGGTTTAATTATTATGTCGGCGATCGTATAGAACTTCATGTTTTCTCTGATGCCTCGGAAAAGACCTACGCAGGCGTCGTTTATATTCGAACTATATACTCGTCTGACACTATTTACGTGAATCTTTTATCATCAAACACCAAAGTAGACCAGCTAAAATCGATTTCTCTACCATGCTTAGAGTTATGTGGTGCAGTCAGGTCTGCTCATGATTTGATTGAGGAAAGTCGGTATCTCGACTGGTTTGATATATTGTTGGTACGATTCTACAATAGTCCTTTCATTGTTGCGAAGGCTCCTTCGACATTTGCTACCTTCGTTGCTAATAGAGTTTCTAGAATTCAAGAAAATAAACACATTTCTGAATGGCATCATGTTAGATCGGAGGACAATCCCGCGGATTTGGGTAGCCATTGTGGTGGCATGGGCCACGTTGGTTTTCTTTGGATTCCCCTTGTTGGAACGTATACGATTGTAATGCCTTTGATACTGTCCTAGAAATGCGAGGCATGCGGGCTCATTTTTCTATTTTCTCAGAATATGAGGATCTTCTCGAAAGGTTTAGTTCTGTCCATAAAGCCCTGAGTGTTTTAACATATGTGCTCCGTTTCGTTAAAAATTCACATCCACGACGCAAGTTACTACATCACAACTCGACTACAGTTCTGTACCCACAAAAAATTAAATCTGTCTGGACCGTCTTGCAATTGTAACCCGAAAACTTCACTTCGGAGAAGAATATATGTGTTTATTGCATAAACGAATGCTACCGAGCTCTAGCTCGCTACTTCCCCTTAACACTATTCTCGATTCTGAGGGTGTAACGCTAAACTAAACGCTCAACAGATCATGACTGTGTTGCCCCCTGAATGGACCACGATTTCTAGACATTTAACGTCAACCGGTCTCGACTTTGCAAGTCCCTATGAAACAAAAGACATTTACGGGTCAGGCCTGTAGAATCACTAAGGGATACGTTTGTGTGTTTCTTCACTAAGGCTGTCCACCTAGAGGCGGTATCAGATTTGTCCACGTTTGTTTGTTTCACGTCGTAGTTGTCTTAATACCCTGTTCTCAGACAATGTTGCGAACTTTGTTGGTGCGTCCCGAGCATTAGAAAAGGACTATAAGATCTTTATTAAGGAAAATAGGGAGCTACTAAGAACTTCAAGGGAATATCAAGAAATCTCGTGGCAGTTTATTCCAGCTGGTGCTCCACACATGGGAGGATTTTGGGAGTCGGCTGTGAAAAGTTAAAAATTACACTTTCATCGGTATGCGAAACAACTGATGTTCACATTTGAAGAGTTTAGTTCTGCACTAGCTCGTATTGAGGTGTGTCTTAATTTTCGACCACTACGTCTAATATCGGAAAATCCATAATACATTGTTGCTCTAACACCTGGCCATTTTTTTTTGTAGGCTCTCCTCTCCTTTCTCCCCCTGAACCGTCCATAGATTAAGCACCTCTTAGTCTCGTTAATCGCCTTCGACGAATTAAGGCTTTAACTCAACAGTTTTTTATTATGTGGCGGAACGAATATTTAGGTAATATCGACGTTAGTGATTTGGTGGTTATTCGTCAGGGGCACTGCCCCAATGGCTTGGAAGTTAGGTTGAATAGCACAGGCTCATCCTGGCGATGACGTAATGGTTCGAGTAGTTACAAAATTAGTAATACTCTATTCTATTCCCCCTTGTCGTTCAATGTGTGTTGTACTATTTGGCCATGAATACTGCCAATGATGGACTAGGAGCAGATGGATACTGCCAGCATATGCTCGCTGCGACTTCCTTCGTTGACGAGTCACTCAGCACTAACCGATGTTACCAATCGACAGGCAGCGGCTAATGGTGTCACGGAGATTGTGGCCAGTGCGGTCCCGGCCTCCACTTTCAGTACCCTAGAAGAATTGGTGCGACTTATTCCCGATTCAGTACTCGAAGACACCCATTATTCCCAAGTCACCACGCATTATGTCGCTGTTCGAGGTTTAGGGCAATGAGTTTTGAGAAACGGGTGAGAACAGTGGTCTCTCAAGGGCATTGCGTTTATTGCCTGCTGATGGGACAGCATGCGAATACTTGTCAGAGCGCCTTACGATGCGGTCAGTGCCAGCACAAGCACCATTCCACACTTCATTCGCACGTTCGGCGTAACAACCACCAACAACAATCCCGTCGGAATGTAGCACAAACAACCGTCGCTTGTCGAAATCCGGTACCGGTCTCTAACCCTCGTCACCCATCAATTGCACCGGTTATAGCTTCAGTGACAGCACTACCAATTATTGGACCCGTGCTGTCGGATAAGCCACGTTTGTGAAAGCCTAGTACGTAGCTTTCGCCTGCCTCTTACATTACTAAATGAAGAGGTTTATTGTGATTCGGCAATTGTTTCGCGATTTGACGAAAGTGTTATAAAGTACACTACAAAGCGGTTCGCCAAATTAGAAAGAAGAAACACTTCAGCTGTTTCGGTCTCTCCAACGGCACCAGTCCGGTGCCATTGCATTAGTCTGAGGTCCCGGAGTTTACTCACAGGTATATATATATATATATATATATATATATATATATATATATATATATATATATATATATATATATATATATATATATATATATATGTGAGGAGAACTATTCAGGGACTAAGTTTGGATACACCGATCTTTCTGGGGACATTTTCGGTATTTGAGGTCTGTCCCCGAATTCTCGTCAGGGGTTGCGAATTATTAGAGGACATTCTGGTTTCGGGGACAAAATTTTTAAATGTCAATATTTTTGTTTTTTTTTGGAATATCCACATATTCTTTCCTTAAATACACCTTAATTTTCAATATGTATAGTCAATAATTATGATATTTCGGTAAAAAACCAAAAAAATAAATTCATAGGGTTACCATGTTTTACCAAATTATCAACTTTTTTGGTGCCCTTAATCATCGCAATTCTGTGATATATACATGTCTTTCGCAAGGTAACTCCTCGAAATAATCATGTTAGGACCAACAAAGTACACATTTTCTTGATGAACATAAAACTCTCAGACCATTTACGATGTCTGTCTATTTCGAAAAATACTTTTGCCTTTCATTTTACCTGGCAAATACAGGTATCAGTGGAAAATTATTCAACTAATAAATTTCTTAAAAAAAAAAAACTTGTGTTAAAAAAACTGACCTGACCAGGAATTGAACCAGGGTCACCTGAGTCGCAATCAACAAAAATAACTCAGCGACAATGCCTACCGATTGAGCCACAACACTACTGATGATTTCGCAATCTAAATAAAAACAATAGTTTTTCATTTTGATGGCCGCTAGCTTGAATGTATACTAAAGGGAATGTTTTGTTATGAGAAATGCAACTACATGAAAGGACAACAGCTTAACATCTGTGTACGTGAACCAAATAAACTGTTCATATTGGTACAAACACAATTTTATTAAAATAATGTGCAAAATAACAATATGTGAATTCTATTATTTCAATTATAATAGGTCTATCTCATATTTTCTTCTTTGCTTTTTTGCGGAAAATTTCATATTTCTATTCCTATATCAGCCGTGAGCAAATAAGAAAGAAATAATTTAAGGGAGTAAACAAATTTTATTTTTCATAATTTGGCATGAACTTTTTGATACATCGATATTGTGAACCAAATATTTAAAATTAACAAAATCAGATTTAAGATTTATAAAAAGAAGAAATAGGCATCATGTCCAGAATATATTTCATCTAATAATAGTAATAAAAAAGTAGAACAAAAACTGAACTATAAATACCTGCATTTTAATTTTCATGAGCCGTTACTTTCCATGACGATGCTGTTAAGAGTTTCTGATGCAACATCAACATGAACTTTTGTTTATAAACATGTTGCACGATTCAGATTGCGATTTTAGATCATTCTGCTGCAGTGCAGCGGTGGTCGGGTTGGTTAAGGGCAACTGTTGGCATGCACTGGGTTGGGAGTTCAAATCTGCGCTGGGGCATTTTAAATTTACTTATTTATTTTTTTTTTGGAACATAACACGGATGAATTAGGTAACGTATGTAAATGGTACAGGGTATATATCATTTGGTACGGTTAAAACAGTAAAATAAACAAGTTAAAAAGTATCAGTCGGTATTGCCGCCAGAGATATACCGTCAGCCTATGTTCGATTATCTAAATATATTTTGACTAGTGTTAAGGTTATTCAAACGATTGACCCTCTATGGAGCAGATCCCGAAGGAATGGGCCAATATTGCCCATTTCCTATCGGACCCAAAATATGATATAAATATTTCGACAGATGTGCCAAGTCTAAATGGAATCGGATGTTAATTTGGCGATTTATGAGCTCCATGGGTACTCAAAATTTAAATATTTTGTGGGGGAGGTACTTGATGGAGTGGACCGATATTGTCCATTTTCACACCTGTCCTAGCACTGACGCAAATATTAGGATTCGCAAAGTCGGAGCAAATTCGGATTAGCCTTTCTCTTTCTGTGCAAAAAATTTGTTTTTTTTTTTTTGAAAATTTCGACCTTTTGTGGGGGAGGTACCAGAAGGAGTGGGCCGATATTTTTCATCTTAACACCAGACCTTGGGTTAATATAAATATTGGGATGTGTGAAATTTGAAGACAATCGGACTTTTACATAACATTTTATGAGAGTTGTAATTATTCAAAATTGTGACCATTTGTGGGGGAGGTACTTGATGGAGTAGGCCGATATTGCCCATTTTCACACCTGACCTAGCACTGACGCAAATATTAGGATTTGCAAAGTTGGAGCAAATTCGGATTATCCTTTCTTTTCCTGTGCAAAAAATTTTTTGAAAATTTCGACCTTTTGTGGGGGAGGTACCAGAAGGAGTGGACCGATATTGCCCATCTCCGAACTCGATCTAAGTTTTACAAAAATATTACGTTGTAGCCAATGTGGATCAAATCGGATACACCCTTCGAGAGTTATCGTGCGCACCAGCCACCCAGACAGACGAACGGACGGACGGACATCGCTAGATCGACTCGATTCTTAGATCGAGTTCGGCAGGTACCAGAAGGAGTGGAACGATATATCCCATCTTCACAACAGATCTTTTATTAGTGGAAATAATGGGATGTGTGAAACATAAAGAGAACATCATGATTACTTCGGATTTTATAAACGTTTTGGTTATTCAAAACTTTGACCCTTTGTGAGAGAGAAAGTATAGTCCGATCTCTACCGTTTTTATACCCTCCACCATACATAGTATGGAGGGTATATTAAGTTCGTCATTCCGTTTGTAACTCATCGAAATAATAATGTTAGACCCAACAAACTAAATATATTCTTGATCAGAGTAAAATTCTAAGACGATTTAGCCCTGTCCGTCTGTTGTAATCACGCTACAGTCGAAACTAGCTAAGATAGGAAACTAAAATTTTGCAAAGATCTGTCTTTGGTCTACAGGCCGGTTAGGTTCGAAGATGGGCTATATAGGCCAACGATATCGTATACCCCCCATATAACGGTACCCCCCGAAATTCGGTATTTTTATTATTTCAGCCACATTTTTCAATGAAATTGTCTGAAATTGTAAACAAGGAGTTCGTTACAGAGAATTATCTATATACGTCCACGATATCGATATCCGGTATTTTGATGATTTTAGTCACATTTTTTAATGGAATTGTCTGAATTGTACACAAGAAATTCCTAATGAGTATTTTACCCCCTGGCAGAGAATTGTCTATATAGGTCCACGATATCGTATAGGCCCCGTATAACGGTACCCCCCGATATTCGGTATTTTGAAGATTTTTAAATGGAATTGTCTGAAATTGTACACAAGAAGTTCTTTATGAGTACTTTACCCCTGGCAGAGAATTGTCTATATAGGTCCACGATATCGTATATCCCCCATACAACGGTACCCCCAAATTTGGTATTTTGATGATTTCACCCACATTTTTCAACGAAATTATCTGAAAATTCTCTCGAAGTGTTCCTTGTGAATACTTTATCCCCTTAGAGAGAATTGTCTGTATTGGTCCATGATATCGTGTAGCCCCCATATTACTGTACCCCCCGATATTCGGTATTTTGATGATTTTAGCCACATTGTTCAATGGAATTGTCTGAAATTCTACACAAGGAGTTCTTTGTGAGTACTTTACCCCCTGAAAGAGAATTGTCTATATATGTCTACAATATCGTATATCCCCCATATAACGGTACCCCGATATTCGATATTGAGATGATTTTATCCACACTTTTCAACGGAATTCTGAAATTGCATAAAAGGAGTTCCTTGTGAGTACTTTATCCCCTGAAATATAATTGTCTATATAGATCTACAATATCTTATATCCCCCATGTATCGGCACCTTCCAATATTCGGTATTTTTAAGATTTTAACGGTTAACAATTCTTAATGGATTGTATGTTTTTGAAAATTTTTTAATTCTTCCCAAATGGTGGAGGGTATTCAAAGTTCGGCCCGGTCGAACTTACTTTTTTTTACTTGTTATAACAAATCCTGATAGAAATATTGAGATGTACCAAGTCTGGAGTGGAATCAGATATTTATTTCGCGTTTTATAAGCTTAATTCATATACAAAATGTCAACCTTTTTGGGAGAGGTACCTGAAGAATTGTATTCCATCTTTTCGCCAGACCTTGGGTTAATAAAATTATTGGGATGTGTGAAATTTGAAGACAACCGAACTCTTACACCACACTTTATTAGAGTTGTAACCATTCAAAATTTTTACTCTTTGTGGGGGAGGTACTAGATGGAGTGGACCGATATTGTCCATTTTCGTATCTGACCTAGTACATCTGACGCAAATGTTAGGATTTACAAATTTGGAGCAAAATCGGATTATGCTTTCCCTTTCTGTACAATATATTATTTTCTTTGAAAATATTGACATTTTGTGGGGGAGGTACAAGAAGGAGTGGACCGATATTGCCCATCTCGGAACTTGATATAAGTTTTGACAAAAATATTACGATGTACCAAGTTTGGACCAAATCGGTTAGTCCCTTTGAAGGTTATCGTGCGCACCAGCCAGACTGACGGATGGACGGACATCGCCAGATAGACTCCAAATGTCCCGAACCGGATTTGGTTCACAGAGACCTAGTGTCTAAAAGCGTTATTTTGACTAGGCACGTTTTAACCGTTTATAAAATCCGAAATAAGCATCAGGTTCACTTTATATTTCACACATTCCATTATTTACACTAACAAGAGATCTGCTGTGAAAATAGATAAAATTTTGAATACACATGAAGCTCATACGATTCCATTCAAGACATAGTACATCTCAATATTTTCATCCACACAAGATCTGTTATAAAGATGTTAGAGATCGGACCATTTCGTTTGCTACCTGCCCCACATAGGTTTCACGAGTTTGGAAAACAAAACGCTCAAAGAATGCGAAATAAGCATTCAACACACACACAAACATTTTTTCTAATACAATATCTGTTGTGCAGATGATATCTATCAGTGAACCCCTTCTGGTACCTCACCCACAAAGGGTCACAATTTTCGATATTTTTATCTGTCATAACTTGCGAAACAAGTCAGCGATTCTTTAAAACTTGCTATTTCTAAATATATCTCTCTTTGCCAGAAACCTGAGATGAATATGGAATATATGATTTTCCATAAATTGGATATAAATGTTTCATTTTCTTGTAATATTGCCCATACCAATATTTGTATATCTACTAGATAAAGCATGAAAATGGAATACTTCGATCGACTATATCTGGTACCTCACGCACATGTTCACATTTTCTAAAAATTATGATATACTATGTCATGTAAAGTTAAAATATTACCAAAGTTAAATGTTTCAAACCTGTCATGACGCAATATTTATATCATTAAGGTCCGATAGAAAATGGCCAATATTGGCCCATTCCTTCGGAACCTACTCCATAAGGGGTACATTGGCTGAGGGTATACAACTGTCGGCATAACCGAAAGATACTTTTTAACTTTTTCTATCAGATAATAGGTAGGCAGGCGACATAACAGAAATGTACTGAAAATTTTAGAAAGCGGAAAAAATTTTCAGTTTTGATAGGCATGCTCTCAAAAATCTATTCCAAAGCATTTCCTTGTATATTGAATCGATAAAAATCAACAACAACCCTAAAAATGTGTCAGCTCTGTTTATAAAGTAATGCTATATCGCGATATCGTGACAACATATTTTTCCACAACCAACGCCATCTATTGAAGAAAAGTAACAATGTAATGTCCCATCTTATTATATTTTATGTCCTTGTATATACCCATTCTAGCCATATGGCTGAGGGTATAATAAATATTATGAAACATTGGTAGATCAATTGTATTTAATGATAAAAAAGTTGTACTATTTATAATACATTACCGAATTCATCCGTTTACATGTAAGTAACATGACTCAGCGCAGGTTTGAACTCCCAACCCAGTGCATGCCAACAGTTGCCCTTAACCAACCCGACCACCGCTGCACTGCAGCAGAATGATCTAAAATCGCAATCTGAATCGTGCAACATGTTTATAAACAAAAGTTCATGTTGATGTTGCATCAGAAATTCTTAACAGCATCGTCATGGAAAGTAACGGCCCATGAAAATTAAAATGCAGGTATTTATAGTTCAGTTTTTGTTCTACTTTTTTATTACTATTATTAGATGAAATATATTCTGGACATGATGCCTATTTCTTCTTTTTATAAATCTTGAACCTGATTTTGTTAATTTTAAATATTTGGTTCACAATATCAAGCAAAGAAGAAAATATGAGATAAACCTATTATAATTGAAATAATAGAATTCACATATTGTTATTTTGCACATTATTTTAATAAAATTGTGTTTGTACCAACATGAACAGTTTATTTGGTTCACGTACACAGATGTTAAGCTGTTGTCCTTTCATGTAGTAACATTTCTCATAACAAAACATTCCCTTTAGTATACATTCAAGCTAGCGGCCATCAAAATGAAAAACTATTGTTTTTATTTAGATTGCGAAATCATCAGTAGTGTTGTGGCTCAATCGGTAGGCATTGTCGCTGAGTTATTTTTGTTGATTGCGACTCAGGTGACCCTGGTTCAATTCCTGGTCAGGTCAGTTTTTTTAACACAAGTTTTTTTTTTAAGAAATTTATTAGTTGAATCATTTTCCACTGATAGCTATATGTTAAAGGTTATTTTTTGAGCATCAGTTACTCTCGTTTCAAATTTTAGAATTTTAGCTCATTCCGTTTGGCCAATACGAATATGCTGCTTTTAGTATATTTAAGTGATTTTTGTACCCTTTTAGTACATATTCATATTCATTAAAATTCAAAGGAGAGGTCGTTCAATATAGGTTAGAAAAAAAAAAAAAAACAAAAAAAAAAAAAATTGGTAAAATTTAACATAGCGGTGGCAACCCCTATTGTTGTATATGATACGTGCATTTCAGGTACATTGGGTGGAATGATTCACAGTATAACAGATGACCCCAAATAAATCTCAAAGAATATAAAACGTCGTAGAACATAAGATATAAATTATTTCGCTCAGATATCGGGTTATCTATGCTTATATAATCTATATTGTATAAAAATTTGTTACTAAATCATTTTTATTTGCTGTCCCCGAATCATTCCTCTTACATATATATATATATATATATATATATATATATATATATATATATATATATATATATATATTTTCTTTCATCACTTTCCGTGATTTGTTTCCTACTGTTTACATAAACAATGCGCGGTTAAGTGATATAGAGAAACGTTGCCATCTAGTGCAGAAATCATCGAGGAAGCTAGGTAAATAGTAAACAAATTTCCTCTTACTAACCGCAGTTTCATATTAGCTTGTGACGCTTTAAGAAAAAACATATGCCAATAAACGGGTCATTGTGAATAGTCATCTCAAGATTTTATTTGACCTTCGTACGGTAGATCGAGAGACTACCTCCAACTTAAAAATTCTTCAACGGGGTATAAACGTTAGCTTGTCGGCTATGGCTGTTTACGATATTCCAATGGATCAATGGGATCCTATTCTTGTCTTTTTGTGAATTGAACGTTTGCCTAGGTTAACGGTCACATTGTGGGAACAAAATATACGCGTTAAATTTGCATTATCTGCGTGGACAGATTTAGATGCATTTTGGACAAAGAGAAATCCAACTCTCGATTGTTTACGGGACATTAAGGGATCGGATTCGCATACGAGATCTAATGCTCTTTCCTCGACCAAATTTAAATTGCGTAAATGGACTTCAAACCACAACCTATTGCTAGATAGATTTTCTAAAGAGGAACTGGTTGATGCTGAGTATTATCGTTCCATTGGGAAGAATAAACCATTGGGAATACGATAAAATGTGCGCTTAGATTCGTTTTACTTCTGTGTAAACCCTATTGTACAATAAGAAGAATATTATAAGCGCGAAGTTTTATCCACTATTCCCAAACATTTTGACCCAGTTGGTTGGTTGTCCTCCGTAATAGTAGTCGCCAAACTGCTCATGCAAAGAGTTTGTATAGACCATATAGATTTGGACGAATTGCTATTAGAACCGACAAAAACGGAATGGGAAAATTTTGTGGAGAACTACACAAGTGTTAATGTTACTCATACTCCACGTTGGTTTAATTATTATGTCGGCGATCGTATAGAACTTCATGTTTTCTCTGATGCCTCGGAAAAGACCTACGCAGGCGTCGTTTATATTCGAACTATATACTCGTCTGACACTATTTACGTGAATCTTTTATCATCAAACACCAAAGTAGACCAGCTAAAATCGATTTCTCTACCATGCTTAGAGTTATGTGGTGCAGTCAGGTCTGCTCATGATTTGATTGAGGAAAGTCGGTATCTCGACTGGTTTGATATATTGTTGGTACGATTCTACAATAGTCCTTTCATTGTTGCGAAGGCTCCTTCGACATTTGCTACCTTCGTTGCTAATAGAGTTTCTAGAATTCAAGAAAATAAACACATTTCTGAATGGCATCATGTTAGATCGGAGGACAATCCCGCGGATTTGGGTAGCCATTGTGGTGGCATGGGCCACGTTGGTTTTCTTTGGATTCCCCTTGTTGGAACGTATACGATTGTAATGCCTTTGATACTGTCCTAGAAATGCGAGGCATGCGGGCTCATTTTTCTATTTTCTCAGAATATGAGGATCTTCTCGAAAGGTTTAGTTCTGTCCATAAAGCCCTGAGTGTTTTAACATATGTGCTCCGTTTCGTTAAAAATTCACATCCACGACGCAAGTTACTACATCACAACTCGACTACAGTTCTGTACCCACAAAAAATTAAATCTGTCTGGACCGTCTTGCAATTGTAACCCGAAAACTTCACTTCGGAGAAGAATATATGTGTTTATTGCATAAACGAATGCTACCGAGCTCTAGCTCGCTACTTCCCCTTAACACTATTCTCGATTCTGAGGGTGTAACGCTAAACTAAACGCTCAACAGATCATGACTGTGTTGCCCCCTGAATGGACCACGATTTCTAGACATTTAACGTCAACCGGTCTCGACTTTGCAAGTCCCTATGAAACAAAAGACATTTACGGGTCAGGCCTGTAGAATCACTAAGGGATACGTTTGTGTGTTTCTTCACTAAGGCTGTCCACCTAGAGGCGGTATCAGATTTGTCCACGTTTGTTTGTTTCACGTCGTAGTTGTCTTAATACCCTGTTCTCAGACAATGTTGCGAACTTTGTTGGTGCGTCCCGAGCATTAGAAAAGGACTATAAGATCTTTATTAAGGAAAATAGGGAGCTACTAAGAACTTCAAGGGAATATCAAGAAATCTCGTGGCAGTTTATTCCAGCTGGTGCTCCACACATGGGAGGATTTTGGGAGTCGGCTGTGAAAAGTTAAAAATTACACTTTCATCGGTATGCGAAACAACTGATGTTCACATTTGAAGAGTTTAGTTCTGCACTAGCTCGTATTGAGGTGTGTCTTAATTTTCGACCACTACGTCTAATATCGGAAAATCCATAATACATTGTTGCTCTAACACCTGGCCATTTTTTTTGTAGGCTCTCCTCTCCTTTCTCCCCCTGAACCGTCCATAGATTAAGCGCCTCTTAGTCTCGTTAATCGCCTTCGACGAATTAAGGCTTTAACTCAACAGTTTTTTATTATGTCGCGGAACGAATATTTGGGTAATATCGACGTTAGTGATTTGGTGGTTATTCGTCAGGGGCACTGCCCCAATGGCTTGGAAGTTAGGTTGAATAGCACAGGCTCATCCTGGCGATGACGTAATGGTTCGAGTAGTTACAAAATTAGTAATACTCTATTCTATTCCCCCTTGTCGTTCAATGTGTGTTGTACTATTTGGCCATGAATACTGCCAATGATGGACTAGGAGCAGATGGATACTGCCAGCATATGCTCGCTGCGACTTCCTTCGTTGACGAGTCACTCAGCACTAACCGATGTTACCAATCGACAGGCAGCGGCTAATGGTGTCACGGAGATTGTGGCCAGTGCGGTCCCGGCCTCCACTTTCAGTACCCTAGAAGAATTGGTGCGACTTATTCCCGATTCAGTACTCGAAGACACCCATTATTCCCAAGTCACCACGCATTATGTCGCTGTTCGAGGTTTAGGGCAGTGAGTTTTGAGAAACGGATGAGAACAGTGGTCTCTCAAGGGCATTGCGTTTATTGCCTGCTGATGGGACAGCATGCGAATACTTGTCAGAGCGCCTTACGATGCGGTCAGTGCCAGCACAAGCACCATTCCACACTTCATTCGCACGTTCGGCGTAACAACCACCAACAACAATCCCGTCGGAATGTAGCACAAACAACCGTCGCTTGTCGAAATCCGGTACCGGTCTCTAACCCTCGTCACCCATCTATTGCACCGGTTATAGCTTCAGTGACAGCACTACCAATTATTGGACCCGTGCTGTCGGATAAGCCACGTTTGTGAAAGCCTAGTACGTAGCTTTCGCCTGCCTCTTACATTACAAAATGAAGAGGTTTATTGTGATTCGGCAATTGTTTCGCGATTTGACGAAAGTGTTATAAAGTACACTACAAAGCGGTTCGCCAAATTAGAAAGAAGAAACACTTCTGCTGTTTCGGTCTCTCCAACGGCACCAGTCCGGTGCCATTGCATTAGTCTGAGGTCCCGGAGTTTACTCACAGGTATATATATATATATATATATATATATATATATATATATATATATATATATATATATATATATATATATATATATATATATATATATATATATATATGTGAGGAGAACTATTCAGGGACTAAGTTTGGATACACCGATCTTTCTGGGGACATTTTCGGTATTTGAGGTCTGTCCCCGAATTCTCGTCAGGGGCTGCGAATTATTAGAGGACATTCTGGTTTCGGGGACAAAATTTTTAAATGTCAATATTTTTGGTTTTTTTGGAATATCCACATATTCTTTCCTTAAATACACCTTAATTTTCAATATGTATAGTCAATAATTATGATATTTCGGTAAAAAACCAAAAAAATAAATTCATAGGGTTACCATGTTTTACCAAATTATCAACTTTTTTGGTGCCCTTAATCATCGCAATTCTGTGATATATACATGTCTTTCGCAAGGTAACTCCTCGATATAATCATGTTAGGACCAACAAAGTACACATATTCTTGATGAACATAAAACTCTCAGACCATTTACGATGTCTGTCTATTTCGAAAAATACTTTTGCCTTTCATTTTACCTGGCAAATACAGGTATCAGTGGAAAATTATTCAACTAATAAAATTCTTAAAAAAAAACTTGTGTTAAAAAAACTGACCTGACCAGGAATTGAACCAGGGTCACCTGAGTCGCAATCAACAAAAATAACTCAGCGACAATGCCTACCGATTGAGCCACAACACTACTGATGATTTCGCAATCTAAATAAAAACAATAGTTTTTCATTTTGATGGCCGCTAGCTTGAATGTATACTAAAGGGAATGTTTTGTTATGAGAAATGCAACTACATGAAAGGACAACAGCTTAACATCTGTGTACGTGAACCAAATAAACTGTTCATATTGGTACAAAAACAATTTTATTAAAATAATGTGCAAAATAACAATATGTGAATTCTATTATTTCAATTATAATAGGTCTATCTCATATTTTCTTCTTTGCTTTTTTGCGGAAAATTTCATATTTCTATTCCTATATCAGCCGTGAGCAAATAAGAAAGAAATAATTTAAGGGAGTAAACAAATTTTATTTTTCATAATTTGGCATGAACTTTTTGATACATCGATATTGTGAACCAAATATTTAAAATTAACAAAATCAGATTTAAGATTTATAAAAAGAAGAAATAGGCATCATGTCCAGAATATATTTCATCTAATAATAGTAATAAAAAAGTAGAACAAAAACTGAACTATAAATACCTGCATTTTAATTTTCATGAGCCGTTACTTTCCATGACGATGCTGTTAAGAGTTTCTGATGCAACATCAACATGAACTTTTGTTTATAAACATGTTGCACGATTCAGATTGCGATTTTAGATCATTCTGCTGCAGTGCAGCGGTGGTCGGGTTGGTTAAGGGCAACTGTTGGCATGCACTGGGTTGGGAGTTCAAATCTGCGCTGGGGCATTTTAAATTTACTTATTTATTTTTTTTTTTTTGGTACATAAAACGGATGAATTCGGTAACGTATGTAAATGGTCCAGGGTATATATTATTTGGTACGGTTAAAACAGTAAAATAAACAAGTTAAAAAGTATCAGTCGGTATTGCCGCCAGAGATATACCGTCAGCCTATGTTCGATTATCTAAATATATTTTGACTAGTGTTAAGGTTATTCAAACGTTTGACCCTCTATGGAGCAGATCCCGAAGGAATGGGCCAATATTGCCCATTTCCTATCGGACCCAAAATATGATATAAATATTTCGACAGATGTGCCAAGTTTAAATGGAATCGGATGTTAATTTGGCGATTTATGAGCTCCATGGGTACTCAAAATTTCAATATTTTGTGGGGGAGGTACTTGATGGAGTGGACCGATATTGTCCATTTTCACACCTGTCCTAGCACTGACGCAAATATTAGGATTCGCAAAGTCGGAGCAAATTCGGATTATCCTTTCTCTTTCTGTGCAAAAAATTTGTTTTTTTTTTTAAATTTCGACCTTTTGTGGGGGAGGTACCAGAAGGAGTGGGCCGATATTGTTCATCTTAACACCAGACCTTGGGTTAATATAAATATTGGGATGTGTGAAATTTGAAGACAATCGGACTTTTACATAACATTTTATGAGAGTTGTAATTATTCAAAATTGTGACCATTTGTGGGGGAGGTACTTGATGGAGTAGGCCGATATTGCCCATTTTCACACCTGACCTAGCACTGACGCAAATATTAGGATTTGCAAAGTTGGAGCAAATTCGGATTATCCTTTCTCTTCCTGTGCAAAAAATATATTTTTTGAAAATTTCGACCTTTTGTGGGGGAGGTACCAGAAGGAGTGGACCGATATTGCCCATCTCCGAACTCGATCTAAGTTTTACAAAAATATTACGTTGTAGCCAATTTGGACCAAATCGGATACACCCTTCGAGAGTTATCGTGCGCACCAGCCACCCAGACAGACGAACGGACGGACGGACATCGCTAGATCGACTCGATTCTTAGATCGAGTTCGGCATATCGGTCCACTCCTTCTGGTACCTTCCCCACAAAGGTATACATTTTCAAAAAATAAATTTTTTTGCACAGAAAGTGAAAGGATAATCTGATTTTGCTCCAACTTTGCAAATCCTAATATTTGCGTCGGTGCTATGTCTGGTGTGAAAATGGGCAATATCGGCCTACTCCATCAAGTACCTTCCCCACAAAGGGTCAAAATTTTAAATAATTACAACTCCCATAAAGTGTGATGTAAGAGTCCGATTGTCTTCAAATTTCACTCATCCCGATATTTATATTAACCCAATGTCTTGTGTTAGGATGGAATATATCGATCCACTCCTTCTGGTACCTCCCTCAAACAACATCGAGATATTCACAAAAAAAAATTTTTTGCACAGAAAGAGATGTATTAATCCGAATTTGTTCCAACTTTGTAAATCCTAATATTTGAATTTATGGATATTCAAAATGTTGAGCCTTTGTGGGGAGGTACCAGAAGGAGTGGAACGATATATCCCATCTTCACAACAGATCTTTTATTAGTGGAAATAATGGGATGTGTGAAACATAAAGAGAACATCATGATTACTTCGGATTTTATAAACGTTTTGGTTATTCAAAACTTTGACCCTTTGTGAGGGATTAACCAGAAAGAATAGTCCGATCTCTACCGTTTTTATACCCTCCACCATACATAGTATGGAGGGTATATTAAGTTCGTCATTCCATTTGTAACTCATCGAAATAATAATGTTAGACCCAACAAACTAAATATATTCTTGATCAGAGTAAAATTCTAAGACGATTTAGCCCTGTCCGTCTGTTGTAATCACGCTACAGTCGAAACTAGCCAAGATAGGAAACAAAAATTTTGCAAAGATCTGTCTTTGGTCTACAGGCCGGTTAGGTTCGAAGATGGGCTATATAGGTCAACGATATCGTATACCCCCCATATAACGGTACCCCCCGAAATTCGGTATTTTTATTATTTCAGCCACATTTTTCAATGAAATTGTCTGAAATTGTAAACAAGGAGTTCGTAACGATTACTTTGTCCCCTTACAGAGAATTATCTATATACGTCCACGATATCGATATCCGGTATTTTGATGATTTTAGTCACATTTTTTAATGAAATTGTCTGAATTGTACACAAGAAATTCCTAATGAGTATTTTACCCCCTGGCAGAGAATTGTCTATATAGGTCCACGATATCGTATAGGCCCCGTATAACGGTACCCCCCGATATTCGGTATTTTGAAGATTTTTAAATGGAATTGTCTGAAATTGTACACAAGAAGTTCTTTATGAGTACTTTACCCCTGGCAGAGAATTGTCTATATAGGTCCACGATATCGTATATCCCCCATACAACGGTACCCCCAAATTTGGTATATTGATGGTTTCACCCACATTTTTCAACGAAATTATCTGAAAATTCTCTCGAAGTGTTCCTTGTGAATACTTTATCTCCTTAGAGAGAATTGTCTGTATTGGTCCATGATATCGTGTAGCCCACATATTACTGTACCCCCCGATATTCGGTATTTTGATGATTTTAGCCACATTGTTCAATGGAATTGTCTGAAATTCTACACAAGGAGTTCTTTGTGAGTACTTTACCCCCTGAAAGAGAATTGTCTATATATGTCTACAATATCGTATATCCCCCATATAACGGTACCCCGATATTCGATATTGAGATGATTTTATCCACACTTTTCAACGGAATTCTGAAATTGCATAAAAGGAGTTCCTTGTGAGTACTTTATCCCCTGAAATAGAATTGTCTATATAGATCTACAATATCTTATATCCCCCATGTATCGGCACCTTCCAATATTCGGTATTTTTAAGATTTTAACAGTTAACAATTCTTAATGGATTGTATGTTTTTGAAAATTTTTTAATTCTTCCCAAATGGTGGAGGGTATTCAAAGTTCGGCCCGGTCGAACTTACTTTTCTTTACTTGTTATAACAAATCCTGATAGAAATATTGAGATGTACCAAGTCTGGAGTGGAATCAGATATTTATTTCGCGTTTTATAAGCTTAATTGATATACAAAATGTCAACCTTTTTGGGAGAGGTACCTGAAGAATTGTATTCCATCTTTTCGCCAGACCTTGGGTTAATAAAATTATTGGGATGTGTGAAATTTGAAGACAACCGATCTCTTACACCACACTTTATTAGAGTTGTAACCATTCAAAATTTTTACTCTTTGTGGGGGAGGTACTAGATGGAGTGGACCGATATTGTCCATTTTCGTATATGACCTAGTGCATCTGACGCAAATATTAGGATTTACAAATTTGGAGCAAAATCGGATTATGCTTCCCTTTCTGTACAATATATTATTTTCTTTGAAAATATTGACATTTTGTGGGGGAGGTACAAGAAGGAGTGGACCGATATTGCCCATCTCGGAACTTGATATAAGTTTTGACAAAAATATTACGATGTACCAAGTTTGGACCAAATCGGTTAGTCCCTTTGAAGGTTATCGTGCGCACCAGCCAGACTGACGGATGGACGGACATCGCCAGATAGACTCCAAATGTCCTGAACCGGATTTGGTTCACAGAGACCTAGTGTCTAAAAGCGTTATTTTGACTAGGCAAGTTTTAACCGTTTATAAAATCCGAAATAAGCATCAAGTTCACTTTATATTTCACACATTCCATTATTTACACTAACAAGAGATCTGCTGTGAAAATAGATAAAATTTTGAATACACATGAAGCTCATACGATTCCATTCAAGACATAGTACATCTCAATATTTTCATCCACACAAGATCTGTTATAAAGATGTTAGAGATCGGACCATTTCGTTTGCTACCTGCCCCACATAGGTTTCACGAGTTTGGAAAACAAAACGCTCAAAGAATGCGACATAAGCATTCAACACACACACAAACATTTTTTCTAATACAATATCTGTTGTGCAGATGATATCTATCAGTGAACCCCTTCTGGTACCTCACCCACAAAGGGTCACAATTTTCGATATTTTTATCTGTCATAACTTGCGAAACAAGTCAGCGATTCTTTAAAACTTGCTATTTCTAAATATATCTCTCTTTGCCAGAAACCTGAGATGAATATGGAATATATGATTTTCCATAAATTGGATATAAATGTTTCATTTTCTTCCCAATATATATATATATATAAAAAAAAAAAAAAATATATATATATATATATATATATATTTTTTTTTTTCTCTAGAAAAATTGAGCGAGAGTTTTTCAGAGTGTATTTACATTTTCTATATTCTTACGTTTTTCTTTCATCATTTTCCGTGATTTGTTTCCTACTGTTTACATAAACAATGCGCGGTTAAGTGATATAGAGAAACGTTGCCATCTAGTGCAGAAATCCTCTTACTAACCGCAGTGTCATATTAGATTGTGACGCTTTAAGAAAAAACATATGCCAATAAACGGGTCATTGTGAATAGTCATCTCAAGATTTTATTTGACCTTCGTACGGTAGGTCGAGAGACTACCTCCAAGTTAAAAATTCTTCAACGGGGTATAAACGCTAGCTTGTCGGCTATGGCTGTTTACGATATTCCAATGGATCAATGGGATCCTATTCTTGTCTTTTTGTGAATTAAACGTTTGCCTAGGTTAACGGTCACATTGTGGGAACAAAATATACGCGTTAAATTTGCATTATCTGCGTGGACAGATTTAGATGCATTTTGGACAAAGAGAAATCCAACTCTCAATTGTTTACGGGACATTAAGGGATCGGATTCGCATACGAGATCTAATGCTCTTTCCTCGACGAAGTTTTATCCACTATTCCCAAACATTTTGACCCAGTTGGTTGGTTGTCCTCCGTAATAGTAGTCGCCAAACTGCTCATGCAAAGAGTTTGTATAGACCATATAGATTTGGACGAATTGCTATTAGAACCGACAAAAACGGAATGGGAAAATTACTCATACTTCACGTTGGTTTAATTATTATGTCGGCGATCGTATAGAACTTCATGTTTTCTCTGATGCCTCGGAAAAGACCTACGCAGGCGTCGTTTATATTCGAACTATATACTCGTCTGACACTATTTACGTGAATCTTTTATCATCAAACAACAAAGTAGCCCAGCTAAAATCGACTTCTCTATCATGCTTAGAGTTATGTGGTGCAGTCAGGTCTGCTCAAGATTTGATTGAGGAAAGTCGGTATCTCGACTGGTTTGATATATTGTTGGTACGATTCTACAATAGTCCTTTCATTGTTGCGAAGGCTCCTTCGACATTTGCTACCTTCGTTGCTAATAGAGTTTCTAGAATTCAAGAAAATAAACACATTTCTGAATGGCATCATGTTAGATCGGAGGACAATCCCGCGGATTTGGGTAGCCATTGTGGTGGCATGGGCCACGTTGGTTTTCTTTGGATTCACCTTGTTGGAACGTATACGATTGTAATGCCTTTGATACTGTCCTAGAAATGCGTGGCATGCGGGCTCATTTTTCTATTTTCTCAGAATATGAGGATCTTTTCGAAAGGTTTAGTTCTGTCCATAAAGCCCTGAGTGTTTTAACATATGTGCTCCGTTTCGTTAAAAATTCACATCCACGACGCAAGCTACTACATCACAACTCGACTACAGTTCTGTACCCACAAAAAATTAAATCTGTCTGGACCGTCTTGCAATTGTAACCCGAAAACTTCACTTCGGAGAAGAATATATGTGTTTATTGCATAAACGAATGCTACCGAGCTCTAGCTCGCTACTTCCCCTTAACACTATTCTCGATTCTGAGGGTGTAACGTTAAACTAAACGCTCAACAGATCATGACTGTGTTGCCCCCTGAATGGACCACGATTTCTAGACATTTAACGTCAACCGGTCTCGACTTTGCAAGTCCCTATGAAACAAAAGACATTTACGGGTCAGGCCTGTAGAATCACTAAGGGATACGTTTGTGTGTTTCTTCACTAAGGCTGTCCACCTAGAGGCGGTATCAGATTTGTCCACGTTTGTTTGTTTCACGTCGTAGTTGTCTTAATACCCTGTTCTCAGACAATGTTGCGAACTTTGTTGGTGCGTCCCGAGCATTAGAAAAGGACTATAAGATCTTTATTAAGGAAAATAGGGAGCTACTAAGAACTTCAAGGCAATATCACGAAATCTCGTGGCAGTTTATTCCAGCTGGTGCTCCACACATGGGAGGATTTTGGGAGTCGGTTGTGAAAAGTTAAAAATTACACTTTCATCGGTATGCGAAACAACTGATGTTCACATTTGAAGAGTTTAGTTCTGCACTAGCTCGAATTGAGGTGTGTCTTAATTTTCGACCACTACGTCTAATATCGGAAAATCCATAATACATTGTTGCTCTAACACCTGGCCATTTTTTTGTAGGCTCTCCTTTCCTTTCTCCCCCTGAACCATCCATAGATTAAGCGCCTCTTAGTCTCGTTAATCGCCTTCGACGAATTAAGGCTTTAACTCAACAGTTTTTTATTAGGTGGCGGAACGAATATTTGGGTAATATCGACGTTAGTGATTTGGTGGTTATTCGTCAGGGGAACTGCCCCAATGGCTTGGAAGTTAGGTTGAATAGCACAGGCTCATCCTGGCGATGACGGAATGGTTCGAGTAGTTACAAAATTAGTAATACTCTATTCTATTCCCCCTTGTCGTTCAATGTGTGTTGTACTATTTGGCCATGAATACTGCCAATGATGGACTAGGAGCAGATGGATACTGCCAGCATATGCTCGCTGCGACTTCCTTCGTTGATGAGTCACTCAGCACTAACCGATGTTACCAATCGACCGGCAGCGGCTAATGGTGTTACGGAGATTGTGGCCAGTGCGGTCCTGGCCTCCACTTTCAGTACCCTAGAAGAATTGGTGCGACTTATTCCCGATTCAGTACTCGAAGACACCCATTATTCCCAAGTCACCACGCATTATGTCGCTGTTCGAGGTTTAGGGCAATGAGTTTTGAGAAACGGATGAGAACAGTGTTCTCTCAAGGGCATTGCGTTTATTGCCTGCTGATGGGACAGCATGCGAATACTTGTCAGAGCGCCTAACTATGCGGTCAGTGCCAGCACAAGCACCATTCCACACTTCATTCGCACGTTCGGCGTAACAACCACCAACAACAATCCCGTCGGAATGTAGCACAAACAACCGTCGCTTGTCGAAATCCGGTACCGGTCTCTAACCCTCGTCACCCATCTATTGCACCGGTTATACCTTCAGTGACAGCACTACCAATTATTGGACCCGTGCTGTCGGATAAGCCACGTTTGTGAAAGCCTAGTACGTAGCTTTCGCCTGCCTCTTACATTACTAAATGAAGAGGTTTATTGTGATTCGGCAATTGTTTCGCGATTTGACGAAAGTGTTATAAAGTACACTACAAAGCGGTTCGCCAAATTAGAAAGAGGAAACACTTCAGCTGTTTCGGTCTCTCCAACGATTAAAGAACCTTTCGTGGGCCTTGAATTCGGACTTAACTTTTTTCCAGTCCGGTGCCATTGCATTAGTCTGAGGTCCCGGAGTTTACTCACAGGTATATATATATATATATATATATATATATATATATATATATATATATATATATATATATATATATATATATATATATATATATATATATATATATATATATATATATATATTATTTTCATCCACACAAGATCTGTTATAAAGATGTTAGAGATCGGACCATTTCGTTTGCTACCTGCCCCACATAGGTTTCACGAGTTTGGAAAACAAAACGCTCAAAGAATGCGAAATAAGCATTCAACACACACACAAACATTTTTTCTAATACAATATCTGTTGTGCAGATGATATCTATCAGTGAACCCCTTCTGGTACCTCACCCACAAAGGGTCACAATTTTCGATATTTTTATCTGTCATAACTTGCGAAACAAGTCAGCGATTCTTTAAAACTTGCTATTTCTAAATATATCTCTCTTTGCCAGAAACCTGAGATGAATATGGAATATATGATTTTCCATAAATTGGATATAAATGTTTCATTTTCTTCCCAATATATATATATATATAAAAAAAAAAAAAAAAATATATATATATATATATATATATATTTTTTTTCTCTAGAAAAATTGAGCGAGAGTTTTTCAGAGTGTATTTACATTTTCTATATTCTTACGTTTTTCTTTCATCATTTTCCGTGATTTGTTTCCTACTGTTTACATAAACAATGCGCGGTTAAGTGATATAGAGAAACGTTGCCATCTAGTGCAGAAATCCTCTTACTAACCGCAGTGTCATATTAGCTTGTGACGCTTTAAGAAAAAACATATGCCAATAAACGGGTCATTGTGAATAGTCATCTCAAGATTTTATTTGACCTTCGTACGGTAGATCGAGAGACTACCTCCAAGTTAAAAATTCTTCAACGGGGTATAAACGCTAGCTTGTCGGCTATGGCTGTTTACGATATTCCAATGGATCAATGGGATCCTATTCTTGTCTTTTTGTGAATTAAACGTTTGCCTAGGTTAACGGTCACATTGTGGGAACAAAATATACGCGTTAAATTTGCATTATCTGCGTGGACAGATTTAGATGCATTTTGGACAAAGAGAAATCCAACTCTCAATTGTTTACGGGACATTAAGGGATCGGATTCGCATACGAGATCTAATGCTCTTTCCTCGACGAAGTTTTATCCACTATTCCCAAACATTTTGACCCAGTTGGTTGGTTGTCCTCCGTAATAGTAGTCGCCAAACTGCTCATGCAAAGAGTTTGTATAGACCATATAGATTTGGACGAATTGCTATTAGAACCGACAAAAACGGAATGGGAAAATTACTCATACTTCACGTTGGTTTAATTATTATGTCGGCGATCGTATAGAACTTCATGTTTTCTCTGATGCCTCGGAAAAGACCTACGCAGGCGTCGTTTATATTCGAACTATTTACTCGTCTGACACTATTTACGTGAATCTTTTATCATCCAACAACAAAGTAGCCCAGCTAAAATCGACTTCTCTATCATGCTTAGAGTTATGTGGTGCAGTCAGGTCTGCTCAAGATTTGATTGAGGAAAGTCGGTATCTCGACTGGTTTGATATATTGTTGGTACGATTCTACAATAGTCCTTTCATTGTTGCGAAGGCTCCTTCGACATTTGCTACCTTCGTTGCTAATAGAGTTTCTAGAATTCAAGAAAATAAACACATTTCTGAATGGCATCATGTTAGATCGGAGGACAATCCCGCGGATTTGGGTAGCCATTGTGGTGGCATGGGCCACGTTGGTTTTCTTTGGATTCACCTTGTTGGAACGTATACGATTGTAATGCCTTTGATACTGTCCTAGAAATGCGAGGCATGCGGGCTCATTTTTCTATTTTCTCAGAATATGAGGATCTTTTCGAAAGGTTTAGTTCTGTCCATAAAGCCCTGAGTGTTTTAACATATGTGCTCCGTTTCGTTAAAAATTCACATCCACGACGCAAGCTACTACATCACAACTCGACTACAGTTCTGTACCCACAAAAAATTAAATCTGTCTGGACCGTCTTGCAATTGTAACCCGGAAACTTCACTTCGGAGAAGAATATATGTGTTTATTGCATAAACGAATGCTACCGAGCTCTAGCTCGCTACTTCCCCTTAACACTATTCTCGATTCTGAGGGTGTAACGCTAAACTAAACGCTCAACAGATCATGACTGTGTTGCCCCCTGAATGGACCACGATTTCTAGACATTTAACGTCAACCGGTCTCGACTTTGCAAGTCCCTATGAAACAAAAGACATTTACGGGTCAGGCCTGTAGAATCACTAAGGGATACGTTTGTGTGTTTCTTCACTAAGGCTGTCCACCTAGAGGCGGTATCAGATTTGTCCACGTTTGTTTGTTTCACGTCGTAGTTGTCTTAATACCCTGTTCTCAGACAATGTTGCGAACTTTGTTGGTGCGTCCCGAGCATTAGAAAAGGACTATAAGATCTTTATTAAGGAAAATAGGGAGCTACTAAGAACTTCAAGGCAATATCACGAAATCTCGTGGCAGTTTATTCCAGCTGGTGCTCCACACATGGGAGGATTTTGGGAGTCGGTTGTGAAAAGTTAAAAATTACACTTTCATCGGTATGCGAAACAACTGATGTTCACATTTGAAGAGTTTAGTTCTGCACTAGCTCGAATTGAGGTGTGTCTTAATTTTCGACCACTACGTCTAATATCGGAAAATCCATAATACATTGTTGCTCTAACACCTGGCCATTTTTTTGTAGGCTCTCCTTTCCTTTCTCCCCCTGAACCATCCATAGATTAAGCGCCTCTTAGTCTCGTTAATCGCCTTCGACGAATTAAGGCTTTAACTCAACAGTTTTTTATTAGGTGGCGGAACGAATATTTGGGTAATATCGACGTTAGTGATTTGGTGGTTATTCGTCAGGGGAACTGCCCCAATGGCTTGGAAGTTAGGTTGAATAGCACAGGCTCATCCTGGCGATGACGGAATGGTTCGAGTAGTTACAAAATTAGTAATACTCTATTCTATTCCCCCTTGTCGTTCAATGTGTGTTGTACTATTTGGCCATGAATACTGCCAATGATGGACTAGGAGCAGATGGATACTGCCAGCATATGCTCGCTGCGACTTCCTTCGTTGATGAGTCACTCAGCACTAACCGATGTTACCAATCGACCGGCAGCGGCTAATGGTGTTACGGAGATTGTGGCCAGTGCGGTCCTGGCCTCCACTTTCAGTACCCTAGAAGAATTGGTGCGACTTATTCCCGATTCAGTACTCGAAGACACCCATTATTCCCAAGTCACCACGCATTATGTCGCTGTTCGAGGTTTAGGGCAATGAGTTTTGAGAAACGGATGAGAACAGTGTTCTCTCAAGGGCATTGCGTTTATTGCCTGCTGATGGGACAGCATGCGAATACTTGTCAGAGCGCCTAACTATGCGGTCAGTGCCAGCACAAGCACCATTCCACACTTCATTCGCACGTTCGGCGTAACAACCACCAACAACAATCCCGTCGGAATGTAGCACAAACAACCGTCGCTTGTCGAAATCCGGTACCGGTCTCTAACCCTCGTCACACATCTATTGCACCGGTTATACCTTCAGTGACAGCACTACCAATTATTGGACCCGTGCTGTCGGATAAGCCACGTTTGTGAAAGCCTAGTACGTAGCTTTCGCCTGCCTCTTACATTACTAAATGAAGAGGTTTATTGTGATTCGGCAATTGTTTCGCGATTTGACGAAAGTGTTATAAAGTACACTACAAAGCGGTTCGCCAAATTAGAAAGAGGAAACACTTCAGCTGTTACGGTCTCTCCAACGATTAAAGAACCTTTCGTGGGCCTTGAATTCGGACTTAACTTTTTTCCAGTCCGGTGCCATTGCATTAGTCTGAGGTCCCGGAGTTTACTCACAGGTATATATATATATATATATATATATATATATATATATATATATATATATATATATATATATATATATATATATAAATATATATATGTGAGGAGAACTATTCAGGGACTAAGTTTGGATACACCGATCTTTCTGGGGACATTTTCGGTATTTGAGGTCTGTCCCCGAATTCTCGTCAGGGGCTGCGAATTATTAGAGGACATTCTTAATTCGGGGACAAAATTTTTAAATGTCAATATTTTTGGTTTTTTTGGAATATCCACATATTCTTTCCATAAATACACCTTAATTTTCAATATGTATAGTCAATAAGTATGATTTTTCGGTAAAAAACCAAAAAAATAAATTCATAGGGTTACCATGTTTTACCAAATTATCAACTTTTTTGGTGCCCTTAATCATCGCAATTCTGTGATATATACATGTCTTTCGCAAGGTAACTCCTCGAAATAATCATGTTAGGACCAACAAAGTATACATATTCTTGATGAACGTAAAACTCTCTGACCATTTACTATGTCTGTCTATTTCGAAAAATACTTTTGCCTTTCATTTTACCTGACAAATACAGGTATCAGTGGAAAATTATTCAACTAATAAATTTCTTAAAAAAAAAAAACTTGTGTTAAAAAAACTGACCTGACCAGGAATTGAACCAGGGTCACCTGAGTCGCAATCAACAAAAATAACTCAGCGACAATGCCTACCGTTTGAGCCACAACACTACTGATGATTTCGCAATCTAAATAAAAATAGTTTATCATTTTGATGGCCGCTAGCTTGAATGTACACTAAAGGGAATGTTTTGTTATGAGAAATGCAACTACATGAAAGGACAACAGCTTAACATCTGTGTACGTGAACCAAATAAACTGTTCATATTGGTACAAACACAATTTTATTAAAATAATGTGCAAAATAACAATATGTGAATTCTATTATTTCAATTATAATAGGTCTATCTCATATTTTCTTCTTTGCTTTTTTGCGGAAAATTTCATATTTCTATATCAGCCGTGAGCAAATAAGAAAGAAATAATTTAAGGGAGTAAAAAAATTTTATTTTTCATAATTTGGCATGAACTTTTTGATACATTGATATTGTGAACCAAATATTTAAAATTAACAAAATCAGATTTAAGATTTATAAAAAGAAGAAATAGGCATCATGTCCAGAATATATTTCATCTAATAATAGTAATAAAAAAAGTAGAACAAAAACTGAACTATAAATACCTGCATTTTAATTTTCATGGGCCGTTACTTTCCATGACGATGCTGTTAAGAGTTTCTGATGCAACATCAACATGAACTTTTGTTTATAAACATGTTGCACGATTCAGATTGCGATTTTAGATCATTCTGCTGCAGTGCAGCGGTGGTCGGGTTGGTTAAGGGCAACTGTTGGCATGCCCTGGGTTGGGAGTTCAAACCTGCGCTGAGTCATGTTACTTTTATTTATTTAATTTTTTTTTGAGCATAAAACGGATGAATTCGGCAATGTATTATAAATAGTACAATTTTTTTATCATTAAATAGTCCGGTGCCATTGCATTAGTCTTAGGTCCCGGAGTTTACGCACAGATCGTGCCAACGTGTATTTTGTCGCAATCAATTTTGACAATAAACAATTTTTAGGTGGATCACTTCGGGCACCACATCCCGCTAAAGAAAAAAAAAATAAATAAATTGAGTAAAGAAACTTACTGAATTACGCTCACTAGAATTTGATTTCTTGTCATTTATCATTAGGATGTCCATTATCTCCTATTCATACGTATATTGCCAAAATTATTAAGCTCCATTCAATTTAACTCCTTAATGAATTGTATTTCGGTTTATTGTAACATTGTCCAATATTTCAAGGTGGCGGCAATGTTTAAGTTAGAATTGCATATTGCCACAAAATCCAGACATCCTACGTTCGCTTAATACGGACCGTAGAGAGAGGTAGCCTGCAACTCCCCTTGGAGCCTACGTTCGCTTAGCACGGACAGTAGAGAGAAAACCTTCCAAGTCTGAAGATTTTTCCTACAACTCTCCTTAGGGCCTATGTTCGCACAGCTCGGTACACAACTCTCTCTGGGTACTATCTCAGCCCGTGTTGCTGTTAGAGATTTCCTGGAAGCATCTGTGCTTCCAGCCACCTCGGGACATTGCGACATTGTTCGCTTTTACACATTCTTGTTTGAACTTCGGAGCTCAACTCGGGTTGACAACTTCCCATAACATCTCAATAAACGGTCATTTATATTATATTAAAATTAATCCTCCTTTTGTTTTATTTATTTATCTTTGTTTTTTTTATGTACAGTAACTTTTTGTATACCTGATAAAGCATCGTCTCATACGGAGAGAAACAGATGACAAAATCTAAAAGTGTCAATGTAAACAACCCGAAAATTGGTGAAACTCAACTGAAATTGGGAGAAATCATTCACATTTTTATAGTAAATATTAGAACAGCACGAAAATGGTTTAATCTCTTAGTGAATGCTTACAAATACAACACCCAAATAAGAAAATTAACTTTTCCTTGAAAAATTTAATAAAAATGTAATGAGAAAATGTAAATAAATTTTCTCGGTTTAATGAAAATCGAAAAGATTTTTACTGTGTGTCGAATAATACAAACTTGTTTTTATGAGTATTAAAAAATATATGTAAATAAACTTGAAAATGTGTCTGCAAATTTGTCAAACTATGTTTCGTTAAGTGAAAAATAGAGAGAATTTGATTGTGGGAATTGAAATGTTCACAACAAGTTGATTTTCGAAAAGAAATAATAAAAAAAACCAAAACAAAGCGCTAAAAATGGCAAAAAATCAATAAAAAAAAGTCAGATCATTAAGCTCGTCTCGAAAGAGAAAACAAACAATAAATCATAAAACATATGATCTTCGCCTTAACAAGGCAAAACTCAAAAAAAAGTTAATTTGTTCAATATTTATTACCGACTGTAGGGAGCACGGTTGCACGGCACAGTTCAAAATAATAAATATTTTTCCAAAAAGAACAAAATAAAAAGAAATATTTAAAAAAATTAAAAATATTACATATTTATTTATAATAAATAATAATAACGAAAATTATTATTAAATATCGAAACGACCGAATTTAGGGTGCACGCTATACGGACTCAAATAATTTCCAACAGAACCGTTTGTTTCCAAGAAAATGCCTTTTGAGCAAGCACAGCAAGACGAAATATTTATGCTTGGATCAGTAAATTGCTAGGAGCAGAACCCTCATAGTGATGTTTACCTCTATGAAAAGAATGCAATATGAAAATGAATATAGTGGAAAAATCGAAAAAAATACATGCAATGGCATGAAATGCCCTATCTATTAAATAAAACTTGTTTTAGACATCATACATCAAACATCAGGACGAAGTTCGACCTCAGTTTACAGTTTTTTTTTTCTTAAATTTTGAATTTGGAACTATCAAGGCTTAACCAATAAGGACAGTGCCACCAACTCCGAAGGAGAAAATCCCTTGCTGCATAAATCAGCAGGATTGTCCTCAGATCGAACGCTAAACCATTTATTTTGCCCAACATTCTCTTGAATGCGACATACCCTATTGACGAAATTAGACACTGTAGATGGAGTTTTTGAGGCCAAGAAAGGATGATCGTAGAATCGGCCCAACAAAAGATATGTAAGAAGATTTTTAAGAAGTTCTGATGCTAATACCACACCACACAATCCTAAGCGAAGAAAGGAAATAGTCTTAATCGGAGGTACTTCTATTTCGCGAGCTAGCAAATTTGTGAAAATGTTCTCATTTGAAGCACCGACACAAATGTATGCTAACAACGCGTATGCCTTTTCCGAGGAATCGCAATTATTAACTGTCTATTTATGAAGTTCAAAGTTCGCGAAAAAGAGAGCACCAATTAGTTGGTCTCTTGATTTTTGAGCTGTCGGCAAATCATGATAACCGGCCAAGACATCATCCACGTCCATGCACTTCCGAAGGATATGTGCAGCTAGCGGAAATTCATTTTCTGTGCCATCGCAAGATTTGGAGTACAGCTTACTCCGAAGGTTGCAGTTTGAAGTTCAAAGTCTTGAACCGGTTTGTTGGGAAAATCTGGAAATAAAATTCGTTGGAGAGAAGTATGAGCAGGATCGATTCGAATCTGCCAGTACATTTGCGTTATGTCGCAATTGAATACAAATTGGAAAAGTCTTCATCTAAGAATAAGAAGGACTATGTCCAATTGTCGACATAGAGAATATAGTTAAGACTATTCCCGTTGAAAGTCTTGTTCGAGGTAGTGAAAACCTCTCGCAATTTTGTTGTTTGTTTATCGCATTATTAACTCAATGGTGAGTAAGGTAGAAAACTGTAGGGCGGACGAAGTCGAAATCAGTCTCATCTGGTCTAATTCTAAATATTCCCTGACCACCCCATCGTAAACTGTTCCAATTGCAGTTTTTTTGGGAGAGGAGCGTCATTTCGAAGGAATTGTCGTAAGCAATTGATCCTAGAATGACCAAGGAATTATGGGAAGTGTGAAAATACCTGCCTTCTGAGTCCCGTCAAGTCGTAATCTTGAAATTTACCTTAAAGAATTTATCCGAAGGAGACAAAATAACGCGTTTTGGAGTTTCTTCCAATTCCAAGAATCGAAGTACAGTCTTGTTAAGATCTTCTTCCGTACAGTTGGTTGTGGTTGTTAAAACCGTAATGTAGAATTGCGATTGGGATCAGTAATGATCCAGTCGAAAACAGTTCTGTGTAACATTTAAGAACCTAAGATTGCCAAACGGGAAATTATGTCACTACCTATTGAAATAGAAGTAAATTTCCAGAAATAGCGATAGAGGCACTTATTTATAATGTGCACAATTGTCTGGACATAGTAAGACACTTTGTTTAACGCTGCAAAACGTTCTTGTTTTGCGAAATATGATACACATGCCTATTGACAGAGTGGGATATACCTGACGAAGTCGAGAGAATCTTTGATTCTCATTATTGAACTCAGGCGAAGATTGATTGAAAGCTAATGGCAAAGGAGTCGCTGCTGGTGTAGATTTTCGTGATCTGACATATCACGCTGTAAAAGTTTGTGATGTCGCTTGTTGCGTTTACCAACATATGTTAAAATTTCATAACCAACCGTCATTTAGTTCAGACAACAATAGAAGCGTTTGAGCACTGAAGAACGACCGTCTATGGATATTTGTTTTGAACTCTAGCCAAAAACGCAATCGATGAACCCATATAGGACAGATAAACCAGATTTTAATGAAGACTTTAGCGCGTCTTCATTAATATCTGGACACTGAAGATTCGGACTTTGTTAAGTATATTTGCACCTTTTTCTCAACCTTATTGAAAGTGTCAATACCACGGATGTCGCGAAGACACATAATAGTCTGGATCCGTTCCCTAAGAAAACGATTGAAGAAGATAAAGCCGATTTGTCTCTGACCGTCTATTCCCACGGTGAGATCACATGCATAGGCAGACATTGAATGCCTATTCGTAAAAACGTCATAGATTGAGATAGCCGAAATACACGTTGTAGATTTTTCAAAGACGCACTGTACTCATTATCGTGAACTAGAGACCAAAGAGCAGTTTCGGTTGGTTGTTAACCCAGATTTGGACATTGTCATATGTCTCTTTTAAGGCCTGTAAAGCTAAAGCAAAACTTTTGTGTGTCAGCGGAAACTTTGATATGATATCTTTTGCTTGCCCACTGGTTTTCTTTAGTCAATAACACAACTTTTCAATGTTGCTAAGTCGACTTTTGTTGATATATACTGCAGAAAAAAGATTCCCAAATGTAGGCCCTAAAGGAAATCGCCGTTGAAAATATCTATATCGCAAGGTGGTAGATTCTGATATTGTCATTTAGAGCGAAAACTTCAATCCTTGTGGAGCGAAACTCCAGACAGAGATAACATAGAACAAACTCTAGAAATGCTAGTTACATGTGAAACATGTAAATTCGAACGATGCGACTGCTGGTTACTATTCAAACCTTGAACCAACAAAGGATTAGAATTTTATTGTAAGGCACGTAGTTGGTCCAATTTACGATCTTTTGAAGCAATGACGTTTATATATGCCTCAAGCCTTTCAGCTTCATCAGATATGTAAGACTTTCAGATATGTAAGACATTGTTCAAACATTTCCCTAATTTTATTGCACAATTCCCTATCCTCAGCGGCCTGCAAAAGTTGGCTTCAAATTTTACCAGAGCATCAGTTGCTCTGATAAAGAAATCAAGTTTAGTTAGTGGCATTGTGAATTTAATTGTGAAAAATTTAGAAATTCTGCCAAAGAGAAAAAAATTAATTTTTTTCCCTAAACCCTCTCTGGGTAGTCTCTTAGCCCGTGTTGCTGTTAGAGATTTCCTGTAACCATCTGTGCTTCAAGGCACCTCGAATTGCTACTTTGTTAGCTTTTACACATTCTTGTTTTAACTTCGGAGCTCACCGCATAACAACATTTGGTCCAATCGAGCCGGAACTCTTATCAGTCCATTTCCCTTTTTCCAGGCAGAGAACACAGAAAATTATCCTCCGCCCCCCGCATGCAGACCACATCATACATACCGTAAACATCAACAACATCATCTTCATTGATCATCACATAAACAAACAAGTACGTGTAGTTATTTTCTAAAAGTGGGCGAAAAAATGCCTAAAACAAAAAAGCCGCTAGTGCATTTTCGGAAAATAATTGTAATAGGTATCCATTTACACCCTACTCTCTGTATTAACGACAATATTTTATTTTTGCTTTGTAGAATTAAAACGCAGTGCATAATAATCCTCACCAGTGCTTACTAAATATTTAATGTTTTTTATGTATTTGTTTTGGCTGAACATACATTCTTTTCTATAAATATGGGTTAAAGTGAAAAAAAAAAAAAAAATAAAAAAGATTTTGTTTATGCAGTAGTGTATTTACCTTTCGTTTTGATCATTCATTTACAACGTACCTACTTCGCTAAATGATCTATTTGTCTTGTTGTTATTGTTATTCATATTGCCTAATCGCAACTTCAGTACATAGAAAAAATAATAATAATAATAAAATAACAATGATAACATATCGATATTCCAACCACTAGTCGCATACCGAAAAAAAACTATTTGGTAGTCCGTTCTGTTTTTGTGAGAGCTGGCAATAACTTCTTTATTTTTTTAAACAACAACAGCCATTTGTTGCTGCTTTGCCGCTTGTTAATGCACCACCACATGTACGTTGACGGCGCGTGTGTTTTATTTCGATTTGTCTATTTTCCTAATTTCGCCGCACAGTGGGTCGCAGGTGAAAAATATCAGAAATAATTTCGTATAAATTTATTAAAATAAATATACATATATACATATATATATATATATATATATATATATATATATATATATATATATATATATCCTTGAAAAATTTAATAAAAAAGTAATGAGAAAATGTAAATAAATTTTCTCGGTTTAATGAAAATCGAAAAGATTTTTACTGTGTGTCGAATAATACAAACTTATTTTTATGAGTATTAAAAAATATATGTAAATAAACTTGAAAATGTATCTGCAAATTTGTCAAACTATGTTTCGTTAAGTGAAAAATAGAGAGAATTTGATTGTGGGAATTGAAATGTTCACAACAAGTTTATTTTCGAAAAGAAATAATAAAAAAAAAACCAAAACAAAGCGCTAAAAATGGCAAAAAATCAATAAAAAAAAGTTAATTTGTTCAATATTTGTTACCGACTGTAGGGAGCACGGTTGTACGGCACAGTTCAAAATAATAAATATTTTTCCAAAAAGAACAAAATAAAAAGAAATATTTAAAAAAATTAAAAATATTACATATTTATTTATAATAAATAATAATAACGAAAATTATTATTAAATATCGAAACGACCGAATTTAGGGTGCACGCTATACGGACTCAAATAATTTCCAACAGAACCGTATGTTTCCAAGAAAATGCCTTTTGAGCAAGCACAGCAAGACGAAATATTTATGCTTGGATCAGTAAATTGCTAGGAGCAGAACCCTCATAGTGATGTTTACCTCTATGAAAAGAATGCAATATGAAAATGAATATAGTGGAAAAATCGAAAAAAATACATGCAATGGCATGAAATGCCCTATCTATTAAATAAAACTTGTTTTAGACATCATACATCAAACATCAGGACGAAGTTCGACCTCAGTTTACAGTTTTTTTTTCTCAAATTTTGAATTTTCCATTTGGCCTAACCAATAAGGACAGTGCCACCAACTCCGAAGGAGAAAATCCCTTGCTGCATAAATCAGCAGGATTGTCCTCAGATCGAACGCTAAACCATTTATTTTGCCCAACATTCTCTTGAATGCGACATACCCTATTGACGAAATTAGACACTGTAGATGGAGTTTTTGAGGCCAAGAAAGGATGATCGTAGAATCGGCCCAACAAAAGATATGTAAGAAGATTTTTAAGAAGTTCTGATGCTAATACCACACCACACAATCCTAAGCGAAGAAAGGAAATAGTCTTAATCGGAGGTACTTCTATTTCGCGAGCTAGCAAATTTGTGAAAATGTTCTCATTTGAAGCACCGACACAAATGTATGCTAACAACGCGTATGCCTTTTCCGAGGAATCGCAATTATTAACTGTCTATTTATGAAGTTCAAAGTTCGCGAAAAAGAGAGCACCAATTAGTTGGTCTCTTGATTTTTGAGCTGTCGGCAAATCATGATAACCGGCCAAGACATCATCCACGTCCATGCACTTCCGAAGGATATGTGCAGCTAGCGGAAATTCATTTTCTGTGCCATCGCAAGATTTGGAGTACAGCTTACTCCGAAGGTTGCAGTTTGAAGTTCAAAGTCTTGAACCGGTTTGTTGGGAAAATCTGGAAATAAAATTCGTTGGAGAGAAGTATGAGCAGGATCGATTCGAATCTGCCAGTACATTTGCGTTATGTCGCAATTGAATACAAATTGGAAAAGTCTTCATCTAAGAATAAGAAGGACTATGTCCAATTGTCGACATAGAGAATATAGTGAAATTGAAAGTCTTGTTCGAGGTAGTGAAAACCTCTCGCAATTTTGTTGTTTGTTTATCGCATTATTAACTCAATGGTGAGTAAGGTAGAAAACTGTAGGGCGGACGAAGTCGAAATCAGTCTCATCTGGTCTAATTCTAAATATTCCCTGACCACCCCATCGTAAACTGTTCCAATTGCAGTTTTTTTGGGAGAGGAGCGTCATTTCGAAGGAATTGTCGTAAGCAATTGATCCTAGAATGACCAAGGAATTATGGGAAGTGTGAAAATACCTGCCTTCTGAGTCCCGTCAAGTCGTAATCTTGAAATTTACCTTAAAGAATTTATCCGAAGGAGACAAAATAACGCGTTTTGGAGTTTCTTCCAATTCCAAGAATCGAAGTACAGTCTTGTTAAGATCTTCTTCCGTACAGTTGGTTGTGGTTGTTAAAACCGTAATGTAGAATTGCGATTGGGATCAGTAATGATCCAGTCGAAAACAGTTCTGTGTAACATTTAAGAACCTAAGATTGCCAAACGGGAAATTATGTCACTACCTATTGAAATAGAAGTAAATTTCCAGAAATAGCGATAGAGGCACTTATTTATAATGTGCACAATTGTCTGGACATAGTAAGACACTTTGTTTAACGCTGCAAAACGTTCTTGTTTTGCGAAATATGATACACATGCCTATTGACAGAGTGGGATATACCTGACGAAGTCGAGAGAATCTTTGATTCTCATTATTGAACTCAGGCGAAGATTGATTGAAAGCTAATGGCAAAGGAGTCGCTGCTGGTGTAGATTTTCGTGATCTGACATATCACGCTGTAAAAGTTTGTGATGTCGCTTGTTGCGTTTACCAACATATGTTAAAATTTCATAACCAACCGTCATTTAGTTCAGACAACAATAGAAGCGTTTGAGCACTGAAGAACGACCGTCTATGGATATTTGGTTTGAACTCTAGCCAAAAACGCAATCGATGAACCCATATAGGACAGATAAACCAGATTTTAATGAAGACTTTAGCGCGTCTTCATTAATATCTGGACACTGAAGATTCGGACTTTGTTAAGTATATTTGCACCTTTTTCTCAACCTTATTGAAAGTGTCAATACCACGGATGTCGCGAAGACACATAATAGTCTGGATCCGTTCCCTAAGAAAACGATTGAAGAAGATAAAGCCGATTTGTCTCTGACCGTCTATTCCAACGGTGAGACCGTATGCATAGGCAGACATTGAATGCCTATTCGTAAAAACGTCATAGATTGCCATAGCCGAAATACACGTTGTAGATTTTTCAAAGACGCACTGTACTCATTATCGTGAACTAGAGATCAAAGAGCAGTTTCGGTTGGTTGTTAACCAAGATTTGGACATTGTCATATGTCTCTTTTAAGGCCTGTAAAGCTAAAGCGAAACTTCTGTGTGTCAGCGGAAATTTTGATATGATATCTTTTGCTTCCCCACTGGTTTTCTTTAGTCAATAACACAACTTTTCAATGTTGCTAAGTCGACTTTTGTTGATATATACTGCAGAACAAAGATTCCCAAATGTAGGCCCTAAAGGAAATCGCCGTTGAAAATATCTATATCGCAAGGTGGTAGATTCTGATATTGTCATTTAGAGCGAAAACTTCAATCCTTGTGGAGCGAAACTCCAGACAGAGATAACATAGAACAAACTCTAGAAATGCTAGTTACATGTGAAACATGTAAATTCGAACGATGCGACTGCTGGTTACTATTCAAACCTTGAACCAACAAAGGATTAGAATTTTATTGTAAGGCACGTAGTTGGTCCAATTTACGATCTTTTGAAGCAATGACGTTTATATATGCCTTAAGCCTTTCAGCTTCATCAGATATGTAAGACTTTCAGATATGTAAGACATTGTTCAAACATTTCCCTTATTTTATTGCACAATTCCCTATCCTCAGCGGCCTGCACAAGTTGGCTTCAAATTTTACCAGAGCATCAGTTGCTCTGATAAAGAAATCAAGTTTAGTTAGTGGCATTGTGAATTTAATTGTGAAAAATTTAGAAATTCTGCCAAAGAGAAAAAAATTAATTTTTTTCCCTAAACCCTAGCCCGTGTTGCTGTTAGAGATTTCCTGTAACCATCTGTGCTTCAAGGCACCTCGAATTGCTACTTTGTTAGCTTTTACACATTCTTGTTTGAACTTCGGAGCTCACCGCATAACAACATTTGGTCCAATCGAGCCGGAACTCTTATCAGTCCATTTCCCTTTTTTCAGGCAGAGAACACAGAAAATTATCCTCCGCCCCCCGCATACAGACCACATCATACATACCGTAAACATCAACAACATCATCTTCATTGATCATCACATAAACAAACAAGTACGTGTAGTTATTTTCTAAAAGTGGGCGAAAAAATGCCTAAAACAAAAAAGCCGCTAGTGCATTTTCGGAAAATAATTGTAATAGGTATCCATTTACACCCTACTCTCTGTATTAACGACAATATTTTATTTTTGCTTTGTAGAATTAAAACGCAGTGCATAATAATCCTCACCAGTGCTTGCTAAATATTTAATGTCTTTTATGTATTTGTTTTGGCTGAACATAAATTCTTTTCTATAAATATGGGTTAAAGTGAAAAAAAAAATAAAAAAGATTTTGTTTATGCAGTAGTGTTTTTACCTTTCGTTTTGATCATTCACTTACAACGTACCTGAATTATCTATTTGTCTTGTTGTTATTGTTATTCATATTGCCTGATCGCAGCTCCAGTACATAGAAAAAATAATAATAATAATAAAATAACAATGATAACATATCGATATTCCAACCACTAGTCGCATACCGAAAAAAAACTATTTGGTAGTCCGTTCTGTTTTTGTGAGAGCTGGCAATAACTTCTTTATTTTTTTAAACAACAACAGCCATTTGTTGCTGCTTTGCCGCTTGTTAATGCACCACCACATGTACGTTGACGGCGCGTGTGTTTTATTTCGATTTGTCTATTTTCCTAATTTCGCCGCACAGTGGGTCGCAGGTGAAAAATATCAGAAATAATTTCTTATAAATTTATTAAAATAGCATCTTGAACCTAAATAAAAAAATAAATATATGAATGAAATGAATAGTTATTTATTTGTATGAAAATATTAATTTGGTTTCATTCTATTATCAGTTTTTTCATTTAAATGTCGGATATATACGTCATATATATATATATATATATATATATATATATTATATATATATATATATATATATATATATATATATATATATATATATATATATATATATATATATATATATATATATATATATAATATATATATATATATATATATATATATATTATATTTATATATAAAATATGTATATATATATATATATATATATATATTTATATATAAAATATGTATATATATATATATATATATATATATTATATTTATATATAAATATGTATATATATATATATATATATATATATATATATATATATATATATACATATAAACATATATATATATATATATATATATATATATATATATATATATATATATATATATATATATATATATATATATATATATATATAATATATATATACATATATATATATATATATATATATATATATATATATATATATATATATATATATATATATATACCTTTATTTTATATTTTTACTCTTTCTTTAAAATTTTTAAAGGAGATTTTCTTTCATCACTTTCCGTGACTTGTTTCCTACTGTTTACATAAACAATGCGCGGTTAACTGATATATATATATATATATATATATATATATATATATATATATATATATATATATATATATATTAAATAAATTTTCTCGGTTTAATGAAAATCGAAAAGATTTTTACTGTGTGTCGAATAATACAAACTTGTTTTATGAGTATTAAAAATATATGTAAATAAACTTGAAAATGTATCTCCAAATTTGGCAAACTATGTTTCTTTAAGTGAAAAATAGAGAGAATTTGATTGTGAGAATTGAAATGTTCACAACAAGTTTATTTTCGAAAAGAAATAATAAAAAAACCCAAAAAAGCGCTAAAAATGGCAAAAAAATCAATAAAAAAAGTTAATATGTTCAATATTTATTACCGACTGTAGGGAGCACGGTTGTACGGTACAGTTCAAAATAATAAATATTTTTCCAAAAAGAACAAAATAAAAATAAATGTTTAAAAAAAATTAAAAATATTACATATTTATTTATAATAAATAATAATAACGAAAATTATTATTAAATATCGAAACGACCGAATTTGGTGTGCACGCTATACGGACTCAAATAATTTCCAACAGAACCGCATGTTTCCAAAAAAAATAATTTAATTTTTTATCCAAAAAGACCTAATAAACAAAGTTTAAAACCCAACCGCAATAAAATCACTCCTTAAGTATTGCAAGAATCATTTTAATTTATAATATCTTCACTAAGAACGGGCATTAAGAGTGTAATATTCTTGAAGAGAATTATTACACGAATTAAAAACCGGCACTGTTGAAAATGTATGACAATGACGTTAAGCACTGATTTTATTATTTTAAAATTAAACACTCGTGGCTCACTAATAGACGGTACGTACCTTTTTATTAATGAGATTATAACTTAAAAAAATAAATGGATGATGGATGAATAAGTTGCGAGTAAATATTGGTAGGCGCTGGAAGCTGTTGGTTTTTGACGAAGTCAAAACCTTTGCAAAAAAAAAAGAGACGCAGGTTAGTTTCTTTTGCCACTGTAAGCATGTATCTCGGCTCGAAAAGACCAAAATATTTACGGAGAAGTGAATTAGATTTTTAGATTTTTTTATTAATAATAATATAATATTTATAACAAGTAAAAACCTGTTAGTTCGGCCGGGCCAAACTTAAAAATTTTGTTAAAGTCTTAAAAATACCGAATGTAGCTGTTATATTAGGGCCTATAAGACGACATGGACCTGCATAGGTAACATTGTCATAAGCCATTACAATATTCAAATGCGGAACTTAAAAAAATCCGTTAACAACGTCGCTATATCATCATCAAAAAAACCGAATATCGGGAGGTAACTTTAGAGGGGGGCTATACGAAGACATGGACCTGCAAAGACAATTTTCTGTCGTATGCTGTAGTATCCACTACGAACCTCAAATACCAAATTTGAAACATTTTTGGTGAACAATGTCGCTAAAATCATCAAAAATACCGAATATCGGGAGGTACCGCTATATTGGGGCTATACCAAAACGTTGACCTCCATGGCCCAGTTTCAATACCAGCAGACATAATATACATTTGAGTAAAATTGTATCAATCTACTTCATTTTGTTCGGAAGCTAGAGTGATTTGCACAAACGGATAGACGGACGGAAATCGCTTAATCGACATCAAATTTTATGCTGATCAAGAATATGTATATTTTGTGGGGTCTAAAATGTATATTTCTAGGTATTACAAACGGAACGACAACCTTATTATACCTTCGATACTATGGTGAAGGGTATAAAAACTGGCGGTTTTATTATTATATTATTATATTAGTCGAAAAACTAATATGACTTTACCTTTTGCATAATGAGTTTTTCTCGATGTTTTTACGACGAAGATCCGAATAACAAAAAATAAAAAGAATTGAGCAAGCTTAGATGTCACAAGAGAGGTGCGAATAGATCATAATTACTCGTTAATTAATTAATAATTTGTCATCACTAACTTTGAACGAAAGTTCAAAGTTGAATGAAATGGTAGTTGACAAATTGCACAAAAAGAGTAGAAGGTAGTATTTTTAAAGAAATTTAATTAAAGTTAATCACTTGTCTTTGATATTATCGACTCATAAGCATTCAATTCACAGTCGTGCTGAAGTTCCTTGCACCGAAACATGTCGTATTATTTAACAAGTGCTCCAGCCGGACGAGTTCCCCTCCATGTTCCCTAGAGGCTGACGTGTATATTAACACGATGTTGAATATGGAAAAAAGCATGACTACATCTGCGAAAAATGGTCAACTATGTGCAATCATGGCTGGAATTAATGACCTAACCAGGACTCTTGCCGAATTTCGTCGCGATATCGATATGTTTAAGACTTATGTCCAACAGTGACGTCCTACAATATTCTAAAAATTTATAATTTACCCTCTTTTGTCTTGTCGGTGATGCAAATGAGGCAATGTCTTCAATGCTTATCCACCCAAATAACGTGCCAAGTATCATGCGATAATTGGAATTCGGGCGTCCGGAATTATTGATTCGATCTTAGCCAAGCATGATACGGCAATATCTAGTGATAAAATTAATATATCTGGTCCTTCTGGTTCTTTGAAGACTTATGTATTGTTTGATGATTGGTCATCAATATCCTTGTTAGATAAAGATATCGCCAATCAGTTAAGTCTAAAAGGCCGCCAATCAACACTTACTCTTCAATGGTATGGGGACAATATTGGCTCACAGACGTCTTACAAGGTTAACTGCGAAATCGAAGGCCTGTTTGAAACGATACTTCGCTATGCCTTCAAGAATCTTTAGACTGTAAAAAATTTGAATTCGCCCACACAGTCCTTTCGGAAGTAAGAAATGTTCACCTCTCCATTCCTACCGCTATTAAGGAAGCTGGAGAACAGTCCTCAGACGAAACTCGGATGGGTAGCTTATGGTCCAACAAATATCTCCCCAGCAAGCCCAATAGGCTTATTTTCGAAACACCATACTTATGATGAAATTACAACATAATAACAGAATTTTTGCCACTGAAAATGTCGAAACTTCTCCCGAAGTAGGCTTTCTTCTATCGGATGAAAATTAAACTGGTCTTGATACTATGGAAAAAACCCATAAAACGCGTTCGGAATTGGTTTACTATGGAGAAAGTGTCCTCCGAAACTTCGTTCAGGGTATACCATGACTGAAAAAAGACTTTTCGCTTTAGAAAATAGAATGAGTCAAGATTCTATTTTTGCTGAAAAGTACAAGTTGGAGATAAATAAAAATAAATAAGATAGGATATGCTCGTGCCTTATCCACAACACAAGTGACAAACAAAAATATCCTGTATGGTATTTGCCGCACTTTGGTGTTGTGAAAAAAAAACTTCGTGTTGTTTTTGATGCAGCAGCCAAAACAAATAACACATCATTAAACTCTGTATTGATCAAAGGTCCCGAATAGTCCAAGCCTTTGCTGAAGATTCTTCTTCAGTTACGGCAATAGCTGTTGCAGCTGATAGTAAACAAATTTGTTCACAAGTAAGAATACGAGAGGAAGATCAACATGCCCAACAATTTTTCTGGCGGGAAGGAGATCGCTGTTGTGCTCCCCTCGTTGTGACGACAATATAAAACATCAAAACGCCTAAGAGTTTTCCGTCATTTACCCATAAGCGATTGTCTATAAGCGTTTTGTCGATAATTTTATATGCAGCATCAGTTGTGAAGATGTCTATGCAAGGAACTGTTTGAAATTTACACAAAAGCTGGTTTCGAGTTGCGTGGTTTTGTATCCAAATGTAAAAATTAGGAGTTCGAACCAGATAAGTGTGGGGAAACAGTCTTCAGTTGATCAAATTTTTGGGATTTTTTGGAAAAAAAGGATGAGTGTTTTGAATTTAACACAGAAGTTCTGAGCGGCCATCGTGTTCCAACCAAGCAGGAGATGCTGAAAATTACTATGTCTGTTTCCGACCCTTTGGGACACATATCTAATTTGCTCTTGCACAGAAAAATATTTGTGAAACATTGCTAGAAACAAAATATTAATTGGGATGACCTAATATCGGAACATTGGTGGAATAAGTTCAATGAAGTTTCGAATTTCAAAGTTCGAAGATGTATTTCCAAAAATGTATATAATGGCTCCAATATTCTGCTACATATTTTTGTATATGCAAGCCAAGACGCCTTTGCTGCAGTCTGCTACATCAGAGTCTTTCATGGTTTTGGAATGAACGTTTCATTTATCATGGCAAACACCGATGTGCTCCAAAAAAATTAATGAGCATACCTCGTCTGGAGTTGCAGGTCGCTATGGAATTTGTGGATTTTCAAAGATGTGATATACAAGAAGAGGAAAAGCTGAAAGCGTGTATGTTAACTTCAAATAACGATTATTCAATTTGTCATAGTTTCTTCCTTCAAAAAACTGAAGAGGACTCTTGCATGGATTCAACGTTTTATTGGGAAAGGTCGTTTACCAGATGATCTAAATGTAGAAGAAATGAAAGAGGCCGAAATAGTGTTATGTCGACTTGTACAAAATGAAAGCTACTCCAATGAAATAAAGTGCATCAAAAACTCCCAACCAATTCCCAAGTCAAGCTCTATATATCCTTTGTGAATGGACTTCTAAGAGGTTACGACTAATAAATGAAGCAATATTTTTGCCTGTTCATATCAGAAGAGTAATTATTATGCCATAAAAAATCTGTGTGTCAGATAATACTGCAACACCATCATCAAAAGAATTACAACCAAAATATGTCCATTACATTCAATGATGTCCAACAGAAGTTTTGGATAGCAAAAATTAGGTCCTTGTATAAAAGTGTTGTGAGAGAAAGCTTTGTTTGCAGACAAGATAAAACAAAGTCATCGCAGCAACTAATGGGTCAACTTCCACCCGATAGGGTTACTTATATAAGAGTTGATCTTTTCGGTCCATTCAACGTAACGATAGAACGATGTGTTGAGAAGCGATTGGCCGTAATATTAATTTGCGTTAAGAGACTTAAGAAACTTTATAAATCGCCGAGGAACTCCTGTGCGCTTGCGTAGTGACAATGGAACAAATTTTATTGTCGCCCAAAGATACTAACTAATGATGGTTGCCTTCTCAACACGGACAAATAAACTCTAGAAGCCAATAAGCACAATATAGAGCGGATTTTAAATTGCCCATCAAATCCTTGTTCGGGAGGTTGCTGAGAAATACTTATAAGAATAACTTAGCGTTTGCTGTCAAAAACTTTAAGATAAGAAAAACCTCGTCTTGACACATTTCGAAGCGTGCTTATTGAAACTGAGAATATTGTAAATAGGCGACCATTGACAGATATGTCCATATTTTGTGAAAATCAATCATTGTCTTTTAGGTTGTTTAAGTGCCACTCAGACTCCAAGTGATTCCGAAAAAAAAAACGTTTTATTTACGAAATCAATAGAAAATCGCACAAAATTCCCGTTCAGACAAAGGCAAAAGTGGAGGGAGAAAGTTGAACCTATCAAAGTCGATGATATTTTAATAGTCATGGAAGCTAGTCTTTGCAGAACCAATTCGCAAAAGCGACGAGTTGTGAAGGTTTCAAGACGTTCTGGATTTATCACGCGGAGGGGAATATTACAATATTGGTTATTTGTATATTGACAATTTCCACCCCTTAAAGATAAACGAAAATGAAACACAGCTACCTTTGAAATTAATAATTTTATGTAAGAAAATTTTTTGTATACATACATTTTTTATAACCAATTTTTTTTGGAAATAAATTTTTAGTTACTTTTTAGAAATAATGGCGACAACAGTCGATAAATTTCAAATGCTTATTGTATAAATTCGATACGTTCCATCACAACTTCCCTTGCTCGATCAATCACGGATGCTGATTAGCGAACTGGCTGATTAGCGCACTGGCGGATCGCCGCTAGGCATAGGTTGTTGTCGGTTTGCTCTCATGGGAAGTAGTTGCAATAAAATGAGACAAGGGATATTCTGCGATCACAATGAACCTCTGCATTCACTTGTCTTTTAGAAACGAAAGCATAAACACGCGGCCTATGTCGCCACTTCAATTACTGAAGGTAATTTGTCGTCGAAAAGAAAAAACACCAATAAAGCATAATTTATATTAAGAATTAATACTCTTTTATCTTTGTTTCATTTCTTGCATATCTCTTTCTTTTGTCTCACACGAGTACACCCTCACATAATAACTCTGGGAAGTTTTTGTTGTTGTCGCTACCGAAGCCTTTCCTTCTCTCCCCTGAGTTTAACATTGGTCGCATCGAGCGTGAAGATATCATCGGATTCTCTGTCATCATATCATCAACATACAAAAAACCTTCAAATATCTATTTGAAGTGAGCAACCCGCGTTTGTTAGTGCGAATGTTAATTGGTTTTAATCGAAAAAAACATAATATTGGTCGGGCTTCAATCCCTCTTCGCGTATGTCATTGTAATTCGAATACAGTCGAATGCTGCTTACGCTCTTTGTGCGATATTCGTTGTTGGTTCGACACAGTGGGATATACTAGCACAAATGTTGAGTTTTTTAATTGATTTAAGAAATTATTTTTCGATAATTGTTTGAAATATTTGTTACAACTAGTTGGATTTTGGTAATTTTTGGGACAAATTCACCCTACATTCAGCATTCTTTGCAGAAATATTTAGCAACACATATTGCTGAATATTAATCGTTTTTTGGCTAGTTTAAAAAAAAAATCTTTAAATATTATTTATAGTTTGCTTGATTAATTGCAACTCTACGTAGAGCATTTGGATTTTTTGAAATGTATAAGCAAATTCACCCTACGTTCGGCATTCTTTGCACATATTCCAGCAACATATAATCGTTGAGACTTTTCGTTTTGTGACTATTCTTGTAAAATTTGGTAATTTATTAATAATTGTTAATACTGTTTGCGATTCTTCGTCGGGTTTGAGTATTCTTTGGGAAAATACGCCCTACTTTCGGCATAAACTTTAAAATGTTACCAACTTTAGCTTCACATACTTTGTAAAAATCCTCAATTTTGCACAACTTTAGGTTAAGGTTTCTAAAAATTGTACATACATTTGGCAAAAAACCCTTCAGTTGGCATTAACAAATCATTTATTGTATTAATTTGTTGATATTGGAGCAATTTTATTGTCACATAGGAAATGTTTTTCTTAAAATTTCTACTTTTTAACTCTGCTATAACTTTAACATCTATAATTTCTTTAAGTATTTGGAGCAATTTGGACCTTAGCAACTTTTGTTCGTATTTTATTTTCTTTGCAAACAGTTTGTATTGTTTTTTTTATAAATTAGGTAAAGATGTCGATCACTCCGCTCACATGGTTTAATAGAGCCGCTGAAATTTTTCTGAAGAGTGTAGATTATTTTGAACAAACTGATGTCACACATTTCACGGTTTATAGCCTCGAAATTCGTCATTCGGAAATTCGAGAACTGTGCGAAAAGGTTCTTAACACTTTCACTGAGTGTAAAAACTACCTCACGGCATCCGAGATTGCACAGGCTAGCCATTTTGATGTCGTTGAGGATAAATACAATAATGCATTTATTGCATACCATTGGTGTTTAACCACCATAAAAAACACCTTGACCGCATAAAATCTCCAATCAGTGATAATTGCTCCCCTGATATGGCTCCTCAGTCCTTACCTCCTGAAAACTCCAATATTTCACTTAATTATGATAAGGTAACATCACATTCGGGCTTGTTTTCGAGCGAACCTATCTTATCGGTTCCTGTGCAGTCGGCTTCTCCACCCGTTATTGCCTGCTCCAAATCTTCTGTCAATAATAGTTGCTCCAATCCACCCTTCCAATCATTGTCGTGTATTGCCATCTATTGATATTGAAATCTTTGCTGGTGATTTTGTGTCATAGCCCACTTTTCGCGATTTGTTTACCACCTTTTTTGTAAAAAATGCACGCCTTTCCGATATTGCAAGTCTCTGCCATCTTATGCAGATTTCCATTCACCAATAGCAGTTTCCCATTGGCATGGAAAGCTTTGAGGGATGCGTACGACAATAAGCGCATTTTAGTAAATAGACATATCAAAAACTTATTTGAAACTTGCTCGAGTTTGAAAAATTTCAACGTGAAATTAATAGTTGTCTCGCTGCTATAACCGTCTGTGGCGTCGCCACGGATCATTGAAATCCAATTATTGTACATATTTGCTTGCTGCGTTTCCCTTTAATCACTTTGACTGTGTGGGAGGTAAGCATCAAAAATAAGTTGTTGTTTTCCTTCCTGACCAGACTTAGATGCTTTCCGAAAGAGTACAAAACTTTGCAATGCATTCAACATATGCGTAGAAATCTGTCCGCAAGTATTGCTTCTCCTAGTTTCTTGCCTATATCGTTATCATCACAGAATATTTCAATTCATTGCTCCTCCACTAGATCGTTGGCACCCAAGCATGTTTGTACATCTAGTTCAATCAAATAAAAGTCATTGGTACGTAGGCCAAAATCTGTTCCTTCATCTCAGCCTACTAATTTACTGTCAAGTACTTATTGCACATTTGTCCTAACCAGAGTCATGTTCCCCGACTCTGCCCCCAGTTCATAAAATTTTCATTTGAGGACAAATTTGTGATTGTTAAAAAGAATAAGTATTCCATAAATTGTGTTTCTCGTGGCCACGCAGTTAAAAATTGTCATAGTACAAATAGTTGCAAATCTTGCAAAAACAAAGGCATCACAGCCTTCTTCACCGGCCACAATCTAATATAGTTGTTGCAGTATCACTCTTTAACCGCTAGTATCGCTAGTATCTACTAAAATTAAAAATAGCAAATCTCCACCATCCTGCATGTCTTCCCAAACACTCGGTTTGAGATCTAAGCTTGTACCTCCGTTCTTTACCAAAGTCAAGAGTAGAGGTTCAAATTCCCCTCTGGCTTTTACGAAGGTCAAGTCGAAGTCTTTAGCCTTCCAAACCGTACCCACCCACATTTTTTAAAAATAATTGTAACAGCCAGTCTCCCAACACCATTCAGGAAAATGTGCTCTTAAGAACTGCACTAGTAAACATTGTTCATAACGGTAAATCGTTTACAACTCAAGCAATTGTGGACCCTTCTTCTAAGGCATTAATTGTTAGTAAAAAACTTCAATATAAAATTTGCATTTTAATTCACTCTGAGACTACTTGTTCTAAAGCTGTTGCAACAAGAGAAATCTGTTCCGTAAAGTTGTCTTTCCCTAAAAATACATCTATAATTGTCAAAACTAAAGCTTTAGTCTTACCTAAAATCATGGGAAAGTTGTTCACGTCACCATCTACTTTTAATTTAAAGACTCGAATTCCTGATCTTGAATTAGAGGATTCTTTCGATGACAATAGATATGCTACTTGGCGCTGACCTATACCCTAAGTTTATTGAAGCTGAAATGCCCAAAATTGCTTTAGATTCGTTGCTAGTCCAAAAGTCTATTTTCGGGTACATTCTCACCGATTCAGTTCCTCCCGCTACAGGCACATAATCTCGTAAGAATTGAAACCGACCAATTTAGAAAAGAATCGTTCCTTAGCCGTAATTCGTTGAAAACATTAATTGCGCTAAACATTAAAATTGTAGGCAGAACATGTCGGTAATTCGTCATGTCTCTTTGATAATTTGAAAATCTGCACTATCGCTTACTTAGGAATCTTTCCTATCTTATAATAAATTGATATTAATTGCTAGACTCGTAGTTCTAGAAAGGGGGCCAGAATGTATAAGTTCTATACGTTCCACCACAACTTTCCTTGCTCGATAAATCACGGATGCTAATTGGCGCACTAGCATCTCCTCTACAACTCCCTTGGCAAAGGCCGTAGTGAGCGGATCGCCTTTGGGCATTGGTTGTTGTCGGTTTGCTCTCATTGGGAGTAGTTGTAATAAAAAGGGACAAGCGATCCTCTGCGATCACATAGAACCTCTGCGTTCACTTGTCTATATTTGTATATTTAGTAGTAGATAGACATGGGATCCTCAGCGATCACTCAGAACCGCTGCGTTCACTTGTCTATTAGAAACGACACACGGCCTCTGTCGACACCCGAATTACTTAACATAATTTGTCGTTGAAAACAAAGAAGCATCAAAAAAGTGTAAATTATATTTAGATTAATACTAATTTATCTTGGTTTCATTGCAATCGGTCGATACTTCCTATTCTCTTCGTTGAAAGTACTCTTGATAACTTTTCCAATGGTACCCACGATATCCCGGCTAAATTGTTTTTGCAGGAACAACGAAATAACCTGCAGATGACCGTTAGTAAGTATCCAAAAGGTGGTATTATTAGGCAAAGTAGTAACAAATATAATGGACATTTGTAATTTTTACTTTGATAGACTTGTTTTTTGTTAATATTTTTTGTGGAAACATTTTTAGAAGATTCTGTAAACTTTAACCGAGTTATGTAACTGTAATACTAACCATAATGGCTTGAGTCTCTGCTAGCTAAATTATCTTAATGGATTTGATAGTACTTTTTAATGATCTTCGTAGTCACCTTATGACTCAATGTATTTTTCATACATTTAATTTCACGTGTATTGTGCACCATAAAAACGGAAATTAATCAACTTCATTGTCGATAGATTCTTCATGTGGTGCAACGTATTTGTTTAGCTTCGCCCTTAAATGATCAATATTGTACAATGTGCTAACCGTCATATAAACGTGAAGACCAGTACGCACTATCAGTAATGTTTTTAAAATTGTCTAGAACACCTTTCATTGTGCCATAAACCATGTCAAACGCTTATATATATCTTTATATGTCTATAGCCGTTCACGCGTAATGTGACCATTTATATTTTTCGTCAAAGCGGGACGCCTGCGGAATTTTGTAAAAAAAAAAATTATGCATTTAAAAACAAATTTTATTCAAAAACGGAGAGAATACGTATAAATCTAATATATGAAATTAATCTTATGTCTAAGTATTTGTTTTATATTTGTCAGCAGAGCAAATTAGTTTTAAAATATCGGGTCTAGTTTTCAAGTAGGAATGGAGCTAATTACATTGTTTGTTGATGTTAGTCTTAGTAATTAAAATAGCTTTTAAAACTGTCACACTTAACTGCGTTTTTTCACTTGTCCATATTTTATTCATTAGGGAAAAACTCTTTCGACAGGTGCGTAACTTCCAGGCATACATAAAACATACTCAATAATTGTGCGAAAGTTTGTGCAGTTGAGATTATTAGCACGGAAGTGTTTAAACAGCTCCACCCAAAGGTCTTCAGTAGCAACATTCTCATCGTTCCAGCTTTTGATTTTTTCAACTGTGACGTAACTGGAAATAAGCGAAAACTCATCGAACACCTCCGTATCTTGGCTACTGCTAAGAAATCTTTGTGTGATCAGCAAATCCGTCACATTCTGTACGTCTTCCCAAGTAGGGACTTTTCTCAAATTTGACCATTCGAATACTGCTAGTTGTGCATTGAACTGGCACCACTGTTCCAAGTATTCTTTACTTGTCTTATAAAAATCCGCTGCCGCAGTTTTCACATTCTGCTCATCAACAGCAACGTCAGTTTTTTGTAATTTTACTAGTAGATTGCGGACGGAATGAGGAAGGAAAATCGAATTCTCTTTAAGTTCTAAGTTATCTCGGAGACGATTAATTTCCTTCGCAGACTCTATTGCGGACACGTTTTGTCCCTCGATTTTCAACACGGCTTGATGAAAAATCGCTATCTGTGCGTGCAAAAAATATAACCACAATTCAGAGCTGGGATTTTCGAAAAACGTTTTTAAAATAGTAGGGCATTTATCTATGCTCAGAAAATAGGTTTTCAAAGGCTGAAACATTTTTTTAATTCCCTCAAGCGCCGGCATTAAAGCAAGCCACCTTGTTTTACCGTAGCCCAACAGTTTCTGATACTCTGTGTCGGTGGAATCACAGAACTCTTTCAGAACTTCTACCCGAATGCTGTAGATGTAGAAGAATGAATAAATTTTCACAATGATGCATTCGAAGTCAACAGGGAGACAATCTGCGGCTGTTTTGATAGCATTATGAATTATATGGGCTCCACACCCAATCCCAATGAGCTGCCTTCCGACGGATAGGTTCAATTTCGCGTAAACATTATTTATCCCTTTTCTATTCTTTCCTCCGAAATTGCAGTTTGTATTGTCTGCACAAAATGCCACAATTTTCTTATTCAAATCATTGCAAGATAATACTTCTTTCAAATAATCCACAATTATATCAGATGATTCGCCTGGCTGCTTTTGAAACTCTAAAATCCTGACTCTCACGCCTTCATATGGTACAAAATAGCGAACTAAAACAGGGAATAATTTTATTGAGCCATGATTGGAAGCATCGGTTAATAAAGATATGCAGTGGGCTTCGTGAAGGTGTTCTTTCAATTCGTTCATCGCCATAGGTGCTAGCACATTTACAACTATAGCTTGTGATTTTGTACGGGCACATCTAAATTTTTGCTCAAAACATGTTTGTATTAGATTTGAAGCACAGTCATTCGAACGAAAACTGTGGTTTTCTTGCACTGTGTGGTACGCCCACGCACCCTCCGCTGCAGCTATATCCAAGTCTTTGGAAGTCGCCAAATTTGTTCTTTTAAAAAAAGAAAGCATTGACGAGCTTGAAGCGGCAGCTTGATCAGAAAGCTTGTGTTTTTCCGATTTTAAATGCTTCTCAATATCACTGGCACCACCATGTCCAACACTAAAATCAGTACGACATTTTTCACACGTAACGTCTGATTCACCACTTCTTTGTTTTATAAATGGATACTTATTTTGCAAAGAAATGTTAAAAGTACACTTGCGTTTAGGCATTATTGTAATGTTACAATCACTAACATTGAAAATAAATTGTTTGACTTTGCTCGCCTTCTCCGACTCCGCGATGAAAAGATACCAGAACAATTTAGAGCGCCTATGCTTAGGGTACTGACAGAGTGACAGAAACTTTTTCTGTTTTTATAAGCATTTTTAATTTGGTGATTTCCCTTGTTATGCTGGAGTTAATGTCAACGCCGTCGACGACGCCGAAAAAGTTGAAACAGATTGAACTTTTTCGGCGTCGAATTTCTTACGGCGTTAAGATTAACTGCTCTCATAAAATTTCATACGATTCAATTTTTTTGACATTTGACGCCGTCGACGACGTCGACATTAACTTCAGCATTAGCATTACAAAATCTTTCGAGTTAATTTTAATGTTAATGTTGCTAGAAAAAAAACTATGCAAATAAATTATATGTTCACGGGGAAAAAAATAACTCATGTATTTTTCATCAATATCAATATCCAGTATTTTCGAAAGCGGGACATTTTTGCTCTCGCTGGGGACAACGGGACAGATAACCTCAAAGCGGGACTGTCCCGCCCAAAGCGGGACGTATGGTCACGTTATTCATGCGACAAGATTCGTATTTCATAGTATTATATTTATGTGTGACTTCCACGATCCATGATCTTCTGCCAATTGTTCACAGCATCTTCTTCCAATGGATAAACTGTATGAAAGGGATATATCAAGTGTTTCAGTAAAGCCGAGTCCCACAATATCCGATTTTTCAAAATAAGTGGGAGAGATAGCCAACGTTGTTAGTATCATGTCTCTGAATTCATACAAAAGGCGTCCTGTCATGCTTGTTGAAGACAAAGACCAGAGAGAAACACCCAAATGCTATGTATGGCACGGGCGACATCATATATACAAATGCAAAAGACTTCTGGATAATCTCCCGTGTGGAATTAATAACTGCACGCGCCCACACCGCAAATTACTACACGAGAACACTGTGGTCTCAGGTTCGCAAATTGAACCATAACAGCCTCTACTACAGAGGGAAGTAACATATTTACAATTATTCCAATTGAGATATCTGGTCCTTCTGATTCTTGAAAAACTTCCAGAAGTCTTACAAGGTGAACTGCGTAATTGAAGGCTTGTATGAAAATCCGTTGTGGATTTTAGAATCTTTAAACTGTAAAGAATTTGAATTTGCCCACACAGTCTTTTCGGAAGTAAGAATTTCTGTATTGTAAAGAACTGTTACAATAACGCCACACCACAAATCCTACTTCGTTTGGACTATGCTCACCTCTTCATTCCTACCGCTATTATGGAAGCCGGAGAACAGTCCAGTACAACAACACTAAATTACCTTAAGTAATTTGGAGTGGCGCAGAGACCTTAGTGTTTACTTTTTAACTACTAATCTACAAGTGAACGCCGAGGTTCATACAATTACAAAGGATCGCGGCGAGTGCCGAGGATCTTTGTCGATTTCTGCTACTTCATCTACTATTGTTTCCAATGAAAGCAGAGTATCGTATGTATCAAAATGAGCTTACCAACAACAACCACCGCCCAGTGGCATCTGCGCTCTACGGTCTCCGCCGATAGAAGTTGCCGAAGAGATGCCCGTTGTGTTAATCAGCATGCGTGATTGACCGGACTTGGGAAGTTGTAGCCCAACTCCAAATCTCCTCTGCCTCTCTTTTTTATGAGAGTCACATTCGCCTAGTGCGCATTGTGGGGGAGTGCTTACACTCTGTTCTGCACTTTATCCTAAAAGTCATAGTCCAATGCTGCGGTCGTTGGTGCTGGTCACGACCTTGTTCCGCTATTGCGCTCATCTGTAACTACACTTGTTCTTTCGCTCTCGTTGTGATCACACGCAAAGATAAAGTCTCGTTTCGTTTCAAACTCACAAACTTTACAAATAATCCATTCGAAAATACATATACACTAAACTACATATCCTTGTTTTTATTTCTTTACTTTTGGGTTTATTTATCCCGGTATCACGCCGTTGGTATCACGCCAAGATGTTGGTCCGTTCGAGCCGGATAATAACTGGCTTACATTTTGAACCATTTGAGACGAATCATTTGTGAAATCTTGCTAATCGTTGCCTTTTTTGACTCTCGAAGGTACGTAGTCCAGTTTCTTTTTATATTGAGCATATCGCGAGTGTTGTAATTTTTCCAATTTCATTTCGTAAAAACATTGCTTTTGTTCCCTACGTCGCGTACTGGTCGCCCTACAATTACTTTAACGCGTGTGTTTAGCATAATATTCATTATACAGTCCACTTATCGTCGTTAATTTTGCTAAAAAAAATGTTTTAAAATAAATAATTATACCAATTTTGTGGTTCGTTGTAATACACTTGCCCACTTTTTACAAATTTTGTAACTATTCTACATTAGTTCATTTTTTCCATTACAAAAATCGCATATTATTGCTGTAATTTGTTTGCCGCATTGATCAATGCTGTAGTGCTTGTAGTGTCATTTCTCCCTAAAGACTAAAGACCCATTTGTCATTGAAATCATGAGTCACTAGTGAGAAAAAACAATAACAACAATACAATTATCCATCGTGCCTTTTTTTCTTGCTATTTATAATATACCTACAACATCCTCATAGTCCCGACTCTCACTGTTGGATCGGTTCGGTTGGTTTATTTTTCGTTCAACAAAAATACTCAAATATTCCGAACGCCTTTTCTAGCGTCAGTCTAATAACATTCAAATCTACCAACAATTTATTTATCTCTTCCACTATCAGTACTTGATCGTCGGCGTTGGTTGTTTTGTAGTGACGTAGTTAACTGCTTACCTACGTTGATCGCTTTTGTGTTTTATTTCGTTTTGTGCGGTATTCGTCGTAGTCACTCGCACAGTGGGTCAAATGGTCAAAAAGTGAAATTTACGTTAATATTTTTTATTGAAAAATAATTTGATATTATTGTTGAATATAACTTCTAATAGTGATTCAATCTCTATGGACCGGTATATTCTTTGGTTAAAGGTAGTAGTGACTTTATTTACACACAAATTTACACAAATTCAAATATAGTTAAGGAAATTATTTCTAAATACAATTTGATTCTTTCGAATTTAAGCGATTTCTTACGGTTTAGTTTTTTCGTGCACCCTACTGTTGGTATTAAACGAATTTTACATAATTTTGCAAAAAAATTGCCATTTTTCCAATTATTTGAATTTTTGTCGATAATTTTGGGGCTTTCTGTTACAAAACCATGTCGGTCACTCAATTAACAGAATATATTAGTGCTTCTGAAAACGTTGTCAAGTTTGTTGTCGGCTTTAAGTTGATCGAAACACAGAACTTCAGGATTTGTTGGAGAAAGCGAAGGATAATTTTGATTATTATCTGGATCATTTGATCTCCCCAGAGTGTGTAAATTCAGAAGATATTTCCTCTGTTGACGCTAAATACCGATCCACTTATGAAAGTTTTGTTCATTGTGTGTCGGAAATAAACGAAAAATTACAGCAGTTGAAATCGGTCAAATCTCCCCTTCTACTCTCAACTTAACACAGTGTGAGTTTGACGGGACCTTTTTTTCGGGACCTTTTCTCAACCATGTTTATAAATAACTCTCGGCTTAGTGACATTGATAGGCTTTGTCACTTAGTGCAAAAAACCAGAGGTGAGGCCAGAGAAATCGTGTCAATGTTCCCGCTCACCCACAGAAGTTTCTCGTTGGCTTGGAAGCCGTTAAAAGATAATAAACGTATTTTGGTACATAATCATCTAAAGCTCCTTTTTGATCTTCCGGGGTTCGATGCTGAGACCAGTTCTAATTTGAAAACTCCGCAGCGTGGAATAAATATCTGTATTTCAGCTATGTCAGTATATGATGTAGTCACGGATCAATCGGATCCAATTTTGGTCTTTATTTGTCAACAGCGTTTGCCTAAATTAACAGTTGCGTTGTGGGAGCAGAGTATAATGGAAAAATCTTCCTAATCCTCCTGGGAAGAACTAGACAAATTTCTTAAGGAAAGAATTGAAACTATAGCTTGCCTACATGATATGATATGTTCATCTTCTAGTTCGGCTCACAAAACTCGAGTTAAAACACATATACCTAACTCCGCTGTAAAAGATAAGACAAAGGCATTTTGTATTCTTTGTCAAAATTCATTTAATTCTTTACGATTTTGCCCTAAATTGCCCATTGAACACAACCCCATAAATAATATCAATCATTCGCAGATAGATGCAAATATTGCTCCCACGTCAACTGGCGGTAATCCTAGAATAATAAATAGTCAAGTCTTCCATGCATCCCAAAATAGAAACGCCTTATTAGGCACGACCCAGGTTCACAGGCTTCTTTCATCACAGAAAGTCTACAAAAGCGCCTTAAGAGGCCCACCTGTATCTCGTGTAAATGGTTCAACTTACACCACTTCAAATTCTTCCACAATAGTTGCAACAAATACGTTTGTTCTTTCGAAAATATCTGGAAATCTCCCTTCATTTCCCCTCAGTTCAAGCATAAAATCTCGTTTGCCAAATCTTCGCTTAGCTTATTCTTATCTCTTTGACCACCACTTCAAAATGGTGTAAGTTGATTCTTCCACAATAGTTGCAACAAATGCGTTTGTTCTTTCGAAAATATCTGGAAATCTCCCTTCATTTCCCCTCAGTTCAAGCATTAAATCTCGTTTGCCAAATCTTCACTTAGCTGATTCTTATCTCTTTGATTACAGACCTGTCGATTTATTGATGGGAGCAGATTTGAGGGAAGGGACGCAAGTTAATATTCTTGGTTCATTGTTAGCCCAAAACACTATATACGGCTGGATTTTGACTGGTCCCATGCCACCTTCCGCAGTCCAGGTCTTTACGACTGTGTTGGATTTTGCTGAGAAAGAGTCTCTGAACAAAACACTATTCCCGTTTTGGAAACTCGAAGAAGTGCCCAAATTGAAACACGTTTAACCATCGGACATGTTTTGGGAGAGGAACTATCGTGCAACGACCATGCGAAATTCGGAAGGTCGTCACGTAGTCACGCAGCCCTTCAAATCCGAATTTCCGAAAACATTGCAACTGAGAGATTCTCGTAGTAAGGTTTTGAAACAGTTTGGTCGGTCGGAAATTTCACTTTTTCGTAGACCTTCAATCAAAGTAGTACATGACCAAGTGTTACAGGAATACTTGTCATTGGGACACATGTTCCTTGTTTAGCCCCCACAGTCTAATTCTCTTGCTTGCTACCTTCCACATCATTAACCCGGAGAAAACTATCACAAAAATTCGTGTAGTATTCAATGCTTCCAACAAGGCATCAAATGGCATTAGCTTAAATGATCTTCTCCACGTGTGCCCAACTCTTCAGGCAGATTTAGTTCTTTTAATTTTGCTATGTCGTTTATTTAAATTTGTTTTCAATTGTGATTTTACTCAAATGTTCCATCAAATTCGCGTCGATCCCAAACATTCGCCATTCCAAAGGATTTTGTTTAGAGCTTCTCCTTCAGACCCTATTCAAGATTTTGAGTTGCAAACGGTCACATTTGGGGTTAACTGCGCGCCCTTCCACGCAATTCGAACTCTTAATCAATTAGCACAGGACACACAGTCCGATTATCCTTCAGCCGCACATATTCTTCGCAATTGTACGTATGTATACGACTTTTTGGCTGGCGCACATTAGCTTATCGTGGTCAGCTTATTGAAGCTCTGTCTACTGCTAAGTTTGAACTGGGGAAGTGCACTTCAAATCACAAGTCCGTATTGTCTCGATTTTCCCCTCATGAATTAGTTGATGCTCAGGTCCTTTCATTTGTTGAATCTAGCAGTTCCAAACCTTTGGGGATTCGCTGGAATGCTCATTCTGATAACTTATTTTTTGCTGTAGATTCAATCCCCGAAAAGCCTCAATATTTTAAACGGGAAGTTTTGTCGATAATTGCCAAACTTACGCACTCAGTTTACAATTGGTCAGATCAATGCTCATCTTTTAACTTCAAAAACTAAAGTTGCTCCTATCAAATCAGTTTCTTTGCCTCGTCTTGAACTCTGTGGAGCGACATTAGCTTCTGAACTTCTTAAATTGGCCCTCAAAGAGATTCAAATACCAATTAGCAGAGTTTATCGTTGGACCGATTCCACTATAGTTTTATCGTGGCTCCGCAAAACACCTTTGACTTGGACGACATTTCTAGCAAATAGGGTATGTCGAATTCATGAAAATGTAGGTAAAGGTCAATGGTATTACGTCAGATTCGAAAACAACCCGGCTGATTTAGGAAGTCTTTGGGTCTCACCTAAAGTCTTAGGCAATTCTTCTATGGTGGCATGGTCCCGAATGGTTATTGTCAAATTCATCCCAGTCTAGACTACAAGATACCACATCAATTTACACTGAGCTGGAAATGCGTCCAATCAGAAGTCATTTTACTTTCTTTTCCTCGTTCCATGATATTCTAGATAATTTTTCATCACTTCGTAGAGCTTCGAGAGTCTTGTCCTATGTGTTTCGTTTTTACAATAATTGTTGCCCAAACTCTCAATGTCGTCGTACGTTTGCTTCTACTTCGTGTAGCTTTCATTGCTCAAAACGCGTATTTTGCTGAGGAGTATAAATGCTTGTTAGAACGATCTCCATTGCCTTCCACTTAAACCTTGTTTAGACCAAGACGGTGTCATGCCGGTTATCTTAGTCTACAACACTGTCATACACAGAACATCAACCAATAATATTGCCGTATTTATGCCGATTTGTTCGTTTGCTTGCAAAATTTGTTCACACTATTTCCATTCATGGTGGAAATCAGTTAATGCTTCGAATACTTCGTATCGAGTATTGGATTTCTCGGATAAAAAATATTATTCGGTTTGTTGTTAATCGCTGTAAGACATGTATTCTTGAGAAAAAACGTTCTTGTAGTCTAATAATGGGCGATCTTCCTCAAGAAGGAACCGTAGTTACTCGAGCATTTCATACTACTGGTTTGAGGGCAGAGCGTGTCGTATCACAAAAGGTTATGTATGTGTCTTCGTCTATTTTTAACCCAAAGCAGTTCACTTAGAAGCCACTTCGGACTTGTCTTCTTCTTTATTTCTGGCTGCCTTTTATGGGTTTATTGGTCGTAACGGTTGGCCTTAGACAGTTTTTTTTTTGATAAGGGCAATAATTTCGTTGGCACATCTCGTGAAATTGAAAGAAATTTCAAATTTTTTTTTAATTAGGGACGTGAGAAAGTTTGTACGTCGTTAGGCTTTCAAGAGATTTCTTGGCAGTTCATTACAGCCGGTGCTCCCCATATGGGAAGCCTTTGGGAAGCTGTAGTTAACAGTTTTAAGACACATTTTCGTCGACAGGCTAAAACTTTTAGATATACATTTGAGGAGCTTTCAACCCCCTTAGTTCGTATCGAGGCGTGTTTAAAATCCCGACCTCTTTGTCCCATAAATTACAATCAGCAGGATCTAACCGCTCTCACCCCTGGTCATTTTCTCATTGGCGCTCTTCGCCTCCTGAAGATATTATAGTCGATCCACCTATTAGTCTTGTCAACAGATATCGTAAATTTAAAGCTCTTACTCATAAATGTTATCTTCGTTGGAAAGAGGAATATTTAGTACAATTGCATAAGCGATATAAATGGAAACATCTTCAGCGCGATATTCAAATAAACGATCTCGTTGTACTCCATCATGAGCAATTGCTTCCAACCTCGTGGAAGTTAGGTCGCGTAGTCCAGGTCTATTCTAGAGACGATAGTCACATTAGAGTCGTCGACCTTCGTACAGAGCAAGGAATTCTTCGCCGACCAGCAACGAAACTAGTTTAAATCGATAAGGAGTAACTCAGCACGTTCTTCCTTTTCCTACTTTTTGTCGTCTAAGTCTTGTCATAAAAAAAAACAATGGAAATTGTAATCGAATACTGTGGACATAATAAAAAAATGCTCAGTGAAACTGAATTATCGCACTCACTACTAACCTAAGTTTAAGCCGCGAATTTAGTCTAACACTAGTTGCCTCGCGAATAGGGCATGAAGGCGGGTAGCTAATGTATAAAATCGATATTTTGGTTACGCCAAGGTATATGTTCGATATGTTGTCCCCCTTCCCCAGCATTCCAATTACTCACATTAATTGGCCTCCCAGCCGAGATCTATGGGGAAATCTTCTCTGCCTCCCTTTTTATACCCTCCACCATACTATGGAGGGTATATTAATTTTGTCATTCCGTTTGTAACTCCTCGAAATATTCATGTCAGACCCTACAAAGTATATATATTCTTGATCAGCGTAAAATTCTAAGACGATTTAGCCATGTCCGTCTGTCTGTCTGTGTGTCTGTCTGTCTGTCTGTCTGTCTGTCGGTCTGTCTGTCTGTCTGTCTGTTGTAATCACGCTATCTTTCGAACAAATTGAGATAGAAGGCTAAAATTTTGCACACATGTATATTTTCCCAGTAGGCAGGTTAAGTTCGTAAATGGGCCATGTAGGTCCAAGTTATCATATAGCCCCCATATAACGGTACCTCCCGATATTCGGTATTTTGATGACTTTAGCGACATTATTCACCGGAATTATTTCAAATTTGGTATTTAAAGATCGTAATGGATACTGCAGCCTAAGACAGAAAATTATCTGTGCAGGTCCACGTCTTCATATGGCCCCCATATAACGGTACCTCCCGATATTCGGTATTTTGATGATTTTAGCGACATTGTTTACCGGAATCGTTTCAAATTTGGTATTTGAAGTTCGTAATGGATACTTCATCCAAAGTCAAAAAATGAGCCATGTAGATCCACGTCTTCATATAGCCCCCATATAACGGTACCCCTCGATATTCGGTATTTTAATGATTTTAGCGACATTATTTACAGGGATTCTTTCAAATTTCGCATGTGAAGTTCATAATGGATACTTCAGCCCATACCAGAAAATTTTCTGTGCAGGTCCACGTCTTCGTATAGCCCCCATATAACGGTACCCCCCATATTCGGTATTTTAACGATTTTAGCTACATTATAAACAGATTTTTCTTCAAGTTTCGCATTTAAATATTGTAATAATTTATGACAAAAGTTGCCTATGCAGGCCCACGTCGTCGTATAAGCATTCGGTATTTTTAAGATTTTAACAGAATTTTTACCGTTTTTTTTTTTTTTTTTTTGGAAATTGCCAAATTTGTACCAAATGGTGGAGATTATTAAAAGTTCGGCCCGGCCGAACTTACAGCTTTTTTACTTGTTTTATTTCGGATTGTGGGGGATAGCTAACGCTCTCTTCTGCACTTTCTCTTAAAACTCGTGTTCGCTCAATTCGGATGCAGAGAGCCACTTTTCAATGCTGCGGTCATCGGTGCTGGTCACGACCTAGTTCCGCTATTGTGCGCATCTACAAATACACATGTTCTTTCGCTCTCGTTGTGAGCACACGCAAAGGGAGAGTCCCGTTTCGTTTTAAACTCACACACTTTAAAAATAAACCATTTGGAAATACATATACACTAAACTACATATGTTTGTTTTTATTTCTTTACCTTTGGGTTTATTTGTACCGGTATCACGCCAACAACAACATTAAACTCTGTATTGATTAAAGGTCCCGAACAGGCCAAGCCTTTGTTGAAAATTCTTCTTCAGTTTCTCCAAAGGAAAATAGCTGCTGCAGCTGATATTAAACAAAATTGTTCAAGTAAGAATACGAGAGGAAGATCAACATGCCCAGCAATTTCTCTGGCTGGAAGGAGGACTTCAATTATATTTGGAGCAATCTGCTCACCTTGTTGTGCCGACTATATGAAAAATCAAAACGAAAAAGAGCTTTTTACCCAGAAGCTGTCAATGCGATGGCCAATAAGCATAATGTCAATGATTTTGTTTGCAGCTTCAGTAACGAAGATGATGTCATACGTCTATGCAAGGAACTGTTTGAAATGCACACAAAAGCCGGTTTCGAGTTGCGTGGTTTTGTATACAAATGTGAAAATTTGGAAGCTGACTTGAACGCCACAATCTTAGAAAGCTTGAACCAGATAAGTATGAAGAAACAGTCTTCAGTTGATAAAATTCTTGAAATATTTTGGAACGAAAAGGATGAATGCTTTGAATTAAGACAAAGTTGGTTGGAGATGCTGAAAATTGCTTTGTCTTTTTTCGACCCTCCCGCACTCATAGCTGATTTTCTCCTCGTTTACCAGATGATCTAAATGTGGAAGAAATGAACGAGACCGAAATAGTGTTATGTCGACTTGTACGAAATTAAAGCTACTCCGATGAAATAAAGTGCCTCAAAAATTCCCAACAAATTCCCAAGTCAAGCCCTATATATCCTCCGGACTCACATCTGATTGGGAATAGACTTCTAAGAGCATACGGAGGAATAAAGGAAACAATATTTTTGCCTGTTGATGCCAGATGACCAATTATTATGATTTAAAAACACTATGTGTCAAAGTTCACACTGCAACTCCATCATCGAAAGAATTACAAACATCCATCATCGAAGGAATTACAAACAAAATATGGAGTACTTTTGTATTCCAAAAATTAAGTCCTTGTATAAAAGTGTTGTGAAAAAGTTCGTTGTTTGCAGACAGTCCGAGCGAAACATAAAGAGTTGCTGGAGGACTTTTCGGTATTTTTTTATACTATGCTTAAAAAACTTTATAAATCGCCGTGGAAATTCTGTACGCTTGAGTAGTGAGAATGGAAATTCTATTGTAGCCCAAAAGATACGAAATAAAGAAGCCAATAAGCACAATATAGAGTGGATTCAATACGTTTGTGGAAAAGTGGGTCGTTGAGCTTCTTCCTCAGCTCATACAAAGAAAGTTGAACCTATCAAAGTTGCTGATATTGTAATAGTCATGGATGCTATTCTTTCCAGAAACAATTGGCAAAAGGGGTGAGTTGTGAAGGTTTAGGAAGCGAAGGATGGTCAAGTTCGATTTGTAAATGTGAAGAGATAAATTACAAATGAAAAAAAAAACACTTAAATCTGTTTCTAAAATTTTCTGGAACACCTTTCCTTGTGCCATAGACCATGCTAAACGCCTTATGGATCTATATATGCCTATTCATGCGAAAAGATTCGTATTTCATAGTAGTATATTTATGTGTGCCTTCCATGATCCATGAAGCATATGGACCAAATAGTGAATTTTTCAACTAAAGTAAGAAATGTGGAAGCTTCTTTAAGTTTTGCCAATTTTTCACAGCATCTTACAACTTCCAATAGATAAACAGTATGGATGGGCTAGATCAAGTGTTTCAACAAAGCCGTATCCCACAATATCCGATTTCTCAAAATAGGTTGGAGAACTAGCCAGCGTTGTTAGTATCATGTCTCTGAATTCATCCGCAAGTACAAGAGGCGTCCTGTCATGGTTGTTAAAGACAAAGACGAAAGTTATTTATGCCACGGACGACATCATATATAAAAATGCAAAATATTTCTGGATGATCTTCCGTGTGGAATTAATAACTGCAGGCGCCCATACCACAAATTACTGCACGAGGACACTATGGTTCCAGCTTCGCTAATGGAACCATAATATCCTCTTTTCAATTGCAATTAACATATCAATTACAATTACATTATAATTATGCCCCACCACAAATCTTACTTGGTTTGGACAATGTTCACCTCTCCATTCCTACCGTTATTAAAGAAACCGGAGAACAGCCCTCAGTAGCCGTAAAGACGAAACTCGGATGGTAGCATATCTCCCCAACAAGCCCAACAGACTTATTTTTGAAAGACCATATGAAATGCACTATATGATAACAGAATATTTTGCTACGGAAAATTTCTGTGTTTCTCCTGAAGCAGACTTTCTTCTATCATATGAAGATAAACTGATCTTCGTGCTGTGAAAAAAAAAAAAAAAAAAAAACATAAAACACATTCGAAATTGGTTTACTATGTAGAAAGTATGCTCTGTTGTTAATCGCTGTAAGACATGTATTCTTGAGAAAAAAACGTTCTTGTAGTCTAATAATGGGCGATCTTACTCACGAAGGAACCGTAGTTACTCGAGCATTTCATACTACTGGTTCGAGGGCAGAGCGTGTCGTATCACAAAAGGTTATGTATGTGTCTTCGTCTGTTTTTAACCCAAAGCAGTTAACTTAGAAGCCACTTCGGACTTGTCTTCATCTTCATTTCTGGCTGCCTTTTATTGGTTTATTGGTCGTAACGGTTGGCCTTAGACAGTTTTTTTTTGATAACGGGAATAATTTCGTTGGCACATCTCGTGAAATGGAAAGAAATTTCAAATTTTTTTTTTAATTAGGGACGTGAGAAAGTTTGTACGTCGTTAGGCTTTCAAGAGATTTCTTGGCAGTTCATTACAGCCGGTGCTCCCCATATGGGAAGCTTTTGGGAAGCTGTAGTTAACAGTTTTAAGACACATTTTCGTCGACAGGCTAAAACTTTTAGATATACATTTGGGGAGCTTTCAACCCTCTTAGTTCGTATCGAGGCGTGTTTAAAATCCCGACCCCTTTGTCCCATAAATGACAATCAGCAGGATCTAACCGCTCTCACCCCTGGTCATTTTCTCATTGGCGCTCTTCGCCTCCTGAAGATATTATAGTCGATCCACCTATTAGTCTTGTCAACAGATATCGTAAATTTAAAGCTCTTACTCATAAATGTTATCTTCGTTGGAAAGAGGAATATTTAGTACAATTGCATAAGCGATATAAATGGAAACATCTTCAGCGCGATATTCAAATAAACGATCTCGTTGTACTCCATCATGAGCAATTGCTTCCAACCTCGTGGAAGTTAGGTCGCGTAGTCCAGGTCTATTCTAGAGACGATAGTCACATTAGAGTCGTCGACCTTCGTACAGAGCAAGGAATTCTTCGCCGACCAGCAAGGAAACTAGTTTAAATCGATAAGGAGTAACTCAGCACGTTCTTCCTTTTCCTATTTTTTGTCGTCTAAGTCTTGTCATAAAAAAAAAAAAAACAATGGAAATTGCAATCGAATACTGTGGACATAATAAAAAAATGCTCAGTGAAACTGAATTATCGTACCTATAGCTACCCTGCACTCACTACTAACCTAAGTTTAAGCCGCGAATTTAGTCTAACACTAGTTGCCTCGCGAATAGGGCATGAAGGCGGGTAGCTAATGTATAAAATCGATATTTTGGTTACGCCAAGGTATATGTTCGATACGTTGTCAACCTTCCCCAGCATTCCAATTACTCACATTAATTGGCCTCCCAGCCGAGATCTATGGGGAAATCTTCTCTGCCTCCCTTTTTATACCCTCCACCATACTATGGAGGGTATATTAATTTTGTCATTCCGTTTGTAACTCCTCGAAATATTCATGTCAGACCCAACAAAGTATATATATTCATGATCAGCATAAAATTCTAAGACGATTTAGCCATGTCCGTCTGTCTGTCTGTCTGTCTGTCTGTTGTAATCACGCTATCTTTCGAACAAATTGAGATACAAGACTAAAATTTTGCACACATGTATATTTTCCGAGTAGGCAGGTTAAGTTCGTAAATGGGCCATGTAGGTCCAAGTTATCATATAGCCCCCATATAACGGTACCTCCCGATATTCGGTATTTTGATGATTTTAGCGACATTATTCACCGGAATTATTTCAAATTTGGTATTTGAAGTTCGTAATGGATACTACAGCCTAAGACAGAAAATTATGTGTGCAGCTCCACGTCTTCATATGGCCCCCATATAACGGTACCCCCCGATATTCGGTATTTTAATGATTTTAGCGACATTATTTACAGGGATTCTTTCAAATTTCGCATGTGAAGTTCGTAATGGATACTTCAGCCCATACCAGAAAATTGTCTGTGCAGGTCCACGTCTTCGTATAGCCCCCATATAACGGTACCCCCATATTCGGTATTTTGACGATTTTAGCTACATTATAAATATATTTTTCTTCAAGTTTCGCATTTAAATATTATAATAATTTATGACAAAAGTTGCCTATGCAGGCCCACGTCGTCGTATAAGCATTCGGTATTTTTAAGATTTTAACAGAATTTTTAACGGTTTTTTTTTTTGGAAATTGCCAAATTTGTACAAAGGAAAATAGCTGCTGCAGCTGATATTAAACAAGATTGTTCAAGTAAGAATACGAGAGGAAGATCAACATGCCCAGCAATTTCTCTGGCTGGAAGGAGATCGCTGTTATGACTTCAATTATATTTGGAGCAATTTGCTCACCTTGTTGTGCCGACTATATGAAAAATCAAAACGAAAAAGAGTTTTTTACCCAGAAGCTGTCAATGCGATGGCCAATAAGCATAATGTCAATGATTTTGTTTGCAGCTTCAGTAACGAAGATGATGTCATACGTCTATGCAAGGAACTGTCTGAAATGCACACAAAAGCTGTTTTCGAGTTGCGTGGTTTTGTATACAAATGTGAAAATTTGGAAGCTGACTTGAACGCCACAATCTTAGAAAGCTTGAACCAGATAAGTATGAAGAAACAGTCTTCAGTTGTTAAAATTCTTGAAATGTTTTGGAACGAAAAGGATGAATGCTTTGAATTAAGACAAAGTTGGTTGGAGATGCTGAAAATTGCTTTGTCTTTCTTCGACCCTCCCGCACTCATAGCTGATTTTCTCCTCGTTTACCAGATGATCTAAATGTGGAAGAAATGAACGAGACCGAAATAGTGTTATGTCGACTTGTACGAAATTAAAGCTACTCCGATGAAATAAAGTGCCTCAAAAATTCCCAACAAATTCCCAAGTCAAGCCCTATATATCCTCCGGACTCACATCTGATTGGGAATAGACTTCTAAGAGCATACGGAGGAATAAAGGAAACAATATTTTTGCCTGTTGATGCCAGATGACCAATTATTATGATTTAAAAACACTATGTGTCAAAGTTCACACTGCAACTCCATCATCGAAAGAATTACAAACATCCATCATCGAAAGAATTACAAACATCCATCATCGAAAGAATTACAAACAAAATATGGAGTACTTTTGTATTCCATTTGTTTGCAGACAGTCCGAGCGAAACATAAAGAGTTGCTGGAGGACTTTTCGGTATTTTTTTATACTATGCTTAAAAAACTTTATAAATCGCCGTGGAAATTCTGTACGCTTGAGTAGTGAGAATGGAAATTCTATTGTAGCCCAAAAGATACGAACTAAAGAAGCCAATAAGCACAATATAGAGTGGATTCAATACGTTTGTGGAAAAGTGGGTCGTTGAGCTTCTTCCTCAGCTCATACAAAGAAAGTTGAACCTATCAAAGTTGCTGATATTGTAATAGTCATGGATGCTATTCTTTCCAGAAACAATTGGCAAAAGGGGTGAGTTGTGAAGGTTTAGGAAGCGAAGGATGGTCAAGTTCGATTTGTAAATGTGAAGAGATAAATTACAAATGAAAAAAAAAACACTTAAATCTGTTTCTAAAATTTTCTGGAACACCTTTCCTTGTGCCATAGACCATGCTAAACGCCTTATGGATCTATATATGCCTATTCATGCGACAAGATTCGTATTTCATAGTAGTATATTTATGTGTGCCTTCCATGATCCATGAAGCATATGGACCAAATAGTGAATTTTTCAATTAAAGTAAGAAATGTGGAAGCTTCTTTAAGTTTTGCCAATTTTTCACAGCATCTTACAACTTCCAATAGATAAACAGTATGGATGGGCTAGATCAAGTGTTTCAATAAAGCCGTATCCCACAATATCCGATTTCTCAAAATAGGTTGGAGAACTAGCCAGCGTTGTTAGTATCATGTCTCTGAATTCATCCGCAAGTACAAGAGGCGTCCTGTCATGGTTGTTAAAGACAAAGACGATAGAGAAACACCCACATGTTATTTATGCCACGGACGACATCATATATAAAAATGCAAAATATTTCTGGATGATCTTCCGTGTGGAATTAATAACTGCAGGCACCCATACCACAAATTACTGCACGAGGACACTATGGTTCCAGCTTCGCTAATGGAACCATAATATCCTCTTTTCAATTGCAATTAACATATCACAGAAGTTTTACAAGGTGAACTGTGAAATCGTAGTCCTGTTTGAAACGAAAATCCGCTATGCCTACAAGAATCTTTACACTGTAAAGAATTTGAATTTGCCCACACAGTCCTTTCGGAAGTAAGAATTGCCGCATTTGAAATAACTGTCTATATACAGTTACAATTATGCCCCACCACAAATCTTACTTGGTTTGGACAATGTTCACCTCTCCATTCCTACCGTTATTAAAGAAACCGGAGAACAGCCCTCAGTAGCCGTAAAGACGAAACTCGGATGGTAGCATATCTCCCCAACAAGCCCAACAGACTTATTTTTGAAAGACCATATGAAATGCACTATATGATAACAGAATATTTTGCTACGGAAAATTTCGGTGTTTCTCCTGAAGCAGACTTTATTCTATCATATGAAGATAAACTGATCTTAGACTTATTTTTGAAAGACCATATGAAATGTACTATATGATAACAGAATATTTTGCTACGGAAAATTTCGGTGTTTCTCCTGAAGCAGACTTTCTTCTATCATATGAAGATAAACTGATCTTCGTGCTGTGAAAAAAAAAAACTTAAAACACATTCGAAATTGGTTTACTATGTAGAAAGTACGCTCCGAAATTTCTTGCTAGGTATGCCATGTTTGAAAAAAGACTTTTCGCTATAGAAAATAAAATGACTCAATGTTTTAATTTTTCTAAAATGTACAAGTTGGGGAAAAACAAACAAAACTTGAAAAGGGATATGCACGTGCCTTATCCACAACAGAAGTGGCAAATACCTGTATGGTATTTGCCGCACTTTGGTGTTTTGTATTTGATGCAGCAGTCAAAGGAATAATACATCATTTAACTCTGTATCTGTTAAAGGTCCTGAATAGGCAAAGCCGTTGCTAAAGATTCTTCTCCAGTTTCGTCAAAGGAAAATAGCTGTTGCAGCTGTAAAAATACGAGAGGAAAATCACAAGTAAAAATACGAGAGGAAAATCAACATGCCCAGCAATTTCTCTGACGGGAAGGAAATCGCTGTTATGACTTCAATGATATTTGAAGCAATCTGCTCACCTTGTTGTGCTGAGTATATAAAAAATCAAAACGCCAAAGAGTTCTCCGTCTTTTTCCCAGAAGCTGTCAATGTGATTGTCAATAAGCATAATGTCGTTGATTTTGTTTGCAGCTTCAGTAACGAAGATTATGACATACGTATCTGCAAAGACACGGTTAAAATTCACACAAAAGCTGGTTTCGAGTTGCGTAGTTTTTTATCCAAAAGTGAAAATTTGGAAGCTGACTTGAACCCCACAGTCTTAGAAAGTGCGAACCAGATAAATATGGAGAAACAGCCTTCAGTTAATAAAAATCTTGGGATGTTTTCGAACGAAAAAGATGAATGTTTGAATTCAAGACAAAGTTCTTTGGACTGACTTCAGAAGTTCCGAGCGGCCATCGGGTTCAAACCAAGCAGGAGATGCTGAAAATTGCTATGTCTTTTTCGAACCTTTCGGACTTATAGCTCATTTTCTGTTGCACTGAAAAATATTTGTCCAACATTGCTAGAAAGAAAATGTCAATTCGGATGATTCGATATCGGAGCATTTGCATAAAAGGTTCAGAGCTTGGTAGAACGAGTTCAATGATGTTTTAAGTTCAAAGTTTCAAGATACATTTCCAACAATTTATGTAATGGCTCTAACATTCAGCGACATATTTTTGTATATGCAATCCATGACTTTGTCTTTGCTGCAGTTTACTATTTAAAAATCTTTCATGGTTTTGGAATGGACGTTTCATTGATCAAAGGCCGATGTGCTCCAAACAAATTAATGAGGGAACACAAAACACCATTGCCGCTATGTCTTTTGGCTTTGACACTAATGTCCCCTTCTTCATAACTGAGTTCCTCACAAACGCCAATTGTAAAATTCGTGAAGAAGTAATATGTATAAAGAAGAAAAAACCAAAATCAGCTGCTTTCACTTTGCGAGGGCTCGTGTATGTGAAACGCTTCGATGCTGACACTCTAATATGCGTTGAATCTGTGGATAACTTAAACAAACTCTTTCGCACCTCTTATCAACCTCCAAATTGTCACTCAGCTGCCAATCACCTGTCATAATTGTTGCCGTCGTTCAACAGTGTTGCCAACAGTGATACAATTGCACTACAAACCACTTTTTACATCACTGCTGTCAACTAGGCTGTTATATTTTGAATATGCCACATTCCACGGATTTCAGTTTTTCCAAGCAATATTTAAAAAGAAATAACTCTTTATGTTTTAAATTTATTTTTAATAATGCTATGATATTATCAAATTTCAACCTACTATTAGAAAAACGGTATTTCATATGTAGATCATATATTTCAATTTCAATTGTAATTCTTATGATGCAGGTTAATGTTGCTTATACCACTGTTTTATAAGTTCCCTGATCCTGAATATAACTCCAAAGACGGACTATATAACATAATAAGAATTCTTGGCAAACAATGGAACGGTCTTAAGTTGGTGCACCTTAATGCCAAAAGTCTAAATAATAATTTAGATAAATTCGTTTCTTTGAAAGTTGATTGATTCTGTGTTTCTGGAACATGGTATCTTTTTGACACACATTGTTTCGTGCTGATCGTAAAACTTTTGCTGGTGGGTCATTTATATATGTGAAAAGTGGTATTAAATGTAAAGTCCGATAACTTCAATTCTAATGAATACATTTTCTTTGATTTATTTTTAAGAAGGAGTCAAAAATGTCTAGTTCTTTGTGTTTATAGACCAAATAAACAATCCGACGTTACTGAATTGATTTCTGAATTGCAAAATATTTCAATGTCATATGAAGAAGTAATAATTTGTTGGGATTTCAACATCAATTTTTTAGTGGAAAGGTCGCGAGAGTGCCATATGGCAGGCAACTAGATCCTCCTCGCATGAAAACATTGATATCGACGTCTGGAACATGAAATTTACTGGTAATAACTCTGGCAACATCTCTGCAGATGTCTACTCTAATCTGAATATAGTACGAAATTACAATGAATTCTCTTTTAGATGTGTTGAACAAGATGATGTCTTCTCCGCGTTTAGGGAAATATCGTTGAATGCTGAAGGTATGGATAGTATCAACCCGAGCTACTCCGACTAATTCTTCCCTACGTGACAAAATTATTGGACAACATTCTCGATAAGTCTGTGTTTCCGCTGGCATGGAAACAAGCAAAAATTGTGCCGATTCCAAAGTCTAATCGGCATATAGCACTACCACCATTAATATATAATGTTATGGAAAGCTTGAGAATATAAATAATTATCTCTTTTTAAAAAATGTGCTAACCCAATCGGGTTTTTTGTACCATAGCAAAGAATTTGACACAGTAAATCATTCGATTCTTCTACTAAAACTCGAAAAACTTTTTAACTTTTCTGCACCTATCTGCCGCCTTATCAAATCCTAATTGACAAATCGAACACAAACCGTTTTTTATAACAATACATTTTCGACGCAATCAGTGAAAAGTGACGTTCCCCAATGATCAGTCTTGGGCCTTTTCCTAGTTTGCATCTACATAAATGATCTGTCTGATATATTACGACATTGTAACTTACATATATATGCTGATGATATTTGGGATTTTTAACATGACCTTTAAAAATAATCTCAAGCACAGAAGCCTTTTATTGTTACACATACTTATTACAAACAATGAACCGTCTTATCTTATAAGTCGAATCAAATTCGCTGAGTCAAGTTGAGGCAGAAGAATCATACAGCTAAAATTTAAAAGCTCAAAATCAGAAAAACAATATTAAAATATTAGTACAACATTCGTACTATAAACAACCACATGCATTTAATAAATGATCTAAATTTTTTTCTTATTTCAAATGATTTATAATTCAAACAATTTTTTATAATGTAATTTTAATTATACCTCATTCGCATCTACTGCTGTTATACTGTTATATACCACTAGCACTATTTCATGAAAATTCCATTCTAATTGTGCAAATAAATAAATAAACAAAAATAGTCGTCGTTTACAAGATTATCTTAGTGTGGGAGAAATGGAAGATGCCGAAATAATGTTATGTCAACTTGTACAAAATGTAAGCTACTCCGATGAAATAAATAGCATCAAAATTTTCCAACCAAGTCTCAAGTCAAGCCCTATATGTCCTTTGGACCCTTATCTGATGGGGAATGGACTTCTAAGAGCTTGCGGACGAATAGATGAAGCAATATATTTGCCTGTTGAAGCCAGAAGTCCAATTATTATGATTCAAAAACACTGTGTATCAGAAATAATACTGCAACACCATCATCAATCAATGACGTCCAATAATAGTTTTGTATACCAAAAATAAAGTCTTTATATAAAAGTGTTGTAAGAATGTGCGATTTTTGCGGACAAGGTAAAGCAAAGCCATCACAGCCCCTAATGGGTCAACTTCCACCCGACAAGGTGACTCCCTTTGTCCACCCGTTTACTTATACAGGAGTTGTTATTTTCAGTCCATTCAATGTAACGATAGGACGACGTGTCGAGAAGCGATGGGCAGTAATATTTTCTTGCATAATAGTCCGAGCGGCACATGTAGAGTTCGCTGAGGATCTTTCACCAGATTCTTAACAAACGTTAGAAAGAAACTAAAGGTGGTTACCTTCTCAACACGAATAAATTAACTCAAGAAGCCAATAAGCATAATATGGATGAGTGGATTTTCAATTGCCCATCAAATTCTTTTTCGGGAGGTTGCCGGGAAAGAGTTATAAAAATAACTAAGCGTTTGCTGTCAAAAACTTTAAGACAAGAAAACCACGTCTTGAAACACTACGAAGGGTGGTTATTGAAGCCGAGAATATTATGAATCGTCGGTCATTGACAGAGATTTCCATATCTTGTGAAAACGACGTACCTATAATCATAATCATAAATAAATAAATCATTTTATTTAGGTTGTCTAAGTGCCACTCACACTAGAAGTGATTCCGAAAAAACGTTTTATTTACGAAATCAATAGAAAACCGCACAAAATTTAAAGCATCGTTTGTGAAAAAGATGGGTCGTTGAATCTCTTCCTCAGCTCATACAAAGGATAAAGTGGAGGGAGAAAGTTCAACCTATCAAAGTCGATGATTTTGTAATAGTCGTGAATAGTAGTCTTTCCTAAAACAATTGGCAAATTCAAATGCTTATAATTTCGGTAATTAACAAAACATGTCACGAATTCAAAATGGTCGCTTATACCTACTGATAGATACCAATCTTGTCAACTTTAAATTATTTTTTTAAATATCAAAATTTTGGGTTTCAAAATTACCGATTTTTGTTGGTACCGATTCAACTAAAAACTATAATTAAATGATTAAACTATAATAATTTAAAAAATAAAATTCGCGTATTGTTCCTTCGTACATTTTTTTCAATAACATTCAGTACCAAAATGAATAGTTTATTTATTTGACGCATAAGAATGTTAAGTTGACTGTTAACAATGTTAAGTTTTTTTTTTTTTTTTTTTTTAATATAAGGTCACCCTCAAGGTCAGCTTGACAAATAAAATATCAACATGAATTGATATGATTAATTAAAAAAAAATTAATTAAAATACAATTGTTAAAAATATCAATAGTTAAATCTGTCTTTAGATCATGCATAACGCTTTATGTATCTATATGTCTTACCCATTCCTGCGACATGATTCGTATTTCATAGTAATACATTTATGTAATTGACGTGTGCCCTTTTTGAAGAATAGATTAATAGGCAGTTAATATTCTTCAACATTTGGAAATAAGCTCGTGTAAAATAAAATAAATAATATATGGAGAATATTCAGTCAGAGTAAATAGAAATCATTACTAACACCTAACACCGAATTTTAAGCTATTCCGCTAGAAACAGACACGCAACATCAAAATACTGAACATCGAAAGGTTCATTTATATAGGGGTTCGTTATACTATACATAGACAATGGTCTGGTGTAGTGGTAGACCCGATTTTGAACTGCAATTACATTATTTTAAGCTTTTCCGATAGAAACTGCACCTTAAGACATCAAAACACGGAGTATGAAGAGGTACAATTATATATGAGCCATAAGAAAACTTTGACCAATATATCTCACCTGCAAATCCGGACTGTAGGATAATTGCAACAGACATGATATGAAAATAAGTCATTGCGATTTAAAACAAATAAAAAAAATAATTTATTAAAAAATTAAGGTAGCTGCGAGTTTTATAAAAACAAATTTTTAATGAACATTTAGTGGAATTGAACGATTTCCCCGAAAAATGTAGCTAAAATCATGCGAATACCGAAATATGGACGTTGTAGGTAAACGTGAACAATATGTACACCGGATTTTGAAATAATTTCGTTACAAATGTGCACCGGATTATGGGAGAAGGGAGAGTTGTAAGAAAATATTCCGCCATAGGAAATGGAACCCGTGGCATGCCCAAAGTACCTAATATTAAACAATTCCGATTTAAAGTGTGTCTTAATTCGTCAAAATACTGAATATCGGAAATTGCTTTCATATGGGGGCTATAAGAAGACGTGAACTTATATGGACAATGCTGAGGCACAAGAAGTAGAATCCGTCAAAACCGTAAGTAGCAAGTCTGTCGTCAAAATAACCGAATATCGGTAGGTTCAGTTGTATGCGCAATTCGAAAACGTGGGCCGATATTAAACATTTACGGACTTAATCTGCGTGAATACAACAAAGTGATAGACAGAAAAACACATAGGCAGACATCGCTGAATGGACTTAGTAGCTTACGATGGTCAAGTATATCGAAGAGTTAAAAACGAAATTACAATGTTAATATGCAATAGTATGTACTGTAAGCAAGTTTCAATATATTTTTTGGTATTGTCAAAGGAAACATTTCAGTGTATTTTAAACATGACAACTTTTATTGAAACTGAGCTGAAACAATTCACAAACCCTTCACGGAATTGCGATGATTAACGGCTCAAAAAAGTCGATAAATTGGTAAAACAGGGAAACCCTATGAATATATTTTTTTGTTTTTCTCCGAAAAATCATACTATTTGACTATACATATTAAAAATTAATATGTATTTAAAAAAAATGTGAGGATATTACAAAAATTCCTAAAAAATTAATGTATATATTGCGTCCTCGATTTCAAAATGTCCTCTAATCATTCGCAACTCCGATAATATACCCTCCTTTTCAAGGTGGAGGGTATAAAAAATATGATTTTTTGGAAAAAAAAGCCAAAAATTTAGATTAGGTTTACCCAATTTTTTGTATGTTGGTTCACGTTTACCTATAAACCACATGTTTCGGTATTCTGATGAATATAGCCACATTTTGCAGGGAAATCGTTTAAAATTCGGTAAATACAAGGGCGGTTCGGAAACTTCTTAGAAAAAATAGTATGTTTTTCAAAATTTGTTTTTATTTTTTAATATAATCTCCTGAAACTTCAATACACTTAGTCCAAAGCATTTCTAGCTGTTCTATCGCTTGATTAAAGTAGTTTTCCTGTAGGTCTTCAAAGTAGCGGTTTAAAACTGTAATTGCTTCTTCATTTGAGGTAAAGCGCTTGCCAGCAAGGAATTTCTTTTTAGAAAAAGTAAAAGTCACTGGCATCTAAATCGTGAGAATAAGGTGGGTGGTTAAGCAACTCGTACCTTAATTCGTAGATTTTAGCCATTGTTAAAGCACTCTTGGGCGCTGGTGTGTTGTGTTGATGAAAATAATTTTTTTGTGTTTTAAGCCAAGACGGTTTCCTCGAATTTGTATGTACATTTAATGATCCAAAAGGTTGCAATAGAACTCGGATTTTATTGTTTAACTTTTTTGCAGATAGGCAGTTGTTACGAAACGACCCTTAAAATCCATTTTAGCAATTTCAGGCACTTTTATTCGTCGATCATTTAATACCATATCATGCACTTTGGCTACAATTTCTCTTATTTTTGCCGTCTTTGGACGTCCACCACGTGGTTCATCTTCAATGCTTGTACGACCACGTATAAATTCAGCAACACAATTTTTTATTATTGCATAAATAGAATCACTTTCACTTAACACATTCACCATATCATTATGAATACCTTTTCCCGATAAACCTTTCTTATCTAAAAATTTAATGACAGCACGCATTTCTAATTTTTGCATTGTAAAAAATTGCGGAAGGAAGTTTACGGATATGGAAGTTTACATAACACTTAACTTGTTTCTGTTTATACCTCTCTTTTTGTGCTAGGCAATAAGTTTCGAACTGCCCTGGTAGATTTTGTAATTATTATGTCTTCTTTGGCAAATGACCGCTAGAATGCGGTATCTCTAAATATTTGGTATTTTGGTGATTCTAGAAGTAGATTACAACCACTTAGAAGGGGGATTCGAAAGCAACGACATTATGACATTTTTAAATTTAAAGGTCAAGATTTTTTAAAAAACTATTTTGATGACACAGTTTTCAACATAATTCCACTCAATATTTGTTAGAAATGTATTTTACTAGAATTCACTTCGACCTTATTTATACATAAATAATTTCTATTTTATATTTGTTTTTAACTGCAACAACTTACTGTGACATTTCATGTTTCTTAATATATTCTTGCACAGACAAAACATGGTATGTACACCAATTTGAATCAAAATTAAAATATTTAAAAAATATTTTTTACAAAAATAAGTATTAAACAAAAAATGAAAACGTATGTGATTGAATTATTAAAATTACTGAGTTATTTAAAAACATGAATGAATGATCACAACAACCCCTCTGAATCACTACGCTCCAATTGTAGTTCATCTCGAAGCTTTATGAATGTGCTTGTCTGTTACTTGTTACTAGTATCAGTGCCTTTTCCATTGGAATTTTTGTAGGATTGCACTCTTGCATTGAGAATTTTTTAAGAATCTTTTTAATGTGATTTTTGATTCAGTTTCACTGTGCCCTTAGTTCTATCATATTCAATCTCCGTTCCAAAGTAATATTGAGGGGTCCACAGTCGGACATTTTGAATGATGCACGTATTTTCGATCGTATCTTCTCTATTGCTTTTAAATCCCAAATCTTTCCCGCAATCAATACATCGTCCAGATATAGTAGCAAGTACAAAACCGAATATTTCCTATATACATGGATCATGAAAAGATTACTTAAAACCAAGCTGGAGCGCGAAATCGTTGAATTTTTCGTGCAGCATTTTGGGCTTTGCTTAAGTCCATACAGCGGCTTTCATAACTTGCACAGTTGTATTTAGAACCGTTTATTTTGTCAGGAACTTCCATGTAAATATCTTCCTTTAAATCCCCGTAAAGATATGCAGCTTTTACATCGAGCTGGTGCAAATTTAAATGTCTTTTAACGCTCACCGCTAATATAATTCGAATTGAGCTAAGTTTCCCCGCCGGTGAATAGTCAAGTCCGGCTCGCTGAAGAAAGCTTTTCGCTACTAATCGTGATTTGTATCAGACGGGCTTAAGATTTTCATCCTCTTTGATGCCAAATACCCATTTGGACTTTAATACTTTATGGTTGACACGATATTCTTCAATAGAGTCAAGCTCTTCCTTCACAGCTCTCCTCCAATTAGGAAGATATATAAGGAATCCCTCATGATTTCTCCATATGTATTGGATTCCACTATACAATGGGAAATTGCATAAATTGATTTTCCTTTTATACATAACCTATATAACATATTAATTTCCGTTAACATTATTTTCTTCATCGGCAGAATTCTGCAGGAACCAGTTTATCATCTGAATTACTTTCATAATTACTGAAATGTTAAGCAGGAACAAGATTATTCACACATTCCCCCTCTTGCTTGTTGTTGAGGGATATTATAGGCAGTTGAGGATTTTCTTTTTCCTGAATCTGTTTGCAAATAAGAAAAACTGTCTTCGACAAAACGAACATCTCTTGCAATAAATATGTTTCGCGTCTTTGGATTGCACAATTTCTACCAATTACACGTATAACCCATAATTACCATTTTAATTCAGTTTTTTTCTTTTCTGTTTAGCAACCCAGACAGTTGCCTTACACCCAATAATGCTTAGTTTTGAAATGTTAGGCTTAAAATTATATCACAATTCCTCAAGTGTCTTTTTGTCAGAAAGAGATTTGCCGGGGCTTCTATTGATAAGGTATATTTCTATAAAGACAGCTTCATCCCAAATTCTTTCGTAGAACAAGATTCTAAAAGCATAGACTTTACTTTTTCAACCAAGGTGCGCTTAAGTCTTTCGGCAACCCCGTTTTGCTATGGGGTATAAGAAACTGTGTGTTGATGCTGAATTCCTTTTCTTTTAATATTCCTATGCTTTGTTTGAAAGATATTCTGTACCTTGGTCTACAGTTACTGCTGGTATCGAGGTATTATGCATTGCCGTAGCCATTGCTTCAAATTCGACAAATTTGTCAAAGGCATCTGATTTTCTTTTGAATACATATATGAGTAATCATCTATGAAGCAAAATACCTGTGCCATCCCATGTTCGCGGATCAATAGGTTCACATATACCAATGTGGATTCTTTCAAGAATTCGACTGGACTTTGGACGACTATCTTTAAAAGGACGACAACGTTGATTACCTTGAGCATTGCTTACTTTTCTTCTTGAGACATTGCTTACCTTACCTTCTTGGGAGACTTATTTTGTCATTATGTGTATCGGTAAGTACACTAATGATTTCCGACTCTACTCTCTGCAAGATCATTGGGGAGAATATCAGGTACGTTGACAAGAGTCCGACAAGCTGTAAGTTTTTTAACTGGGAAGACTCTTTAGCCACATCATTATTTAATTTCTCAACCATTTCTGAGATCTCTTGTATCTTTTGTTGATTGCCGATCTCATCCTGTTTTATGACATTAATGGTAGAGTCAACTATTGAAGTTTGGGCTTTCAACAGATTGTCATGTGCTCTTGCTCGATTCTTAACAATGATTACACATTTTTTCCGCATAATCAGCATCAAGGGCACCAAAAAGTGAACGCGCAATATTGCCGAGTATATTGAATGGAGATCTTTTAAACCGTCTGTTGGCAAATAACTTCTTTTCCTGTAGTAGTTCATTTTCTATGTGTTTGAGATTGATCAAGAACATGTCACACATCTCGTGTTGTTGTGGGCCACTTCATCGGCGGTAAATTATCTTCCTTGATGATGACCATATCACCTTTCCGAAGATTGTTCATCTTTCTCCTCCATTTGTTCCGTTGTTGGAGTTCGTGGAGGTATTCATCCGACCATCTTCTCCAGAACTGCTGCTTGATATGTGAGAGCAGCTTCCAATGAGATGTGCTGGAGGTCCTAACAGACTCTGCTCTGCTGTCTACTTGTGCAGTAAAGGCCTCCCCGATTAAAAAGTGTCCTGGTGTCAGTGCTTCAAGACAATCAGGATCGTTTGACAAAGGCGTGAGCGGCCGAGAATTTAGGATTGCTTCTATCTCGATTAGGATCGTTTCAAATTCCTCATGTGTTAGGTTTTCCGTTGACACGCTACGTACCAAGAGGCGTTTCGCGGACTTCACTGCTGCTTCCCATAAACCTGCGAAATGCGGTGCTCTTGGTGGGATGAAATGAAAGTGAATGACTTTAGCACTTGAGGTTGAAATAATTGATTCTTGCGCTTTATCCGAATATATATTTTCAGATAGCTCCGCTAAATTATTCTTGGCTCCAACGAAGTTCGTAGCATTGCCGCAATATATGTTTTGGCAGTGTCCACGCCAAAAATCAGACACAAGTTTTAGGTGGACTGTCTTTGTCGCAAAGCAGCAGAAGACAGCTACATAAGCCTTGGTTGGTCGCTTACCCCTCACTTTGTAATGTATCCAAAATGGCCCATAATAGTCAACTCCAGAGTTTATAAATGGCCGAGTGGGAGTTACTCTTGTTGCTGGCAGCTGTCCCATTATTTGTTGATACAGCTGGGGTCGTGCTCTAGTGCACCTTATACATTTTTGAATCGTTGATCTGGCAATTATTTTCCCTCTGATTGGCCAAAATCGTTGTCTTATTGTGTTTAACAGCGCTTGAGGTCCACAATGTTTGTTTTCTTCATAAATCGTAGTAAAAAACAATTTTACTAATGGACCGTTATATGGCAATATTATTGGATGTTTTGTCTCCGGTTGAAGCATAGAATGTTCCAATCTTCCACCTACGCGAAGGACACCTTCTTCATCCAAGTACGGCGACAGGCAGCATAGAGAGCTGTGTTTGCTAATTTGCTTCTCAGCTTTCAACTCTTTTATTTCAGTTGCGAATTCTGCCGATTGTATAGCATGAGTAATTAACCGGAGGGAGTCATCTTACTCCTCAGGGTTGAGGGCCTTACTTCTGGGCCGCTGAGACTTTTGCATCGGCAAATTTCTTATGAATCTGAGGACGTATGACACAATCCTTTGTAGTCTCCTGAAGGAATTTTTGTGATCGATTCCATCTATAAAATGGATGTCAGAGGTTACTATAGCAGTCGTAGCGGCAACCTATAGCGCCATGTTATTTGTAAGAGCATTTTGAGGAGGACATTTAGCAGGCCACAACTCCTCCTTTCCGTGAAGAAAAACTGGACCATAAAACCATAATCGGCTCTTATATAGATCTACTGGTTGCAGGCCTCGAGAAAGCATGTCGGTAGGATTCTCCTTTGACGGAGCGTGCTTCCATTGCTCTGGTAATGACAATGTTTGAATGACTGACACCCTATTTGCCACAAATGTTTTATATAAGGTTGACTGGGATTTTATCCAGGCAAGGACAATTTCCGAGTCGGTCCATAGAAACATGGGATAACTTTGAAGCTTTAAGTCAATCTTTACTCTATTACCCAGTTCAGTTGCTACCACTGCGGCACATAGCTCTAGTCGAGGACGTGTTTGCTGTTTCAACGGAGCAATTCTGGATTTAGCGCAAATCAGGCGTACAGCTACGAGACCATCCTTTGTAACAAAGCGAATGTAATAAGCATCGCCAAACGCTTTCTCCGACGCATCGGTAAACACATGTAATTGCACCTTTGCCGGAATCTGCCCGCCGAATACATGTTGTGGTATTTTGAAATTGTTAAGACCTTCCAACTCGCTTCGAAATGTTTTCCAAGTAGCACAAAGTTTTTCGGGTAATGGTTCATCCCATCCTAATGCAAGTTGCCACAACTGCTGGATAAACATCTTTGATTTTGATTGGTGCAAGCAGACCAAGTGGATCAAAGAGTTTCGCTAGCTCAGACGTAACTGATCATTTCGTTATTACTTGACAATGACTTTTTTGGCAAGGTACGGTGCTGCACGAGTTCCATATGTAACAGTATTGAGCTTTTAATAGCTAACTGGGTGCGATGGGTTTTCCTCCAAATGATCAGTTGATATTTCTGATCATCGGGTTGACATTTCTGATCGTTGTCTATACATTTTTTCAATGTCGGTTGTGAAGACAAACTTTGGTAATCGGAACCGTAGCAGGATAGAGAACAGTTCACTTTGCACAGTTGGTCCTGTGTACATTAAGTCATTTAACGAATGACCCGATGACGTTTTCGCGGATGCATCAAATACAACCTGTATAAGTTAGATACTTTGCCCCTCAACTTCCCTTGCTCGATCAATCACGGATGCTGATTGGCGCACAGGCATCTCCTCTACAACTCCCCTGGCGGAGACCGTAGTGAGCGGATCGTCGCTGGGCATTGGTTGTTGTCGGTAACCTCACCTTGTTACACATGCTCTCATTGGAAGTAGTTGTAGTTGTATTAGTAGACAGACATGAGATCCTCTGCGATCATCTAGAACCACTGCGTTCACTTGTCTTTAGTCTTTTAACGAATACCCAACACGGCCACTGTCGCCAACACACAACATTGAAAAGAGGTAAACTTATTGTAGAAAAAACACAAAAAAGCAATTCAATAAATCAGCAAATTTTGCAAGAAAAGAAATTAATACTGTTTGTTTTATTTTTCTTATTGTTTCTTTTCCCCCATTACTCTACATAAACATTTTGGTCGCATCGAGCCGGATTTGCCAAGTTGTGAAGTTTGCCTGATTATTAATTGCAGTTTTTGTTATCTCTTTGCAAAGGAATCAACACCAAAACATACATCCCCCCTCATTAATCGCACCACCGCATCAACATCATCCTATTCATCATCATCAACATCAAAAAAGGTACGTAAGTTCAGTTGATTTTGTTTTGTGAGCTTAGAGTGCTTTATTTTTTGAAAAACAAGTGAAAAAGGGTTAGTTTTTGTTTGCTTCGCGGTACTGGTCGCCTTTGTTTTACCCTAATTCGCGGTATCATTCAATATACAGTCCACAACAATTTAGTTTTGCAAGAAATATATATTAAAAATTCTTTAAAATCGAGGCTTATTCGCATTACTTTCCATTTTCTCGCGAAATAATCGAATTTCCCGGTTAATTTGTTTTTAATAATTCACATTTATTCAAAAAAATATATTTTTGTTTATAAAATAACCTGCCGCTGTAGTGTGCATAATTTTGTTTTCGGTTATTGCAATATTCTCCACACATTTCTGCATTGTCGAGTGATCTCTTTGACATCTCACCAATTCGGTATTACTCTCAACGAGAATAAAATCACCACATTGCAAGTGCCGCTTTCTCTAATAAACATACAAACATACCAACACTTGCTAAATCCCCCCGTACCTCGCCCCAACACACACTGTTTGGTCATTTTCGTTGGTCTGTTTGTCTTGTCATTGCAATAACAATAATCCCTAAAATTCCAAGCGCCTTTTTCTAGCGTCAGTCTACTAACCAACAACTATAACAACAACTTATTTATTTCTCCAACTCTCACTGTTGGTTCGTCGTCGTTGGTTAGTTCGTAACGAGGCAGTTGCTTACCCACACACACTGAGCGCTCTGCTGACGCTGCTTGTGTTTTATTTTCTTTTGTGCGATATCCGTTGCGATCATTGTCGTTGGTCAGCTCGTAGTGTGGTAGTTAACCCACCCCCGTCACCGTTCGACCATCAAACACTGCTTGTGTTTTATTCTTCTTTGTGCGGTATTCGTTATTCACCACTGCACAGTGGGTTCAAGTAGAAAAAATTGTGAATTATAAAAAATAAAATTTTGAAAAATAATTTTTAATTCCGTTTTGATAATTGTCGATAAAAAAGTGTTTTTGGACTTTTTTAATTTTTGTCACCCTACATTCGGCATATTATATGTACTTTTAATTGTGCTCTTGGGCAAGGAAAATATCGATATTTTAGAAACTTTTCTTAAAAGTTTTGCTCATTTTAAAGAAATTATTAGTACGCGTGTACATATCAATATTTGTCATTTGGAAATACGTGCACCCTACACTCGGCACACACCGACAATTTATAATTTTTCCTCATTTTTCGAACTTTTTCAGTATTTTTGATAAATATGCCCAATTTAAACATATTTTGATTATTATTTGGATATTTATATACACTTTTATTTGGCCTTTCCTTATACATTTGTTTTTAATAGCCTTTTTGTTCCTTTTTTGCTATTTCTTTGGTAAAATTTTGGAAGTTATTCAATTTTCTTTCCACCGAATTAGTTTTTCTTTGTGATTCTAAAAATTTGCACCGGTTATTTTGGGGTTTCTTTAATAAGACTTTGCGTCATTGTGCTTCATTTTAGCTGAATATTTGATTAGTATTTGTTGAAATTGAATTCTGAAACCATGTCGGTCACTCCACTAACTCAATTTATTCGGGCATCCGATAATGTTGTTAAATTTGCCGCTGCTTTTAAATTGATTAAGGCAGAAACTCACACGGTTTTCAATTTAGAAATTCGAAATACCGAACTTCAGGACTTGTGGTACAAGGTCAAGGATACTTATGAAAAGTATCTCGATTATCTGATAACCGTTGAGGGTACTACCTCAGACGGAATTGCTTCTGCTGATGAGAAATATCAGTCTACTAGAGAAAACTACGTTGAATGCTTGTCGGAAATATCTGAAATGTTGCAGAAACTAAGGTCTGCGAAAACACCTCCTTCCACACCATCTGAAATTCGTGTTAGTACCCCCCAGAATGTCCAAAATCAGGTTTCTGTGGCGCGGTCATGCAATAGGTCGAATACTTCACATTCAGGTACTACCAATCCAAACAATGTACTGAATAATAGTTTGCCGCCTTTATCCAATATGGCTTATCCAGATATTCAGAGTACTTCTGATATCTCAGTTTCGAATTGGAGTTTACCGCCTTGTAGTTCCGACACCATGCATAATCTTAATTTACCGCCGTGCGATATAGATTATTTTCACGGAGATTTTTTGTCGTGGCCCACGTTCCGGGATCTATTTTCTGCCATGTTTATAAATAATTCCCGACTAACTGATATTGAGAGGTTATGTCATTTAATTAAGAAAACTCAAGGTGAGGCTAGGGAAATTGTGTCGAAGTTTCCACTTACGCATAAAAGTTTTGTTCTGGCTTGGAAGGCTCTTAAGGATGCTTATGACAACAAAAGAATTCTAGTCAATAGTCACTTAAAGCTTTTGTTCGATCTTCCATCGTTAGCTAATGAAACGAGTTCAGGTCTTAAAACTTTACAGAGAGGCATAAACGGTTGTTTATCTGCCATGTCAGTCTATGACATTGTCACGGATCATTGGGATCCCATTTTAGTTTTTATTTGTATTCAGCGTCTGCCAAAACTTACGGTGACACTCTGGGAACAGAGTCTCACAGATAAGTCTTCCTTATCGTCATGGGCTCTAGAGGTCATTCGGTTAGTAACTGTCCCAGTGCACACAGTTGCTATGTATGTCATGAAAAACATCATACCCTCATGCATAAACCCATTCGATCGATACCTACAAAAAGCTCCCCTTTAAATGTTTTGCCTACAGTCCGAGTCCCAAGAACTCATTCTAATTCTAATCAAGATAATGTTGCCTCTACATCCACTGGTGCTAATCCGACTGTAGTGAACCGTCAAGTGTTTCATACATCGCATAATTCGCGAGTCCTTCTCAGTACCGCCATGGTAAATATTGTTCACGAAGGAAATTCTTATCCCGTTCGAGCCCTCATTGACCCTGCGTCTGAGGCTAGTTTTATAACCGAGAACCTTCAAAATAGATTGAAGTTGTCGCCTCGATCCACTCTTGCAACCATTTCTGGTGTAAATGGTTCGTCTTCCGTTACCTCTAGGAAAACCTGTCGGATTTGTGTAAGTTCTCACTTAAGTGCTTCAATTTTGTTGAAAACCGATGCTTTTGTTCTCCCCAAGATTTCTAGTAACCTTCCATCCTTTTCTGTTGACCCTGCTTTAGTTCGTTCTCTGTCAAATCTCCAGTTGGCTGACACAAACATTTTTGACTGTCGTTCAGTAGATATGTTGTTGGGTGCAGACTTATATCCGCAAATATTATTGCCTGGGGTACAACAAAATATATTAGGTTCTCTATTGGCGCAAAATACCGTCTTTGGTTGGATCCTCTCGGGTCCAATTCCCTCCTCACCCTTGCAGGTTTTTACGACCACTTTGAGCTTCAGTGAGGAAGACAGCCTCAATAAAACCATTTTGCGTTTTGGGGAACTTGAGGAGGTTCCCAAACGCAAATTACTTTCGTCATCAGACAAGTTGTGCGAGGACACTTTCCGGTCTACTACAAGAAACTCGAAGTGTCGTTACGTTGTCCCACTTCCCATACGTTCTGAATTCCCTCACAGCCTGAAAATTGGTGATTGGCCTCAGAATGTTCTGAGTCCATTTTTTAGGAATGAAAATCCGCTTCAACGCAAACTTCCTTGTAGGCGCCTCCCTTTTTGCTCGGCCAGAACCTATTGTTGAAGAATCGCTATTGAATTTAGCCAATCGATATAGAAAACTGAAGGCATAGTTTTGTTCAGGTTTGCATTAGGTGGAAAGAAGAGTAATAGTTTAGTTTGAACGTTAGTCGAGATATATCCCGATAATGATGGTAAGGTTCGCGTTGCATGCGTCCGAATGCACAGGGTATTGTTCGGCGACCAGTCGTCAAGTTAGTCGTGTTACATAATTAAGTCTGTTGTTTGCGAAATATACCTCGTTTGGTTGAGTAATTTCGGGCCCGTCAATTTGTAATTGCCGCAGTATAGAAATATAATTATATGAATTAAAATGATTTGAATAAAATGCTCACGAATATACTGAACTTACGTCCTAACCTATAACTTGTAAACCTTATTGCACATGAATTAATATATAACATAATTCCTTTGAGCTTTATTTAATTGATACACATGCATGTATATCAAGGTGGGCGGCAATGTATAAGTTAGATACTTTGCCCCTCAACTTCCCTTGCTCGATCAATCACGGATGCTGATTGGCGCACAGGCATCTCCTCTACAACTCCCCTGGCGGAGACCGTAGTGAGCGGATCGTCGCTGGGCATTGGTTGTTGTCGGTAACCTCACCTTGTTACACATGCTCTCATTGGAAGTAGTTGTAGTTGTATTAGTAGACAGACATGAGATCCTCTGCGATCATCTAGAACCACTGCGTTCACTTGTCTTTAGTCTTTGAACGAATACCCAACACGGCCACTGTCGCCAACACACAACATTGAAAAGAGGTAAACTTATTGTAGAAAAAACACATCAAAGCAATTCAATAAATCAGCAAATTTTGCAAGAAAAGAAATTAATACTGTTTGTTTTATTTTTCTTATTGTTTCTTTTCCCCCATTACTCTACATAAACACAACCCTTAATTTTGTCGTGGTACTATCTGGTTTAAGCACACAGTGATGCGGAATGAAATATTTAGGGTTCGACACTATATTCACATCAATTTTCTGCATGTGTCCTTTCATTTCATATTCCTGCACGAACTTGATGTATTGCATGCGGATATCATCCTTCAGAAGAAGCCGACGTTCAAGACTCATGAACCGGTTATACGCCATCGCATGAGATTTTCCCAATGTTGTTGGAGATTCTTGGAAAGGAAGACTAACAATGAATCGACCGTTCTGATCCATCTGGACATGCTGATTATAATGAGACAGGCAGCGGGTTTCCAGCGGAGACTACATCCAGCCAAGCGCAGTATTCTGCAGATTTGGTTGATTATTATTCAGCTTTATTGTACCCGGATGCATTAGGCTGAAGTAAAACTCCGCCCCGAGTAGGATGTCAATTTTTCCTTGAATATTAAAATTTGGATCCGCCAATTTAATGTCCGTCGGAATCTGCCAGTTAGATATGTCCAAATCGTGATTCGGTTGTGCAGGTATAAACGTTGGTAAAACAAATGCTTCCAAATAAGATAAAAATCCAGAATTGTTAGACAACATTTGCATGTTCACACCAAGATAAGCTTTCTTCTGGATTTTTCCAACTCCGTCAATAGACAAAGAGGTCTCTATTGTTGCAATTGATAACCTTTTAATCAGCCGTTCTGTAACAATATTTACTTGTGAACCGGAATCAAGCACAGCTCTGAACTCGCCTGACATACCATTTGCAGCTTTTATGGTGACTCTCGCAGTGGCAAGAATTACATTCTTCTGATCTTCTGCTGATGCCGAAGAAATTACAGCAGTATTGACTGGTGTATGATTGCTACTTGTGGTTGACGTTTGATTTAAGCCCGTTGATGATGATTGAGATTTCCTTGATAAATGTAACAACGTATTGTGTTTATTATTACATTTCTTGCAGTTACAGTCGACTCAAACTGCAATCCCAAAAATGCAAATAGTTCTTTCATGGAAGGGACGTCCTTCGGCTTTTTTAACGATTGCATAAACCGTATGTACAACGTATGATCCAACTTCTTCGAAATCAATTGGATCAATAGCGCGTCCCACGACGAAGTGTCAATATCCAGGTTGTTCAGGGCTAGCATACATTCCTTCGTCGTATCATGCAAATCTTTGATAGAAGCGGTTGATGAGGTCCCTGTTGGCTGATTCAGAATATGTTCTCCTCAGGGTTGAGGGCCTTACTTCTGGGCCGCTGAGACTTTTGCATCGGCAAATTTCTTATGAATCTGAGGACGTATGACACAATCCTTTGTAGTCTCCTGAAGGAATTTTTGTGATCGATTCCATCTATAAAATGGATGTCAGAGGTTACTATAGCAGTCGTAGCGGCAACCTATAGCGCCATGTTATTTGTAAGAGCATTTTGAGGAGGACATTTAGCAGGCCACAACTCCTCCTTTCCGTGAAGAAAAACTGGACCATAAAACCATAATCGGCTCTTATATAGATCTACTGGTTGCAGGCCTCGAGAAAGCATGTCGGTAGGATTCTCCTTTGACGGAGCGTGCTTCCATTGCTCTGGTAATGACAATGTTTGAATGACTGACACCCTATTTGCCACAAATGTTTTATATAAGGTTGACTGGGATTTTATCCAGGCAAGGACAATTTCCGAGTCGGTCCATAGAAACATGGGATGACTTTGAAGCTTTAAGTCAATCTTTACTCTATTACCCAGTTCAGTTGCTACCACTGCGGCACATAGCTCTAGTCGAGGACGTGTTTGCTGTTTCAACGGAGCAATTCTGGATTTAGCGCAAATCAGGCGTACAGCTACGAGACCATCCTTTGTAACAAAGCGAATGTAATAAGCATCGCCAAACGCTTTCTCCGACGCATCGGTAAACACATGTAATTGCACCTTTGCCGGAATCTGCCCGCCGAATACATGTTGTGGTATTTTGAAATTGTTAAGACCTTCCAACTCGCTTCGAAATGTTTTCCAAGTAGCACAAAGTTTTTCGGGTAATGGTTCATCCCATCCTAATGCAAGTTGCCACAACTGCTGGATAAACATCTTTGATTTTGATTGGTGCAAGCAGACCAAGTGGATCAAAGAGTTTCGCTAGCTCAGACGTAACTGATCATTTCGTTATTACTTGACAATGATCAATATTTGCCTTCACGCAAAAATGGTCGGCCTGAGGCATCCAAAATATTCCCAAAGTCTTTATCGTTTTGCTTTCATCAAAATCTACATTGCCTTCCCGATCACTATAAGGTATATCCTTTAGCAATCTTGGACTGTTTGACGACCATTTTCTTAAGTTGAAGCCGTGCTTTTTCAAAATGATTATCAATACCTTTTGCGTCTCCGTCACTATGTTTAAGCTATCAGAACCACCGAGACCATCGTCCATATAAAAGTTCTCTTTTAGCATTTCTGAACCAAGGGGATAGCGATCCAAGTTGTCGTCCGCGATTTTCTGTAGACACTTTGCGGCAAGGTACGGTGCTGCACGAGTTCCATGTGTAACAGTATTGAGCTTTTAATAGCTAACTGGGTGCGATGGGTTTTCCTCCAAATGATCAGTTGATATTTCTGATCATCGGGTTGACATTTCTGATCGTTGTCTATACATTTTTTCAATGTCAAACTTTGAAGACAAACTTTGGTAATCGGAACCGTAGCAGGATAGAGAACAGTTCACTTTGCACAGTTGGTCCTGTGTACATTAAGTCATTTAACGAATGACCCGATGACGTTTTCGCGGATGCATCAAATACAACCCTTAATTTTGTCGTGGTACTATCTGGTTTAAGCACACAGTGATGCGGAATGAAATATTTAGGGTTCGACACTATATTCACATCAATTTTCTGCATGTGTCCTTTCATTTCATATTCCTGCACGAACTTGATGTATTGCATGCGGATATCATCCTTCAGAAGAAGCCGACGTTCAAGACTCATGAACCGGTTATACGCCATCGCATGAGATTTTCCCAATGTTGTTGGAGATTCTTGGAAAGGAAGACTAACAATGAATCGACCGTTCTGATCCATCTGGACATGCTGATTATAATGAGACAGGCAGCGGGTTTCCAGCGGAGACTACATCCAGCCAAGCGCAGTATTCTGCAGATTTGGTTGATTATTATTCAGCTTTATTGTACCCGGATGCATTAGGCTGAAGTAAAACTCCGCCCCGAGTAGGATGTCAATTTTTCCTTGAATATTAAAATTTGGATCCGCCAATTTAATGTCCGTCGGAATCTGCCAGTTAGATATGTCCAAATCGTGATTCGGTTGTGCAGGTATAAACGTTGGTAAAACAAATGCTTCCAAATAAGATAAAAATCCAGAATTGTTAGACAACATTTGCATGTTCACACCAAGATAAGCTTTCTTCTGGATTTTTCCAACTCCGTCAATAGACAAAGAGGTCTCTATTGTTGCAATTGATAACCTTTTAATCAGCCGTTCTGTAACAATATTTACTTGTGAACCGGAATCAAGCACAGCTCTGAACTCGCCTGACATACCATTTGCAGCTTTTATGGTGACTCTCGCAGTGGCAAGAATTACATTCTTCTGATCTTCTGCTGATGCCGAAGAAATTACAGCAGTATTGACTGGTGTATGATTGCTACTTGTGGTTGGCGTTTGATTTAAGCCCGTTGATGATGATTGAGATTTCCTTGATAAATGTAACAACGTATTGTGTTTATTATTACATTTCTTGCAGTTACAGTCGACTCAAACTGCAATCCCAAAAATGCAAATAGTTCTTTCATGGAAGGGACGTCCTTCGGCTTTTTTAACGATTGCATAAACCGTATGTACAACGTATGATCCAACTTCTTCGAAATCAATTGGATCAATAGCGCGTCCCACGACGAAGTGTCAATATCCAGGTTGTTCAGGGCTAGCATACATTCCTTCGTCGTATCATGCAAATCTTTGTTAGAAGCGGTTGATGAGGTCCCTGTTGGCTGATTCAGAATACGTTCTACCAATGTTGAAAAAAGTACCCGTTTGTTATTGTAACGTTCTTCGAGCAACATCCATGCAGTTGCGTAGTTGTCCTCTGTCAATAGTTGTCCTCTGTCATTCCTTCGTCGTATCATGCAAATCTTTGTTAGAAGCGGTTGATGAGGTCCCTGTTGGCTGATTCAGAATACGTTCTACCAATGTTGAAAAAAGTACCCGTTTGTTATTGTAACGTTCTTCGAGCAACATCCATGCAGTTGCGTAGTTGTCCTCTGTCAAGGCTAAGTGGCTTATGAGTTTTCCAGCTTCGCCCGACAAATTTGTTTTTAAGTGCCACATCTTTTGGACATCAGGAAGATGCTGCTTGTCCACCATCTCCAGAAAGAGTTCATAGAACTGACGCCACTTCAGACAATCCCCATTGAATTGAGGGATTGTTACCTTTGGTAGTGGAAGTGAGCTGTGTGCTACCAAGTCAGTTCCCAATTGAAGTGTTTTTGTTATATTGCCACCGCATTTCTCTTTCAGTATGGCCAGCCCTATCAAGTTGCTTTGAACCGCGTCTTCTAGGCTATCGTAGTTGTCTTTATTCAGCCCGATTCTCGAAGGATACTCGACATGTTGCCAAATTTCATCGCACAGGCCTGTAATTTGACTCCATAGCCCTTTAATCGACTCTTATTTTATCACATAGACTTGGTTTGACTGTCCCGTCTCTATATTTTCCAAACTCTGCAGAAGGCGACCGAGGGCTGTCATTCGGGCCAGTCCCTCAACTTCAGCCGACGCAGGTTCCTTAACCTCGGCTGATGCTTGGGGTTCTGAATCATTTTCTGGCGATCTTGCCTTTGCGGGTTTATCTGGATTGACCTTGGCAGAATTCAGCTTTTCCAACTCCGCCTTTATATAGTCCACTGTTGCATTGAACTTTTCTCCTATGGACTGGTGCAGATTCTCCGCTATATACGTATCATCCTCTGCCAATGATGGATCTTTGCGGATCTGGTTTTCTGCCGTTTCAAACGTCTGACAAAGCTGCTCTAGCTCCTTACGCTTGCCAATGTAGAATTTCTCAGTTCTTCTTTCAAGCGGTACCTTCTTAATTGTCGCTATGAATTTTTCGAAATTACTGCTCCTTAGGTCTTGAAGCGATGCCATTGTTGATATATAAATTTTTTCCAAAGAAAAGTGTGTACAAGATGTGTCTGTATCACGTCTGACAAAACCGGATATATGTTGCCGTTACCACTTGTGAGGTAAAAGGATATGTGTAAACGAACGCGTATTACGATTCAAATCCTTTACCACTTGTGGGGTAAGAGGATGTGTGTGAACGAACGCGTATTTCGATTCAAATCCTTTACCACTTGTGGGGCAACAGGATGTGTGTAAACGATCACGTCAGGATCACCAAAAAATGTTAATATCGGACCTAGTGGGATTCAGTTCAAACATATAAATTTGAACTGAATCTTACAGTCCTTAAAATTCTCCTTACAAGCACATAAACTTGAAGGAAAGACGATGTTTATTAAATAAATCCAAATTGGTTATGGTTGCTTCATAAAAGACAACTGACTATCTTTTTATTATTTTCATTCTTTTATACAAATAATTTCTTAGCATAATTGATTACTTGAATAAAGTAGAACTAGGTCAAATATTATTAATACAAAGTGAATAAATGAAATTGTTAAGTCAATGAACCTAAATAAACGTTAATAAATGGCTTACACGAAAATGCTGAATTAACAAACTAGAATAGAGAAGTAAATACGTCACAACTAAAATACGACTTAAATATAAATATGTATGAAGATACGTATGTGTTAACAAGAAATTTAAACGCATATTACATTTTCGGTTGGCTTTGGTACAGATAGCAAAATATCCCGAAGTCCTTTAACATACAGAACATCTTTCATAGTGATTAGTGTATCTTTCAAATATCCTTCGATTGCACCTTTCTTGTATGCTAAAAGATTTTCAGTGTCTTTCGCAAAATTTATGGTAAAAACCAATCATGTTTACACATGTGATCCGTCGCCCTAGAATATATTTTGAATACAAATTCTTTAGACTTATCTTTAAGTATTTTACCATCACACAGTGGTCGAGGTTGTATGGGAACAGCGGCCAAAGATACTTTAAGTGCAGATATCAATATGAGTCTTAGAGTTATGGTACCTCACTGAAAATTATTTGGAAGTTACCACAAACAAAAGAAGTATTTTTTATGCAAATCAGTTCCAAATTTTATTATTTTCACATTTTTTGTAAACAAAATAGAAAAACTATTTAATGTAAGATTAAATCAAAGTTATTAATGTACATTCATGAATTTCAGTGTTATTGAAGTAAATCAACTACAGGTTTTAATAATATAGACTTCTCATTGTTTGCTAACGTTCACTGTCCCGTTATAAAAGTGTCAGAGCCCGGAAGAGGATGTTTAATAAGATCTGTATTTGTTGAAAAACGAAATTTTTTTCGAATATGATTCAGTTGAGATTTTGTATATATTTGTTTCTAATTCGCCAATCGATACCATGCATATTTTATAATATCGGGTGTATGTACTGTGGGATGAAGATAGTACTAAGGTTATCTATTTGTTAACTCTTTAGCAGTTTCCAGCGCAAAGTCCTTAAATTTTTCGACGTTAATATTAATATTGAACACCTGTTATCACGGCAGATAAGATCACATTTTGTGTTCCGTGTTTTGGAGATCCACTGCCTCCTACTTTTGTATTATATACAATTAAGCCCATTTCTTCTCGAAATTTCAATTGGATTTTTTTTCTTCTAAGTTTGACCTAATTTGTCATTTTTTAATTTCATGTCTGTAATAGAGAAAGTACTCCCAAAAATATATATATATAATATATGTAGAATATATGTAGGCAGAGGTGATAATCCTGTTTGAATCTATTTGAACCTCTCTGTGTAAACAGGCTTCAATATTATTCATTTCTTTTGGACTACTTTATGTGTATAGCATTTAAGTGATGACGTCTGAGTCAAGGCATTACATACCATACCATCCATCATAGTAAGCTGTTACGTATGACAAACAACATACAACGACAAAAACATATTCCATTTCACTAGGACCATAAAACTGACAAAATTGCAGCGATGCCACTTCAGTATTTTGAGCATAGCATACATCTGACAAAATCTGATAGTTAAATTAGCTTTTAGAATCTTAAGACCATTACTAATAGCTTGATAAAAATTATTTGGAGGATTCAGGAGGGAAAATAATTAACACATTGACTGAAATTCAATTTCATTGTCAAAATTAATATTAAAGGCAACTCAGAACAGGCACATCTTCTATATTATACACAACTACTAAAACCACAAATTACTTCACTAAAAATAAGTCAATATCTTGCTTTTCAATAATTATGTCAAGATTTGCCATTTTGAAATGTATTTAATTTTGTAATGCAGATCTATTTTCACTCCATTTTTGCACTGATCCCACTGGAAAATCAACTAACTACATTTTCTTTTTTTATGCTATTCTCATTTTTTGAATTTTGGTCAATGGCAGCGACCACTGTACATCAGGGACCGCAGACATGAAATAAATTGACTTCAAAGCTGATGCTGTATTTGATTTTTTCATTTTCCAAATGAACGCAGCAATTCGTTTGTTAATGCCCTTTTTTCCTACAGCGGAAACACACACCTAGGAATTTTATCGACTTCTTCACACCACTGAGCGTTGTGAAAATATCCATGTCACAACGATCTCGCCTCTTCGCATTATCTGACAGTTGCCTTTGCTTAACAATTTCGATATATAGGTACTTTTCATGCATATTTTCCAACGCGGCCACTACCGCGCCAAAGCTTCTAGTAGCGTGACAAAAAGGTGAGCAATGGCATCTCTTTCATTCACATCTGCTGCAGACGTTTTTAATTTTCGTAAAAGCTCATCAAACAATAGTAAATGTTTTCGCAAATCATCACTAGACTTCAATCGCAGAACCGCTAATTGTTTTCTAACTAATGTCTGACGCGTAACCGACTTCTTAGCATATGTATGCTGCTGAGCAGACCACATCTCCTTCGCTATTTTATTTTTTCGAACACATACCAAATAATCATCTGCTATTAGACTAATAAACAAATGTTGTTTTATAAAAAAAAACAATAATGGGATTAAGCCTAACGATTTCTGCAACAACAAAATACTATGGTATCCCAAACAAACATGCCAACACTATTAATAGACAAGACACCGTCGACGAAAGGGTTTTTGTTGTAACAGAAAAAACCAAGTTCCATGGTTATGTTTTTTTCGTTGAGGTAAAACGAAAACATAACAAGTGGAGAAAGATGTAAATGTTTATAAGTGCGGTTGTAAGATTTAGAAGATTTTCCAAAAGAATTTTAGTTTTATATAATTCTTTGGTTCCTCTCCTATTGAGCTTACGATCTCGTCACTTGGGTAAAACAGTTTTTTGTCATAGGAGTTATTTTAAATAACTTCTGGGGAGAATATCCCAGGCAAAAAACAAGGCAACTGATGAGGATTGGTGGCTCTTTCCGAAACCTAGGTATTTCCAGCCTTACCCCCTGGTAAACATTACCATCGTTTTTCACTAATAAACAAATATGGTTTTATAAAAACAACAATAATGGGATTAAGCCTGACGATTTTTGCAACAACGCTCCTATATAAATGAACCTTCCGATGCTCAGTATTTTGATGATTTTAGTCTCAGTTTCTACCCGAACAGCTTAAAATTCGGTATTTGGCCATCGTAATAATTTCTACTTACTCTAGCTTAACATTGTTCATTTAGATTCATGTTATTCTATGGGTCCCATATACGGATACTTTTCGACATTAACCGACTGCTTTACACTACTTTATTTGAGAAGTAGGAAAATTCAATTATTCGAAATTATTTGGGAATACAAGGCATATATATGAAAGTATTCATCGCTAGCTTTCGTTTGAACGCATCTATCATTGTTTTTGTGTTATTCAGCATTTTCAATGCAGTTTCCCTACAGACAAACTTACTTTGGTTAGAAAATCGCCAACCCTTTATTGTTAGAAAATCAAGAAAATACGATAATCGGAAATCATTTGGGAATAAAAGCAACTATATTTTGAAATAAATAAAGGCATTTATATTCTGAGAATACTCATCGAGAGTTTTCATCTCATGCTGACCTAAATAACGAATCTATCATAGTTTTTGTGCGATTAAGCATTATCCGAACAGACAACCCAACTTTGGTTAGAAAATCGAAAAGAATCGAATATCTGAAATCATTTGGGAATACAAGCATTTTCCATGCAGTTTCCCTACCACTAATCTTTGAAATTATCTAAAATCTAAATTTGATTATCTAAAATTGTTTGAGAATAAAGGTATATACGTTCTCAAAGTACTCGTCGAGATACTTCATCTCAACCCAACCTCAATAACGCATCTATCATAGTTCTTGTGCAATTCAGCATTTTCCATGCAGTTTTCCTGCCGCCAAACTTAGTTTGTTTAGAAAATATGAACAATTCTATAATCATTTGGAAATATAAGGGCATGCAATTTTCACCTCTAAGCGTGTGCAAAACCACCTACGCCAACCTTCTGCAAAGATATTATATGTAGACGACATTTACCTGTGGAGTCGAAATTGAAGGAAACCATTGAAATATCGCCTGAAAGACAAACACGAATTTAAACAAATTAAAAAAAAAACACAAATAATTAAACTTGCCATAACTCCAACCATAATTGCTTTTTATTTTTTCATGGTAGAAGAATATAGTTAGATGCATCAACGCTTCCGAACATTGATATGTCAAAATTTTAAAATCGTTTTGTCAAAAATAAGTATATTTTTTATATATTTTCTTATATGATGCAAATCGGAGGTTGTTACTATATGTATTTCTCAACAATTTTTACAAATTTTAATAATTTTTCATTCAACATTTTCAATTAGATGTAGATGTATGGTAAGTTTGGTAACGTTTATATAGGTAAGATTTAATGTTTATAACATATTTATTTCCTCCACCATGCTAGGCGTATATTGTATTGTTATTCCGTTTGTAACTACTATTCTAAGTCGATATATCTTTACCCATATCTCTTTCTTTTTTAAGCACGCTACGCTTGAAGCGAAATAAGGCGAAAATTTTTGTAAACAGGTAGGTAAAGTTCTTAAATAGGCCATGTCTTTCCACCTTTTCGTACAACCACAAAACCGAACCTCACATTATTCGGCATTTTGAGAACTTAGAAGGTGGGGATTTAAAAAAATATAATTATGGCATTAAGCATAGTTTCTTCTTGTGCATTCTGCTGGACAATAATAAAAGTTAACGAACACAAATTTTTTTTTATTAAAATAACCTATTTTGTTTCCTGTCCGTTTGGCGATAGAGAAAATATAATAAAAAAAAAAATCACAAAAGAATTTTGAAACCAAAACAGATCGAATCAAATACAAAGAAGCCAGCCTATGACTTAAGCAAATCAAAAAGCGTTTTATGTATTCTCACTTTGAGAATCTCTCCATGTCAAATATTTCTTTCTGATACCACTCAGTTTATTTTGCATTCGTTCCACATTTGTTAGACCGACCAAAATATTCGCATTAAGCCTGCGACAATTATCAACAAACTCCGACCGTACGTCACCCATCACCTTCTGGACCATATCGTCATATTCCACCATACATTGTTAAACCGCCCATTAAGTTGTTGCCCTACTAATATAGCAAAATCATCAGCACATTGTTTCGTTTATACATCAAGAGCCTCTCTCATTTACACTTGTAGCCTTTCAAACTATTTTGCAAAATCAAAACCATCAGATATTTTGGAATTTGGAGATTTAGTATTGAGACGAGGCCTGCCAGCAAACAAACAGCGATTGTATAATTTTGGGATAAAAATGTATTTTCCTACAATCTTGGATTCCATTTTGTGGAATAAACCAAAGATTCCATTCATATTTTGCGGCGTTTTCCAACAACATAAAATATCCACAGCAATCTATAAATGACCAAACTGACATATAATTTTAACTTTAAAACTGCAAAAATTCCTCTATAATATTTATTTTTTGCGCCGATCTATAATTTTATCAGCTGTTCATGACGTTGTTGAAAGATCTTGTCGTTGCCATTATGAGCAATTTTTTTTTTTTAAGATCACCATAAAATTCTAAATCGATTTAACTATGACCATCTGCTTGTCTGTTAAAATAATAACGTAAAGCTTCAAATTTTGACAAAACAATTTGTATTGTGTACAAGATAGTTGGTATTGAAAATGAGATATATCGGTAAACGTTTTGGTATAGCCGCCATATAACGGTCGTAATGGGTTTTAGGTCCGGTGGCGATACATTGGACGTACAAGTCAACGTTTTTTTGTATAGAACCCCATATGACGGTGCCTCCAGGTATTCGGTATTTTAATGACTTTTGACACATTTTTTCACGGATTTGGCTAACAGTCATCATTTTTAGATCATAATGGGTTGTAGCTTCAGTGGTAGAACATTAATTATTTAGGTCCACGTTTTCCTATAGACCTTATATAATGATACGCACCAATATTCGGTATATATGGGAGAAACACAAGTTTAAGTAGAAAGTCTATAAAATCTAAAACCATTTGGGAATATAGGACATATATATAGGTATATGTGTATATATATATATATATATATATATATATATATATATATATATATATATATATATATATATATATATATATATATATATATATATATGTATATATATATATATATACACATATATACCTATATATATGTCTTATATTCCCAAATGGTTTTAGATTTTATAGACTTTCTACTTAAACTTGTGTTTCTCGCAAATTGAAGCTCTCGATGTAAGCTTTCACAATATATATACCTTATATATTCTCAAATAATTTTTGATTCTCTTTGTTTTCCAGCATATTGTTTGAGATTGCACAAAAACTATATATATATATATATATATTCGCCGAGGACAACAACAACCAATAAGATAAAAAGATCAACGATCATCACAACCTATATTTTATTTATCTATTCAAATAAAATAATAGCAGCAACACAGGTATGTACACAGCTTTATTTATTTTACAAATAAAAGGTGTTGTACAGTGATTCCGTGTTGCGATTAATAATTAAAAAAGCCGTCGGTCGTTTTGCTACGCGCCTAAGTGTCCATCCATTTGCCGTCGGTAAATTTCATTTCAAAAATAAGTGTCAAATCAGAGAATCAGAGAAATTTGATTCATTCCCATTTAATTTTTGTGTTTTGCGCATTTCTTTCATTTTTTTTCTTTTCTTTTGATCATTTTGGTGTTTGGCTTTTAATTCATTTCTTCTTCTTTCTTCACCATATGTGAGAGTAATTGTCATCTCTGCTGCTTGTTGCCACCTTGTGACATATTTGACACTTACATATAAGTAACATATGATCGAATTTATTAGGGGTGTTCACACTTCCTAATTTTATCCAACATATCGATCAAAAATATTTTAGTGTCATTTTCGGATATTTGTTGTGTCGAATCTTTCGGATATCAACTAAAATTAAATTTTATTTGTGTTTTCGACACTGTGCACCCTATATCCGGTCTCATTTATTAAAATATTATTATTTTTATATAAATATAATATAACATATTATATATTAAATCAAAAATCATTTAATTTTTTATAAAACATTTTTGATTAAAATTTTTTGTTGTTGTCCGCTACCGATTGTAAACGTGCATCTTACAGTCCGTGCACCCTACAGTCGGTTTTATTGACATTTTTAATATGTTTTGAATTTTTTATTTTTTATTTAAAATTTTTGATATTTTTCGTTGGCAATTGTTACCATCGATACTTTGCCATAGTTTGCAGGTATTATACGATACACTGTAAACATGTTACGAAATTTGGGATACACTGAGAGAAATTTTGAGTTAATATTTAATTCTTTTCTTAAAATTTCTATATATTTGTGGTTTAATCACTTTAAACCTCAATATTTTTGCCGTATCTACGATACTTTATTACGATTAGTCAACGACTAATTATAAAATCAGTGTATTTCTAATAAAACACATTAGTTTTCTTCAAGCATCTCTTGCTTTAAAGTACATTTTATTAATATTTTTGTGAAAAACTAACTTTTTTGGATTTTCACACAAATTATTTGACATTACGTGTCAATTTCTAGAAAATAAGGCATTTCGTGCAAATCTTTCTAGGTTTTTATATTTAAAAGATTTATAAAGATTTTCACAGTACAAATTGTTTTTCAAACAATTCTTGGGGAATTCTTGGTAGTTTTGCTACTTTTCCTCCAGTTTTCTAAAACAAAATACAGTTTTCCACGAAAACTTTATACATTTTTCTAATTTTTTCTGAATTACGTTCATTTATTTGAAATAAAGTGCCACTCACACCTCTAGATTTGTCCATCCGAGCTACTGATGCTTTGGTTAAATTTGATGCCAACTTCAGTTCCCAACGGTACGATGAGCTCGATGACTATATTGTAGAATTACAGGGAGCTGAGGTCAGAACGTTACGGGAAAAGGTGAAAACCGTTTTAGACAAGTGTCTTAATTATTTTGCAGAAGAAGACAGTTCAGGTGAGGACATCACTGCCGCTGATACCAAATACGATGCCGCATTTAGATGTTATTTAAAAGTATTAGCTTCCATAAACAGGAAGTTGAATGAACTTCGGGCTCCGCCTAAGTCATCGATGGCGACATCGTCTCCTTAGGCTAGCGTAGGTAATAGGACTATATCTCGTTCCGAGATTAATACTGTCAATCAGCCTACTCCTCGTTCCGAGGATAGAGCTTCGATATTAGAGGTTTCGCCTCATTCCCCAATATCGTATAAGTCGTTACTCACATCCTGTGGTGGTGATAATTCTGGTCATAGTTTGAATTAACCGCCTTGTGACATAGAAATATTTAATGGCGACTTTCTTTCTTGGCCTACGTTTAGAGACTTATTCTCGGCAGTGTATATTAACAATGCTGGCATAAGTGACATTGAACGTCTATGTCATTTAAACAATAAGACCAGTGACGACGCCCATGACATAGTGGCTAAGTTTTCACTTACCCACAAAAACTTTGGTCTTGCGTGGAAAGCTCTCAAAGAAACGTACGACAATCCACGTATTTTGGTGAACCACCAACTTAAACTTTTATTTGACCTGCCAGTATTAGACAGTGAGATAAGTTTAGGTTTAAAGAAATTGCAAAGAGGCATAAATGGGTGCATTTCGGCCATGTTAAATTATGATGTGCCAACTGAAGGCTGGGACCCCATTCCAGTGTTCATATGTCTTCAAAGGCTTCCCAAAAATAGTGTCACACTTTGGAAACAAAGTATTGAAGATAAGTCCGCCTTGTCTTCCTGGGAAGATTTGGATAAGTTTCTTACAGAACGCATCCGAACTCTTACCTGCCTTCGTGACATTAGAGGCATTGACAACGTCAAACCTCAAAGTAGTAAAAAAGTTCGTTCACATTTCACGAATGCTGCACGAATCGATCCCCTCCTTTTACGCGTCGTAATTCACCTTAGTCATCTAGGCCATCCCGAGCACCCTCCAATAAAACATGCATTCTATGTCCACGACAAATGCATCATATCAGAGCATGCCAAAAATTTCTAAAACTTTCAGTTCCTGAAAGAATTAACACCATCACCTAAACATTTAGTCAACCACTGCAGTAGTCCATACAATTGTAGTAAATGTAATAAAAGACATCACACTCTATATAGAGATAAATCCACGTGTTCGAATGCAGCAACTTCTGAAGTCACGAACGTAGCTTTGTCCAATCAACCTTCCACTTCTTCAGATCTATCTTCCAGCTCTTCTAATAGACAGGTATTTCATACCGCTCAAAGTCGAAATGTCCTATTAGGCACGGCAATGGTGAACATCGTTCACCAGGGTTCCACGGACCCTGCCAGAGCATTAATTGACCCTGCTTCAGAAGCTTCTTTTATTACAGATCGCTTACAGCACATACTAGGCATCGCCTCCACTACAACTGTTGCTACAATTTCTGGCATTAATCACACAGTTTCGACTACGTCGCGCAAGTTGTGTCCAATTTGTATAAGTTCTCCATTTGATGCTTCGCTTTCAATGGAAACTACTGCCCTGATTTTACCTTCCATCTCTGGCAATCTGCCTTCCTTTTCTGTTAATAGCGACTTCGTTTCTCGTTTGCCAAATCTACGTTTGGCTGATCCAAATTTGTTCAACAGTCGCCCTGTTGACCTTTTGCTGGGAGCAGATCTTTATTCGAAGATTCTGCTACAGGAAATTCACACTAATATATTAGGCTCCCTAATAGCACAAAATACGGTCTTTGGTTGGATCATTACAGGTTCTATTCCTTCTCAACATCTTTCAGTCTTTTCCGTTAAAGTCAGTATATCTGACGAAGAAAATTTAACAAAGTTCTTCTTCGTTTTTGGGAACTGGAGGAAGTTTCTAAACGTCCAATTTTATGGCCCTCCGACCAGTTTTGTGAGGCAAATTATAAACGTACCACACGTCGGGATTCAGAGGGCAGGTACGTGGTCAGCCTTCCCCTCAAGACAGAGTTAGTTGGACAGGCAGATTTAGGATTTTCCTGAAATAATTATTTACGACAATTTCTTCGGAAGCCACAAATCAAGGCAGTCTACGACCAAGTGGTCAATGAATATTTAGATTTGGACCATATAAGGCCAGTAGTTGCCGCGTCAACAAACTCTACAGTTTGTTACCTCCCCCACCATCCAGTAATAAATCCCGACAAGCAGACTACAAAGCTTGGAGTGGTTTTCAACGCCTCGAATAAAACTTCCAACGGGAAAAGTCTTAATGATATTTTACATGTGGGTCCCACTCTGCAATTAGACTTCCTACGGAAGATTTAATAGACGCCAAAGTTCTTTCCTTTGTTGAAGCTAGCAGTTCCAAGCCATTAGGTATACGTTGGAATGCTCAGCTTGATTTGTTTTATTTTAGTGTGAATGCTCTCCCCACAAAAGCCCACTATACAAAACGAGAAAATTTGCCCACTATTGCCAAACTGTTCGATCCTTTATGTTGGTTAGGCCCCGTAATTGTGACAGCTAAAATAGTTATGCAGAAGATCTGGACAGATAAAATCGGCTGGGAGGATGCACTTCTGTCCACGACAGAACATGATTGGCAAAATTTTGTGGATTGCTACAAGGATGTGAATTCCATTCAAGTTCCTCGGTGGGTCCATTATACGCCAAGTTGTTCCGCCGAACTTCATGTCTTTTCTGATGCCTCAGAAAAGGCATACGCCTCAGAAAAGGGTGATATCTATTCGGATTATAACGCCGAATAAAGACATTTATACTCACCTCCTGACCTGCAAAACTAAGGTAGCCCCCCTAAAGACAATTTCCTTACCACGGTTGGAACTTTGCGGAGCCGTTTTGGCTTCCAAATTATTAAAAAATATTATAGATGAAATTGACATTTCATTTCACAAAATGTATTGTTGGACTGATTCTAGGATAGTCCTCTCCTGGCTTAACAAAATTCCATCTACGTGAAAGACATTTGTTGCCAACCGTGTTAGCAAAATTCAGGAGACAACAGACGTAGGTAATTGGCATCACGTGCGCTCTGAAGATAATCCCGCTGATTTAGGCAGCCGGGGGGTTTCGCCTTCCGAGCTTGCCTCCTCTAATCTTTGGTGGTATGGACCACAGTGGCTACGCCAAAATAGTTCTCATTGGAATTTATCCAATTTTCCTTAGCTTGACACCGAAATTGAAATGCGTGCTGTCAAGACTCATGCCTCTTTCTTTAATAATTATTGAAAAAAATAATTATTAGAAAATTTATCTTCTTTAGATAGGGCTCTTCGAGTCCTCTCCTATGTTTTTAGATTTTTCCACCGGACTCATCCTGCTCATAGAGGTCAATACATTTACAATGAGAAAGCCCTTACCAGTTCAGAGATAAAAGCGGTTAGATTACGTCTGGCTATTTTATCTCAAAAAGTCCACTTTGTTACATTTTCGTAAGCAAGCTAAGAACCTCAAATTTACGTTTGAAGAACTTTCTACAATTCTTTCCAGAATCGAAGCTTGTTTAAATTCACGACCTTTATGTCCCATAAATGACAACCCCCAAGATTTAGTAGCACTAACGCCAGGGCATTTTCTCATTGGAACCCCAATCCTTGCTCCTCCGGAGCCAGTAATTGACGGAGCGCCTTTGCATCTGGTAAATCGGTTTCGGAAACTTAAAGCTCCCACTCAGCAACTCTGCCTACGGTGGAAGGATGAGTATTTGAAGAGCTTGCACAAAAGGTACAAATGGAAGTTTCCGCAACGCGATTTCCAAAAAGGCGACTTAGTCGTGGTTCGGCATGAAAATCTTTCTCCCCCTTCGTGGAAATCTGATGGTCGAATACGAGTTGCAGATATCCATACGGAAAACGGCACTATCCGACGGCCAATTGTAAAATTAATTGCGCTTCCATAAATGTCATTGTCCATGTTTTTCGATTCGTATTTGTATACTCTATATTTTTTCGAGGAAAGAAAAAATTATAATTGATGGCCGCGAACGCGTCGCGAATTCTCGGGCCATGACAATTTAAAACGACCTACGGTTTTTGATGGTCATCCTGGCCAATAATTCCAATAACTCTCTCCTCGTTGTATTATTGCATCCTCTCTATTTTCACAGAAGATGGAAAATTTAGGAAAGATGGCTGCAACTCTACCCGACTATGAGGACGACGTCCCTATGTCTGATGAGGAAAGGGAGCTCGACGCCAGTACTACCCCCATCTCCGATGAGCCAATGGTATCTGGGCCCCCTGAAGCTGCTCCTCCCTCGGAGGAAAACCCAATATCAAAAAATCCGTCTACGACGGTCCCTGAAGCTCCTTCAGGAGAAACTGTGGTCACGCCACCTTCTTCGGCACCCTGCCGAAGTATCCAGGGCTCGAACAAGGCATGCGTTCTTTGCGACGGAAAACATCACCTACGTGTTCGTAAAGAGTTTCAGGTGATGCGCATTGAGAGAAGGCTTCGAACAGTCGCTCTTCACAGATGCTGCAGCAATTGTTTGGCGTAAACGCATTCTTTCCGAGATTGCAACAGTCGGCGTTGTTGCACGATTTGCAACAAAAAGCATCATACTTTGCTACATTAGCCTTCTTCCAACCCTATAACGCCATCGCGCTCACCCGCTCTAATCCAAACCAACAACTCCAAACCGTCCGTCCGCTAATACTTCCCAACATCCAATCTATGGTCCCAGTATCGCTCCCCGACATAATGCGGCACATTTGGCTCAAACCCGGCCTGTATCCGCCATCCAGTCTGTAGCCACGCTTGGACCTACGCTGGTGGTACAGTTCGTTTTGGCCAACCACCGGATACCAGTCAGGGCACTTCTGGACCCATGTGCAGGGCACAGTTTGATTTGTCGGTCTTTGGCTGACAGCCTCGGACTATGTCCTGTGATTGTGGGTCCAGAAAGAACCTGTTTGTTGTCCGTTGCCTCTTCTTACGATGGTACGCAACGCATTTCTATGTCGGCGCGAGTGATAAACCTGGCGCACCTAATTTCTCCTTCGGAGTCTGTGTCGGAGGGTCTAAAAGACCATTATGCTGGCCTGCAACTTGCCGATCCTCGGTTCTACGAAACAGCTGCAGTCAGTTTGATTTTAGGCCCAGAAGTGTACCATAAGGTAATGAAGCCTCAGACCGAGTAAAAACTTTGTAATAATTATGTTTTTTGAACAAAGTAAAAAAATATAAATAAAATAAGAAAAAAAAAAAAACAAAATGTACACATATATATCTTTTCTCATAATTTTGCAACAGCAGGATGTTGCAACGCGGGCGGCAATGTTTATCTTCAAAGTAATTGTGATTCATTTAATTAAATATTTCCTCACGGGTCCTTTTTTTTAATCCCTTCGTTACATTTTGTCCACTACTCATTTATACGTCTTTGTTTATTTCGTAGACAAAGACAAATGTAGTAACAAAATGTAACGAGTAGCTTTTTAAACCTCGCTTTGCGACATCCTAGCTTTTTTAATTCGCTAAGATTACTCGCTCATTGGTTCACGACCAGAAAGCATCAAACCCCTACATCCCGTAAAAAAGGTAATTTAATTGTTTTACGAACAATTATTAATAAAATATCAGTCCACGACTGCATTAAAATAAAATTCTAAATATTGTGTTCTATTTTCGTTTCCTATCATCTTGCAACGCAAACACCAACCATAATATAGTTAAAAAGTCGGAAAATAAATATAATTTGAAAACATTTGGGAATATAATTCATATACACTCTGAGAGTCTTCATCGAGAGCTTTCATTTGAGTAGGGACTACATAAAGCATATGTATATACTGGTTTTTGTGCAATTCAGGATTTTCGATGCAGTTTCCCCACCGCCAACACTACTTTAGTTAGCAAATCGGAAAAATTCGATAATCTGAAGTTATTTGGGAATATAATGTTTATATATTCTGAAAGTGTTCTAGGAGAGAATTCATTTGAGTCGCTATTTAATAATGAATACATAAGAGTTTTCGTGCACAATAGCATTTCCCATGCAGATGCCACAATGCCAATCTACATCCTAGCTTATTTAATTCGCTAAGGTTACTCGCTCATTGGTTCACGACCAGAAAGCATCAAACCCCTACATCCCGTAAAAAAGGTAATTTAATTGTTTTACGAACAATTATTAATAAAATATCAGTCCACGACTGCATTAAAATAAAATTCTAAATATTGTGTTTTATTTTCGTTTCCTATCATCTTGCAACGCAAACACCAACCATAATATAGTTAAAAAGTCGGAAAATAAATATAATTTGAAATCATTTGGGAATATAATTCATATACACTCTGAGAGTCTTCATCGAGAGCTTTCATTTGAGTAGGGACTACATAAAGCATATGTATATACTGGTTTTTGTGCAATTCAGGATTTTCGATGCAGTTTCCCCACCGCCAACACTACTTTAGTTAGCAAATCGGAAAAATTCGATAATCTGAAGTTATTTGGGAATATAATGTTTATATATTCTGAAAGTGTTCTAGGAGAGAATTCATTTGAGTCGCTATTTAATAAAGAATACATAACAGTTTTCGTGCACAATAGCATTTCCCATGCAGATGCCACAATGCCAATCTACTTTAATAATCTGAAATCATTTGGTAATATAAGGCATATAAATTCTGAAAGCTTAAAATTTGCAAAAATTCGACAATCTGAAATCATTTGGGAATATAAGGCATATGTATTCTGAAAGTCTTCATTGAGAGCTTTCATTTTAGTCTAGCTTCAATAACGCATATGACTTATTTACTTTCGCTATTAAACACTGCCCATGCAGTTTCCATTCCACCATCTCTGCTTTTGTTAGACAATCTTAAATTTGGGAATATAAGGCATATATGTTCTGAAAGTAATCATAGAGAGCTTTCACATGACTCGGGACTCAATAAAGCTTCCATCATACATTTGCGTAATTAAGCATTACCATGCAGTTTCCCTACCGCCAACCCTACTTTAGTAAGAAAATCGGAAAAATTCGAATATCTGAAATCCTTTTAGGAATATAGGCATTTTGCAAAAGGATTCCCATGCAGTTTGCTGCCGCCTACCCGACTTTATTTTAAAAGTCGTTAAAATTCGATTATCTGAAATCAGTTGGGTATAAAGGCACATATATTTAATTTGAATCGGGACTCAATAACGCTTCTATCTCAGTTGTTGTGCCAATATCGTGAACAATACTTTAATGAAGAAGTCAGACAACATCGGTAATCTTACATTATTTGGTAATACAAGGCATATGTATTCCGAAAGAACTCTACAAAAGAATTTACTAGGATCGGGAACCAAAATTCAATAATCTAAAATTTGGGTATATAAAGCTTATGTATTCTGAAAGTCTTCATTTAGAACTTTCACATGAGCCGGGACTCAATAAAGCACCCATTATGCTTTTGTGCAATTCAGTATTATCCCTACAGTTTCCCTACGGCCAAATCTACTTTAGTTAGGAAATCGAAAAAATTCGATAATCTGAAATCATTTGGGAATATAAAGCATATATATTTTGAAGGTACTCATCATTTGCGCAATTAAGTGTTATCCATGAAGTTTCGTTACAGCCAAACCTACTTTAGTTAGAAAGTGAATAATCTGAAAAAATTGGAATATTAGGCATATATATTCGGAAAGTGCTGTACGAAAGAATTCAGTTAAGTCGGGACTCAATAACGCATATATCTTTTTGTGCAATCAGCATTTCCCTGCAGTTTACTGCCGCCATCACTACTTTAGCTAGGAAGTCAGTATAATTGTTTTTGTGCAATATAGCATTTAGTTTTCCTACCGCCAACTGTATATTTTCAAAGTAATTGTGATTCATTTAATTAACGGGTCCTTTTTTAATCCCTTCGTTACATTTTGTCCACTACTCATTTATACGTCTTTGTTTATTTCGTAGACAAAGACAAATGTAGTAACAAAATGTAACGAGTAGCTTTTTAAACCCCGCTTTGCGACATCCTAGCTTTTTTAATTCGCTAAGTTTACTCGCTCATTGGATCACGACCAGAAAGCATCAAACCCCTACATCCCGTAAAAAAGGTAATTTGATTGTTTTACGAACAATTATTAATAATATATCAGTCCACGACTGCATTAAAATAATATTCTAAATATGGTGTTTTATTTTCTTTTCTTTTCATTTTGCAATGCAAACATTGGTCCAATCGAGCCGGATTATTTTCAACGAAAACTAACCCTTCTCTTTTTTCCTTTTACAAAGGCAAACATCGACTTCGTCGAGGACAACAACAACCAATAAGATAAAAAGATCAACGATCATCACAACCTATATTTTATTTATCTATTCAAATAAAATAATAGCAGCAACACAGGTATGTACACAGCTTTATTTATTTTACAAATAAAAGGTGTTGTACAGTGATTCCGTGTTGCGATAAATAATTAAAAAAAAGCCGTCGGTCGTTTTGCTACGCGCCTAAGTGTCCGTCCATTTGCCGTCGGTAAATTTCATTTCAAAAATAAGTGTCAAATCAGTCCGCCGCTTTTGTTTACGACAAAAATTACGCACACACAATCACAGAGAAATTTGATTCATTCCCATTTAATTTTTGTGTTTCGCGCATTTCTTTTATTTTTTTTTCTTTTCTTTTGATCATTTTGGTGTTTTGCTTTTCATTTATTTCTTCTTCTTTCTTCACCATATGTGAGAGTAATTGTCATCTCTGCTGCTTGTTGCCACCTTGTGACATATTTGACACTTACATATAAGTAACATATGATCGAATTTATTAGGGGTGTTCACACTTCCTAATTTTATCCAACATATCGATCAAAAATATTTTAGTGCCATTTTCGGATATTTGTTTTGTCGAATCCTTCGGATATCAACTAAAATTAAATTTTATTTGTGTTTTCGACAATGTGCACCCTATATCCGGTCTCATTTATTAAAATATTATTATTTTTATATAAATATAATATAACATATTATATATTAAATCAAAAATCATTTAATTTTTTATAAAACATTTTTGATTAAATTTTTTTTGTTGTTGTCCGCTACCGATTGTAAACGTGCATCTTACAGTCCGTGCACCCTACAGTCGGTTTTATTGACATTTTTAATATTTTTTGAATTTTTTATTTTTTATTTAAAATTTTTGATATTTTTTTCGTTTGGCAATTGTTATCATCGATACTTTGCCATAGTTTGCAGGTATTATATGATACACTGTAAACATGTTACGAAATTTGGAATACGCTGAGAGAAATTTTGAGTTAATATTTAATTCTTTTCTTAAAATTTCTATATATTTGTGGTTTAATCACTTTAAACCTCAATATTTTTGCCGTATCTACGATACTTTATTACGATTAGTCAACGACTAATTATAAAATCAGTGTATTTCTAATAAAACACATTAATTTTCTTCAAGCATCTCTTGCTTTAAAGTACATTTTATTAATATTTTTGTGAAAAACTAACTTTTTTGGATTTTCACACAAATTATTCGACATTACGTGTCAATTTCTAGAAAATAAGGCATTTCGTGCAAATCTTTCTAGATTTTTATATTTAAAAGATTTATAAAGATTTTCACAGTACAAATTGTTTTTCAAACAATTCTTGGGGTATTCTTGGTGGTTTTGCTACTTTTCCTCCAGTTTTCTAAAACAAAATACAGTTTTCCTCGAAAACTTTAGACATTTTTCTAATTTTTTCTGAATTACGTTCATTTATTTAAAATAAAGTGCCACTCACACCTCTAGATTTGTTCATCCGAGCTACTGATGCTTTGGTTAAATTTGATGCCAACTTCAGTTCCCAACGGGACGATGAGTTCAATGACTATATTGTAGAATTACAGGGAGCTGAGGTCAGAACGTTACGGGAAAAGGTGAAAACCGTTTTAGACAAGTGTCTTAATTATTTTGCAGAAGAAGACAGTTCAGGTGAGGACATCACTGCCGCTGATACCAAATACGATGCCGCATTTAGATGTTATTTAAAAGTATTAGCTTCCATAAACAGGAAGTTAAATGAATTTCGGGCTCCGCCTAAGTCATCGATGGCGACATCGTCTCCTTAGGCTAGCGTAGGTAATAGGACTATATCTCGTTCCGAGATTAATACGGTCAATCAGCCTACTCCTCGTTCCGAGGATAGAGCTTCGATATTAGAGGTTTCGCCTCATTCGCCAATATCGTATAAGTCGTTACTCACATCCTGTGGTGGTGATAATTCTGGTCATAGTTTGAATTAACCGCCTTGTGACATAGAAATATTTAATGGCGACTTTCTTTCTTGGCCTACATTTAGAGACTTATTCTCGGCAGTGTATATTAACAATGCTGGCATAAGTGACATTGAACGTCTATGTCATTTAAACAATAAGACCAGTGACGACGCCCATGACATAGTGGCTAAGTTTTCACTTACCCACAAAAACTTTGGTCTTGCGTGGAAAGCTCTCAAACAAACGTACGACAATCCACGTATTTTGGTGAACCACCAACTTAAACTTGTATTTGACCTGCCAGTATTAGACAGTGAGATAAGTTTAGGTTTAAAGAAATTACAAAGAGGCATAAATGGGTGCATTTCGGCCATGTTAAATTATGATGTGCCAACTGAAGGCTGGGACCCCATTCCAGTGTTCATATGTCTTCAAAGGCTTCCCAAAAATAGTGTCACACTTTGGAAACAAAGTATTAAAGATAGGTCCGCCTTGTCTTCCTGGGAAGATTTGGATAAGTTTCTTACAGAACGCATCCAAACTCTTACCTGCCTTCGTGACATTAGAGGCATTGACAACGTCAAACCTCAAAGTAGTAAAAAAGTTCGTTCACATTTCACGAATGCTGCACGAATCGATCCCCTCCTTTTACGCGTTGTAATTCACCTTAGTCATCTAGGCCATCCCGAGCACCCTCCAATAAAACATGCATTCTATGTCCACGACAAATGCATCATATCAGAGCATGCCAAAAATTTCTAAAACTTTCAGTTCCTGAAAGAATTAACACCATCACCTAAACATTTAGTCAACCACTGCAGTAGTCCATACAATTGTAGTAAATGTAATAAAAGACATCACACTCTATATAGAGATAAATCCACGTGTTCGAATGCAGCAACTTCTGAAGTCACGAACGTAGCTTTGTCCAATCAACCTTCCACTTCTTCAGGTCTATCTTCCAGCTCTTCTAATAGACAGGTATTTCATACCGCTCAAAGTCGAAATGTCCTATTAGGCACGGCAATGGTGAACATCGTTCACCAGGGTTCCACGGACCCTGCCAGAGCATTAATTGACCCTGCTTCAGAAGCTTCTTTTATTACAGATCGCTTACAGCACATACTAGGCATCGCCTCCACTACAACTGTTGCTACAATTTCTGGCATTAATCACACAGTTTCGACTACGTCGCGCAAGTTGTGTCCAATTTGTATAAGTTCTCCATTTGATGCTTCGCTTTCAATGGAAACTACTGCCCTGATTTTACCTTCCATCTCTGGCAATCTGCCTTCCTTTTCTGTTAATAGCGACTTCGTTTCTCGTTTGCCAAATCTACGTTTGGCTGATCCAAATTTGTTCAACAGTCGCCCTGTTGACCTTTTGCTGGGAGCAGATCTTTATTCGAAGATTCTGCTACAGGGAATTCACACTAATATATTAGGCTCCCTAATAGCACAAAATACGGTCTTTGGTTGGATCATTACAGGTTCTATTCCTTCTCAACATCTTTCAGTCTTTTCCGTTAAAGTCAGTATATCTGACGAAGAAAATTTAACAAAGTTCTTCTTCGTTTTTGGGAACTGGAGGAAGTTTCTAAACGTCCAATTTTATGGCCCTCCGACCAGTTTTGTGAGGCAAATTATAAACGTACCACACGTCGGGATTCAGAGGGCAGGTACGTGGTCAGCCTTCCCCTCAAGACAGAGTTAGTTGGACAGGCAGACTTAGGATTTTCCTGAAATAATTATTTACGACAATTTCTTCGGAAGCCACAAATCAAGGCAGTCTACGACCAAGTGGTCAATGAATATTTAGATTTGGACCATATAAGGCCAGTAGTTGCCGCGTCAACAAACTCTACAGTTTGTTACCTCCCCCACCATCCAGTAATAAATCCCGACAAGCAGACTACCAAGCTTCGAGTGGTTTTCAACGCCTCGAATAAAACTTCCAACGGGAAAAGTCTTAATGATATTTTACATGTGGGTCCCACTCTGCAATTAGACTTAGTATTCCTCATTCTTAGGTGGAGATTATTTAAATTTGTATATAACTGCGACATCGCCAAATTCGTGTCGATCCGGTACATACTCCACTACAGAGAAAACTCTTCCGGGATTCTCTTCAAAAACCTGTTCAGGATTTTGAGTTGCAGACGGTGACATTCGGCGTAAACTGCGCCCCCTATTTAGCCATACGGACGCTTTTACAGTTAGCTGACGATACTGACGATGAATATCCCCTCGCTGAACACATATTACGTAGGTGCATGTACGCCGACGACGTGCTAACAGGATATCATGACTAGCGTACAGCTTTAAATTCTCGCGATCAATTAAGATCTGCTCTTTCGTCCGCTAAATTTGAGTTGAGGAAGTGGACAGCAAATGACCGTGCTATTTTGCAAAATCTTCCTACGGAAGATTTAATAGACGCCAAAGTTCTTTCCTTTGTTGAAGCTAGCAGTTCCAAGCCATTAGGTATACGTTGGAATGCTCAGCTTGATTTTTTTTATTTTAGTGTGAATGCTCTCCCCACAAAAGCCCACTATACAAAACGAGAAACTTTGTCCACTATTGCCAAACTGTTCGATCCTTTATGTTGGTTAGGCCCCGTAATTGTGACAGCTAAAATAGTTATGCAGAAGATCTGGACAGATAAAATCGGCTGGGAGGATGCACTTCTGTCCACGACAGAACATGATTGGCAAAATTTTGTGGATTGCTACAAGGATGTGAATTCCATTCAAGTTCCTCGGTGGGTCCATTATACGCCAAGTTGTTCCGCCGAACTTCATGTCTTTTCTGATGCCTCAGAAAAGGCATACGCCTCAGAAAAGGGTGATATCTATTCGGATTATAACGCCGAATAAAGACATTTATACTCACCTCCTGACCTGCAAAACTAAGGTAGCCCCCCTAAAGACAATTTCCTTACCACGGTTGGAACTTTGCGGAGCCGTTTTGGCTTCCAAATTATTAAAAAATATTATAGATGAAATTGACATTTCATTTCACAAAATGTATTGTTGGACTGATTCTACGATAGTCCTCTCCTGGCTTAACAAAAGTCCATCTACGTGGACGACATTTGTTGCCAACCGTGTTAGCAAAATTCAGGAGACAACAGACGTAGGTAATTGGCATCACGTGCGCTCTGAAGATAATCCCGCTGATTTAGGCAGCCGGGGGGTTTCGCCTTCCGAGCTTGCCTCCTCTAATCTTTGGTGGTATGGACCACAGCGGCTACGCCAAAATAGTTCTCATTGGAATTTATCCAATTTTCCTTAGCTTGACACCGAAATTGAAATGCATGCTGTCAAGACTCATGCCTCTTTCTTTAATAATTATTGTGACCCCTTAGAAAATTTATCTTCTTTAGATAGGGCTCTTCGAGTCCTCTCCTATGTTTTTAGATTTTTCCACCGGACTCATCCTGCTCATAGAGGTCAATACATTTACAATGAGAAAGCCCTTACCAGTTCAGAGATAAAAGCGGTTAGATTACGTCTGGCTATTTTATCTCAAAAAGTCCACTTTGTTACATTTTCGTAAGCAAGCTAAGAACCTCAAATTTACGTTTGAAGAACTTTCTACAATTCTTTCCAGAATCGAAGCTTGTTTAAATTCACGACCTTTATGTCCCATAAATGACAACCCCCAAGATTTAGTAGCACTAACGCCAGGGCATTTTCTCATTGGAACCCCAATCCTTGCTCCTCCGGAGCCAGTAATTGACGAAGCGCCTTTGCATCTGGTAAATCAGTTTCGGAAACTTAAAGCTCTCACTCAGCAACTCTGCCTACGGTGGAAGGTTGAGTATTTGAAGAGCTTGCACAAAAGGTACAAATGGAAGTTTCCGCAACGCGATTTCCAAAAAGGCGACTTAGTCGTGGTTCGGCATGAAAATCTTTCTCCCCCTTCGTGGAAATCTGATGGTCGAATACGAGTTGCAGATATCCATACGGAAAACGGCACTATCCGACGGCCAATTGTAAAATTAATTGCGCTTCCATAAATGTCATTGTCCATGTTTTTCGATTCGTATTTGTATACTCTATATTTTTTCGAGGAAAGAAAAAATTATAATTGATGGCCGCGAACGCGTCGCGAATTCTCGGGCCATGACAATTTAAAACGACCTACGGTTTTTGATGGTCATCCTGGCCAATAATTCCAATAACTCTCTCCTCGTTGTATTATTGCATCCTCTCTATTTTCACAGAAGATGGAAAATTTAGGAAAGATGGCTGCAACTCTACCCGACTATGAGGACGACGTCCCCATGTCTGATGAGGAAAGGGAGCTCGACGCCAGTACTACCCCCATCTCCGATGAGCCAATGGTATCTGGGCCCCCTGAAGCTGCTCCTCCCTCGGAGGAAAACCCAATATCAAAAAATCCGTCTACGACGGTCCCTGAAGCTCCTTCAGGAGAAACTGTGGTCACGCCACCTTCTTCGGCACCCTGCCGAAGTATCCAGGGCTCGAACAGGGCATGCGTTCTTTGCGACGGAAAACATCACTTACGTGTTCGTAAAGAGTTTCAGGTGATGCGCATTGAGAGAAGGCTTCGAACAGTCGCTCTTCACAGATGCTGCGGCAGTTGTTTGGCGTAAACGCATTCTCTCCGAGATTGCAACAGTCGGCGTTGTTGCACTATTTGCAACAAGAAGCATCATACTTTGCTACATTAGCCTTCTTCCAACCCTATAACGCCATCGCGCTCACCCGCTCTAATCCAAACCAACAACTCCAAACCGTCCGTCCGCTAATACTTCCCAACATCCAATCTATGGTCCCAGTATCGCTCCCCGACATAATGCGGCACATTTGGCTCAAACCCGGCCTGTATCCGCCATCCAGTCTGTAGCCACGCTTGGACCTACGCTGGTGGTACAGTTAATTTTGGTCAACCACCGGATACCAGTCAGGGCACTTCTGGACCCATGTGCAGGGCACAGTTTGATTTGTCGGTCTTTGGCTGACAGCCTCGGACTATGTCCTGTGATTGTGGGTCCAGAAAGAATCTGTTAGTTGTCCGTTGTCTCTTCTTACGATGGTACGCAACGCATTTCCATGTCGGCGCGAGAGATATACCTGGCGCACCTAATTTCTCCTTCGGAGTCTGTGTCCGAGGGTCTAAAAGACCATTATGCTGGCCTGCAACTTGCCGATCCTCGGTTCTACGAAACAGCTGCAGTCAGTTTGATTTTAGGCCCAGAAGTGTACCATAAGGTAATGAAGCCTCAGACCTATTCTAGCCCTGGTTTCCATGGACCCAGCTCACCATTTTTGGCTGGGTAATATCGGGCCCATGTAATATCTAAAACCATTTGAGGGGCAATCTTCAATTGCCTCTGGCTCTACGAGCCCTCGTCACAAGACTACGAGTCACTTGTTGAAAAAAAAAGTTAACGGATCTGGTCTCTACGGGTCATTTAACAATCCTTGCTCTACGAGTAAAAAATTTGTAATAATTATGTTTTTTGAAAAAAGTAAAAAAAAATAAATAAAATAAAAAAAAAAAACAAAATGTACACATATATATCTTTTTTCATAATTTTGCAACAGCAGGATGTTGCAACGCGGGCGGCAATGTATATCTTCAAAGTAATTGTGATTAATTTAATTAAATATTTCCCCACGGGTCCTTTTTTTTAATCCCTTCGTTACATTTTGTCCACTACTCATTTATACGTCTTTGTTTATTTCGTAGACAAAGACAAATGAAGTAACAAAATGTAACGAATAGCTTTTTAAACCTCGCTTTGCGACATCCTAGCTTTTTTAATTCGCTAAGATTACTCGCTCATTGGTTCACGACCAGAAAGCATCAAACCCCTACATCCCGTAAAAAAGGTAATTTAATTGTTTTACGAACAATTATTAATAAAATATCAGTCCACGACTGCATTAAAATAAAATTCTAAATATTGTGTTTTATTTTCGTTTCCTATCATCTTGCAACGCAAACACCAACCATAATATAGTTAAAAAGTCGGAAAATAAATATAATATGAAATCATTTGGGAATATAATTCATATACACTCTGAGAGTCTTCACCGAGAGCTTTCATTTGAGTATTGACTACATAAAGCCTATGTATATACTGGTTTTTGTGCAATTCAGGATTTTCGATGCAGTTTCCCCACCGCCAACACTACTTTAGTTAGCAAATCGGAAAAATTCGATAATCTGAAGTTATTTGGGAATATAATGTTTATATATTCTGAAAGTGTTCTAGGAGAGAATTCATTTGAGTCGCTATTTAATAAAGAATATATAACAGTTTTCGTGCACAATAGCATTTCCCATGCAGATGCCACAGTGCCAATCTACTTTAATAATCTGAAATCATTTGGTAATATAAGGCATATAAATTCTGAAAGCATAAAATTTGCAAAAATTCGACAATCTGAAATCATTTGGGAATATAAGGCATATGTATTCTGAAAGTCTTCATTGAGAGCTTTCATTTTAGTCTAGCTTCAATAACGCATATGACTTATTTACTTTCGCTATTAAACACTGCCCATGCAGTTTCCATTCCACCAACTCTGCTTTTGTTAGACAATCTTAAATTTGGGAATATAAGGCATATATGTTCTGAAAGTAATCATAGAGAGCTTTCACATGACTCGGGACTCAATAAAGCTTCCATCATACATTTGCGTAATTAAGCATTACCATGCAGTTTCCCTACCGCCAACCCTACTTTAGTAAGAAAATCGGAAAAATTCGAATATCTGAAATCCTTTTAGGAATATAGGCATTTTGCAAAAGGATTCCCATGCAGTTTGCTGCCGCCTACCCGACTTTATTTTAAAAGTCGTTAAAATTCGATTATCTGAAATCAGTTGGGTATAAAGGCACATATATTTAATTTGAATCGGGACTCAATAACGCTTCTATCTCAGTTGTTGTGCCAATATCGTGAACAATACTTTAATGAAGAAGTCAGACAACATCGGTAATCTTACATTATTTGGTAATACAAGGCATATGTATTCCGAAAGAACTCTACAAAAGAATTTACTAGGATCGGGAACCAAAATTCAATAATCTAAAATTTGGGTATATAAAGCTTATGTATTCTGAAAGTCTTCATTTAGAACTTTCACATGAGCCGGGACTCAATAAAGCACCCATTATGCTTTTGTGCAATTCAGTATTATCCCTACAGTTTCCCTACGGCCAAATCTACTTTAGTTAGGAAATCGAAAAAATTCGATAATCTGAAATCATTTGGGAATATAAAGCATATATATTTTGAAGGTACTCATCATTTGCGCAATTAAGTGTTATCCATGAAGTTTCGTTACAGCCAAACCTACTTTAGTTAGAAAGTGAATAATCTGAAAAAATTGGAATATTAGGCATATATATTCGGAAAGTGCTTTACGAAAGAATTCAGTTAAGTCGGGACTCAATAACGCATATATCTTTTTGTGCAATCAGCATTTCCCCTGCAGTTTACTGCCGCCATCACTACTTTAGCTAGGAAGTCAGTATAATTGTTTTTGTACAATATAGCATTTAGTTTTCCTACCGCCAACTGTATATTTTCAAAGTAATTGTGATTCATTTAATTAAATATTTCCTCACGGGTCTTTTTTTAATCCCTTCGTTACATTTTGTCCACTACTCATTTATACGTCTTTGTTTATTTCGTAGACAAAGACAAATGAAGTAACAAAATGTAACGAGTAGCTTTTTAAACCCCGCTTTGCGACATCCTAGCTTTTTTAATTCGCTAAGTTTACTCGCTCATTGGATCACGACCAGAAAGCATCAAACCCCTACATCCCGTAAAAAAGGTAATTTGATTGTTTTACGAACAATTATTAATAATATATCAGTCCACGACTGCATTAAAATAATATTCTAAATATGGTGTTTTATTTTCTTTTCTTTTCATTTTGCAATGCAAACATTGGTCCAATCGAGCCGGATTATTTTCAACGAAAACTAACCCTTCTCTTTTTTCCTTTTACAAAGGCAAACATCGACTTCGTCGAGGACAACAACAACCAATAAGATAAAAAGATCAACGATCATCACAACCTATATTTTATTTATCTATTCAAATAAAATAATAGCAGCAACACAGGTATGTACACAGCTTTATTTATTTTACAAATAAAAGGTGTTGTACAGTGATTCCGTGTTGCGATAAATAATTAAAAAAAAGCCGTCGGTCGTTTTGCTACGCGCCTAAGTGTCCGTCCATTTGCCGTCGGTAAATTTCATTTCAAAAATAAGTGTCAAATCAGTCCGCCGCTTTTGTTTACGACAAAAATTACGCACACACAATCACAGAGAAATTTGATTCATTCCCATTTAATTTTTGTGTTTCGCGCATTTCTTTTATTTTTTTTTCTTTTCTTTTGATCATTTTGGTGTTTTGCTTTTCATTTATTTCTTCTTCTTTCTTCACCATATGTGAGAGTAATTGTCATCTCTGCTGCTTGTTGCCACCTTGTGACATATTTGACACTTACATGTAAGTAACATATGATCGAATTTATTAGGGATGTTCACACTTCCTAATTTTTTCCAACATATCGATCAAAAATATTTTAGTGCCATTTTCGGATATTTGTTGTGTTGAATCCTTCGGATATAAACTAAAATTAAATTTTATTTGTGTTTTCGACACTGTGCACCCTATATCCGGTCTCATTTATTAAAATATTATTATTTTTCTTATTTGGTTAATAGCTTGGCTTAAGGTCATTAAAAAACTATGTTTTTATTTTTGAATTTTTCCTTTTTTATTCATCCAATATTTCGATTTCCTCCGGAAATCATCTTCAGGGATATTTTTAAAGTAAAAAGCTCGTCTATTGAGTTTAAATGTCACTTTAAACTCAATAGACGAGCTTTTTACTTTAAAAATATCCCTGAAGATGATTTCCGGAGGAAATCGAAATATTGGATGAATAAAAAAGGAAAAATTCAAAAATAAAAACATAGTTTTTTAATGACCTTAAGCCAAGCTATTAACCAAATAAGTAAAATAAATATAACAGGTCAACAATATACAACAACAACATTATTATTTTTATATAAATATAACATATTATATATTAAATAAAAAATCATTTAATTTTTTATAAAACATTTTTGATTAAAACTTTTTTGTTGTTGTCCGCTACCGATTGTAAACGTGTATCTTACAGTCCGTGCACCCTACAGTCGGTTTTATTGACATTTTTAATATGTTTTGAATATTTTATTTAAAATTTTTGATATTTTTTCGTTGGCAATTGTTATCATCGATACTTCGCCATAGTTTGCAGGTATTATACGATACACTGTAAACATGTTACGAAATTTGGAATACTCTGAGAGAAATTTTGAGTTAATATTTAATTCTTTTCTTAAAATTTCTATATATTTGTGGTTTAATCACTTTAAACCTCAATATTTTTGCCGTATCTACGATACTTTATTACGATTAGTCAACGACTAATTATAAAATCAGTGTATTTCTAATAAAACACATTAATTTTCTTCAAGCATCTCTTGCTTTAAAGTACATTTTATTAATATTTTTGTGAAAAACTAACTTTTTTGGATTTTCACACAAATTATTCGACATTACGTGTCAATTTCTAGAAAATAAGGCATTTCGTGCAAATCTTTCTAGATTTTTATATTTAAAAGATTTATAAAGATTTTCACAGTACAAATTGTTTTTCAAACAATTCTTGGGGAATTCTTGGTGGTTTTGCTACTTTTCCTCCAGTTTTCTAAAACAAAATACAGTTTTCCTCGAAAACTTTAGACATTTTTCTAATTTTTTCTGAATTACGTTCATTTATTTAAAATAAAGTGCCACTCACACCTCTAGATTTGTTCATCCGAGCTACTGATGCTTTGGTTAAATTTGATGCCAACTTCAGTTCCCAACGGGACGATGAGTTCAATGAATATATTGTAGAATTACAGGGAGCTGAGGTCAGAACGTTACGGGAAAAGGTGAAAACCGTTTTAGACAAGTGTCTTAATTATTTTGCAGAAGAAGACAGTTCAGGTGAGGACATCACTGCCGCTGATACCAAATACGATGCCGCATTTAGATGTTATTTAAAAGTATTAGCTTCCATAAACAGGAAGTTAAATGAATTTCGGGCTCCGCCTAAGTCATCGATGGCGACATCGTCTCCTTAGGCTAGCGTAGGTAATAGGACTATATCTCGTTCCGAGATTAATACGGTCAATCAGCCTACTCCTCGTTCCGAGGATAGAGCTTCGATATTAGAGGTTTCGCCTCATTCGCCAATATCGTATAAGTCGTTACTCACATCCTGTGGTGGTGATAATTCTGGTCATAGTTTGAATTAACCGCCTTGTGACATAGAAATATTTAATGGCGACTTTCTTTCTTGGCCTACATTTAGAGACTTATTCTCGGCAGTGTATATTAACAATGCTGGCATAAGTGACATTGAACGTCTATGTCATTTAAACAATAAGACCAGTGACGACGCCCATGACATAGTGGCTAAGTTTTCACTTACCCACAAAAACTTTGGTCTTGCGTGGAAAGCTCTCAAAGAAACGTACGACAATCCACGTATTTTGGTGAACCACCAACTTAAACTTGTATTTGACCTGCCAGTATTAGACAGTGAGATAAGTTTAGGTTTAAAGAAATTACAAAGAGGCATAAATGGGTGCATTTCGGCCATGTTAAATTATGATGTGCCAACTGAAGGCTGGGACCCCATTCCAGTGTTCATATGTCTTCAAAGGCTTCCCAAAAATAGTGTCACACTTTGGAAACAAAGTATTAAAGATAGGTCCGCCTTGTCTTCCTGGGAAGATTTGGATAAGTTTCTTACAGAACGCATCCAAACTCTTACCTGCCTTCGTGACATTAGAGGCATTGACAACGTCAAACCTCAAAGTAGTAAAAAAGTTCGTTCACATTTCACGAATGCTGCACGAATCGATCCCCTCCTTTTACGCGTCGTAATTCACCTTCGTCATCTAGGCCACCCTCCAATAAAACATGCATTCTATGTCCATGACAAATGTATCATATCAGAGCATGCCAAAAATTTCTAAAACTTTCAGTTCTTGAAAGAATTAACACCATTAGGCGACATAATTTTTGTTTAAATTGTCTGTCACCTAAACATTTAGTCAACCACTGCAGTAGTCCATACAATTGTAGTAAATGTAATAAAAGACATCACACTCTATTACATAGAGATAATTCCACGTCTTCGACTGCAGCAACTTCTGAAGTCACGAACGTAGCTTTGTCCAATCAACCTTCCACTTCTTCAGGTCTATCTTCCAGCTCTTCTAATAGACAGGTATTTCATACCGCTCAAAGTCGAAATGTCCTATTAGGCACGGCAATGGTGAACATCGTTCACCAGGGTACCACGGACCCTGCCAGAGCATTAATTGACCCTGCTTCAGAAGCTTCTTTTATTACAGATCGCTTACAGCACATACTAAGCATCGCCTCCACTACAACTGTTGCTACAATTTCTAAAATTAATCAGGCAGCATCGACTACGTCGCGCAAGTTGTGTTCAATTTGTATAAGTTCTCCATTGGATGTTTCGCTTTCAATGGAAACTACTGCCCTGATTTTACCTTCCATCTCTGGCAATCTGCCTTCCTTTTCTGTTAATAGCGACTTCGTTTCTCGTTTGCCAAATCTACGTTTGGCTGATCCAAATTTGTTCAACAGTCGCCCTGTTGACCTTTTGCTGGGAGCAGATCTTTATTCGAAGATTCTGCTACAGGAAATTCACACTAATATATTAGGCATCCTAATATCACAAAATACGGTCTTTGGTTGGATCATTACAGGTTCGTTTGAGTCGGCACTCAATAAAGCATCAATCATAGTTTTCGTGCTATTCAGGATTTTGATGCAGTTTCCCAACAGCCAACCCTGATTTAGTTAGGAAGTCGGAAAAATCCGATAATCGAAATTCGTTTTGGAATATTAGGCACATGTATTCTGAAAGTCTTCATTGAGAGCTCTTTATTTGATGAGAGCCTCAATAAAGCATCTACCATAGTTTTTTTTCGCAATTCAGCATTATCTATTATGTTCCTTTCCGCCAACTCTCCTCAATAAATTAAATCAGCGAGAGCTTTCACTTGAGCCATCATACTTTCGTGCAATTCGGAAAAAATCGATAATCTAAAATTTGGGAATGTTAGGCATATATATTCTGAAATTATTCATCAAGGGCTTTCACTTGAGTTGGGACTCATCATTGTCCATGCAGTTTACCTACCGTCAACCCTACTTTAGTTAAGAAGTCGGAAAAATTCGATAATCTGAAATCATTTGGGAATAGTGCTCTACTGAAGAATTCATTTGAGTCGGGACTCAATAAAGCATTTATCATAGTTTTTGTGCCATTCAGAATTTCTATGCAATTTCTTCACACCCAACCCTAATTTAGTTAGGAAATCACAAAATTCGATAATCTAAAATCATTTGGGAAAAATTAATTTGAGTCGGTACTCAATAAAGCATCTATCAGAGTATTTGTGCATTTCAGCAAAATCCATACTATGGTGGACGGTATATATATATATATATATATATATATATATATATATATATATATATATATATATGAAAGAAAGATTCAGTCGTGGTAAATTTTGCATATTTTAGGAGGATATGATTTTTTTCAGATTTTTAGTGTTTGCCTATTTTGTTGTTGTTATGGTTGTAATTAATGGTAATATGTCTTCCGCTTAAGACGCTATTTGCTTATGGGTGATGGTTGTTTATTAATACATTTTTTTAAGGAAAATTTTAAAAAAAATTGACTTATATTACGTGGTTCACAAAAAAAGTTGTATGATCAGCAGGTTAGTTAAATGGCAATTTTCAAAAAAACAAATATACATATATATAAATAAATTCCGTTAAAAATTCAGTTTAAATCTTAAAAATGCCGAATTCAGCTGTTATGTTAGGGTCTATACGATCACGTGTACCTGCACAGGCAACTGTTGTCATATACCATTACAATATACAAATGCGAACTTGAATAAAAAAAAAGAGAATAATGTAGATAAAATCATCTAAATTCCGAATATCGGGAGGTACCGTAACAAGACGTGGACCTGCACGGACAATTTTCTGTCATAAGCTGTAGTACCTATTACGAACTTCAAATACCAAATTTGTAACATTTCCGGTGAATAATGTCCGGTGAATAATGTGTTAATCACCAAAAACCGAAAAAAGGGAGGTACCATTATATGGGGCTATACCAAAACGTGGACCTACATCACCCAATTTTAATAGCAAAACTCCTGCAGATATAATACAATTTTGGGTAACATTTTATCAAAAAGTAGATGTACATTTTTATAGTGGAGGTTATAAAAGTAAAAAAGCTGTAAGTTCAGTCGCACCGATCTATGAATACCCTTGGAACGATTTTGGCAATTTTCAAAAAATTAGATCCGCTAAAAATTCTGGACCACTATATTAAGGTCTATACGATGGCGCGGACTTTTGGCATAAACTGTTACAATATTCGAATGCGTAACTTGAATTACAAAAATCGGTGAAAAATGAACCTAAAATCATCAAAATTCCGAATATAGGGGACACCGTTATTTTGGGGCTATACGAAAACGTGAACCTGCACAGACAATTTTCTGTCATAGATTGTAGTATCCATTACAACCTTCAAATACGAAATTTGAAACAATTCTGATGAATAATGTCGCTAAAATCATCAAAATACCGAATATAGGGAGGTACCGTTATATGGGGAATATACGAAGTCGTGGACTTGCACAGACAATTGCCTGTCTTAGGCTCCAATGCGAACTTCAAATACCAAATATGAACAATTCCGGTGAGTAATGTCGCTAAAACCATAAAAATTCCGAATATCGGGAAGTACGGTTATATGGGGGCTATACGAAAACGTGGACCTGCAAAGACAATTTCTGTCATAAGCTGTAGTACACATCACGAACTTTTAATACCAAATTTGAAACATTTCCGGTAAACAATGTCGCTTAACTCACCAAAATACCGAAAAAGGGAGGTACCATTATATGGGGGCTATACCAAAACGTGGACCTGCATCACCCATTTTCAATAGCAAAACTCTTGCAGATATAATACAAATTAGGGTAACATTTTATCAATCTACTTCATTTCGTTCGGAAGCTAGAGTGATTTCTACAGACGGACGGACATCACTTAATCGACATAGAATTTTATGCTGATCAAGAATATATATACTTTTTGGGGTCTAAAATGTATATTTTGAGGTGCTACCAGCGGAATGACAAACTTAATATATCTCCATACAATGGTGAAGGGCATAAAAGTACAAAGGCTGCAAGCTCGGCCGCGCCGATTTTGAATGCCCTCCACCATTTGGAAAGCTTCTGGCAATTTACAAAAATCCGTTAAAAATTCAGTTAAAATCTTTAAAATACCGATTGTAGCCGTTATATTAGGGTCTATGTAATGACGCGCACCTGCATGGGCAACTTTTGTCATAAAACATTACAATATTCAAAAGCGAAACTTGAATAAAAAAAAGGTGAATAATGTAGCTAAAATCATCAAAATTCTGAATGTAGGGAGGAACCGTTATATTGGGGCTATGCGAAGACGTGGACCGCACAGACTATTTTCTGTCGCAGGCCGTAGTGTCCATTACGAACTTTAAACACCAAATACGAAACAATTTCGGTGAATAATGTCGCTAAAATCATTCAAATTCCGAATTCTATTTGGAATGACAAAATTAGCAGGAAACATTTTTGGTCGTTCATGAATTAACATCCAAGGCATAGGTTGTCGATTGTAGCGTCAGAGTATTGAACGAAATGCATATTTCGAGGTGTTACAAACTGAATTCAATTCGTTTTTTTTTTTTTCTTTTTTTGGAGAGATTCTGAAATACTGTTCAGTTAATTTTCGAAGTATGGCAATTAAAGTATCTATATACCAAAATCCCTAAGAATGGGAGGGATTGAAATATAATTCTAAGTAGAAAAAAACTAATTCCGGGAGCCGGTCGGAAACACTAGCTCTAAGCTATAGACACCGATTCGTCGGCTTATTGGCCAAGGGTTTGGTTAACAAGCGATTGCAGCGGAAAAGTTTTATTCCAATTTAAAAATAATTTTTTTTAAACTAGCAAACTAAAAACTAACTAAAAATACTAACAGTCGGAAACACGACAAACAGCTGATTTCAGTTTCACTAAAATCCATTAGAACGAAAAAAATTTTACGAAAATCAAAGCGAACGAAAACGTAAGCCTTTCAGTGCAATTTTGTGTTCCATTATTATTTTTTTTTCTTTCGCATGCATGCGAACACAAATATCAAAATCATTCACTTGTGTGTTTCCTGGCGTATGACTACAATATACGAACATTTTCAAAATAGATATTGCTTGATTCGAAATGGAAACAGAAAGGTACGTAAAAATAATAAATACAATTATAGTATGTCAACAACAAATATAAGTTTTAATATTTCCTCAATTCCATCACCAAAAGATCATCAACTGCACAGCTGCAGGCACTAGTTGAGTATATGATTGAGAATCCTGAGTTCGCTAGAGAGATGACAGTTTTTGGAAGCAGCAGGCAATCCCTTGAAGACCACTAGAAAACACACAAACTGCAAAACAACAGACACTGTCAGCAAAAACACAGACCGAACAACAACACCAACGTAATAAACAAACGTCCCAACCAACCAACGTCAGCACATGGAACATCAAACCATCATCATAAATAATAATTTAAACAAATGTTGGAATTATGTATTTTAGTTTAATAAAAATCCTGTTAATTTTACAATTTTTTTTATCCATTGGCCACAAATGTGGTTCTCAAAAATCTGCAGACATTCATCAATGGTTATGCTTACTGTAGACTTCGGTGTGGAAGTCAGGGTTTCGTTCCCTAAATTCTGCTTGAAGCTTCCTGTCGCCAAGAACAGCAAGAATACGCCAAGTTTTAAATCAGGGCGAACTGTCAGTTCAGGCAGAGCCAGCTTATGTATTATTGTATTTTTTATGCTTTTTCGCGTTTAAGTCAGTAACTCTAGCGCCTTTTTTGTTTAAATTCAAGATTTATTTTTAAAAGGTATATTTAGCGACACTGCGTCACGTAAGGCTATGCAAAAGAAAGAACGAATGTTAGTGGAACGCATTTTGTTGCAAAAGTGACTGACTCTTTTTCGTTCGAACAAACTTTCTTTCAATATCGTGGAACATGCTAATATTTTTCCAACATCCTAACTACAGTAGGGCTTACGTTAGGGAAAGTGTAGGGGAATGTGCTGAATTGCACAAAAACTATTAAAGATGACTTAATGGAAATTGCATGAAAAATGCTGAACTGCACAAAGACTACAATATTCGCGTAATAGAGATGAAAGCTCTCGACGAGTACTTTCAGAATATATATGCCTTATATTCCCAAATGACTTTAGATTGTACATGTTTTCCGATTTTCTAACTAAAAATGGGTTGGCGGCAAGTAAAATACATGGGAAATGCTGAATTGTACAAAAACTATGATATAGGACAATTTTTGGAAAAAAGCTGTGATATATGACCCATATATTGAGGTCCAGCTCAAAAAGAAAGTACTTTTAGTACTTTTAGACTACCTATGCCTTATATACCCAAATGATTTCAAATAATCAATTTTTCCGATTTTCTAACCGAAGTACTGTTGGCGGCAGGGAAATTGCAAAGAAATTGCATGGAAAATGCTGAACTGCACAAAGACTACGCTAGCCTCCTAATAGAGATGAAAGCTCTGGATGAATTCTTGCAGAAAATATATGCATTATATTCCAAAATGATTTCAGATTGGTGTTGTTTTCTGATTTTTTTTACCAATAGTTAGAAGGGCATTAAGGGAACTGCAGGGATATGCAAATTGCACAATAACAATGATAGATGATTTCAGATTATCGATGTTTTCCGCCATCCAAACTAAAGTAGGGTCGGCAGTAGGGAAACTGCATGGAAAATGCTGAATGGTGTAAAAACTGTGATAGATACTTTATTGAGGACCAGCTCAAATGAAAGCTCTTGATAAGTACTTACATAATACGTATGCCTTATTTTCCAAAATGGTTTCAAATAAACGACTTTTAACCAAAGTATGTTTATGTTAATGAGGACTTGAATAAAAAAATCGGTGAATTATGTAGCTAAAATCATCAAAATTCTGAATATAGGGAGGTACCGTTGTATGGGGCTATACGATGACGTGACCTGCACAGACAATTTTCTGTAATAGGCTGTAATATCCATGACGAACTTCAAACACCAAATTTGAAAAAAATTCGCTGAATAATGTCGCTAAAATCATCAAAGTACCGAATATTGAGACGTACCGTTATGTGATATGCGATGACGTGGACCTGTACAGATCAAAATGTAGACCTACATCACCCATTTGTCTTGAAGACACAATACACATTTGAGCAAAATGTAATCTACCTACCTCATATCGTTCGGAAGCTAGATATCACTAAATCGACATAGAATTTTATGCTGATCAAGAATATATATATACTTTGTGGGGTCTAAAATGTATATTTCGGGGCGTTACAAACGGAATGACAAAATTAATATACCCTCAATTCTATGGTGTAGGGTATAAAAGGAGGAAACATTTTTGGTCGTTCATGAATCAAACTGCAAGGCATGGGCTGTCGATGGTAGCGTCAGAGTATTGAACGAAATGTATATTTCGAGGTGTTACAAACAGAATTCAACTCGTTTTTTCTGGAGAGATTCTGAAATGCTTTTCAGTTAATTTTCGAAGTATGGCAATTAAAGTATCTATATACCAAAATCCCTAAGAATGGGAGGGATTAAAATATAATTCTAAGTAGAAAAAAACTAATTGGGTTGGCGGAGAGTAAACTACATGGGAAATGCTGAATTGTTCAAAAACTATGATATAGGACAATTTTTGGAAAAAAGCTGTGATATATGACTCATATATTGAGGTCCAGCTCAAAAAGAAAGTACTTTTAGTACTTTTAGAATACCTATGCCTTATATACCCAAATGATTTCAAATAATCGATTTTCCGATTTTCTAACCGAAGTACTGTTGGCGGCAGGGAAATTTCAATGAAATTGCATGGAAAATGCTGAACTGCACAAAAACTACGATAGCCTCCTAATAGAGATGAAAGCTCTGGATGAATTCTTTCAGAAAATATATGCATTATATTCCAAAATGATTTCAGATTGGTGTTGTTTTCTGATTTTTTACCAACAGTTAGAAGGGCATTAAGGGAACTGCAGGGATATGCAAATTGCGCAATAACAATGATAGATGATTTCAGATTATCGATGTTTTCCGCCATCCAAGCTAAAGTAGGGTTGGCAGTAGGGAAACTGCATGGAAAATGCTGAATGGTGTAAAAACTGTGATAGATACTTTATTGAGGACCAGCTCAAATGAAAGCTCTTGATAAGTACTTACATAATACGTATGCCTTATTTTCCAAAATGGTTTCAAATAAACGACTTTTAACCAAAGTATGTTTATGTTAATGAGGACTTGAATAAAAAAATCGGTGAATTATGTAGCTAAAATCATCAAAATTCTGAATATAGGGAGGTACCGTTGTATGGGGCTATACGATGACGTGACCTGCACAGACAATTTTCTGTAATAGGCTGTAATTAATCTTAATCCATGACGAACTTCAAACACCAAATTTGAAAAAATTTCGCTGAATAAAGTCGCTAAAATCATCAAAGTACCGAATATTGGGACGTACCGTTATGTGATATGCGAAAACGTGGACCTGTACAGATCAAAATGTAGACCTACATCACCCATTTGTCTTGCAGACATAATACACATTTGAGCAAAATGTTATCAACCTACCTCATATCGTTCGGAAGCTAGATATCACTAAATCGACATAGAATTTTATGCTGATCAAGAATATATATACTTTGTGGGGTCTAAAATGAGTATTTCGGGGCGTTACAAGCGGAATGACAAAATTTATGTACCCTCAATTCTATGGTGTAGGGTATAAAAGGAGGAAACATTTTTGGTCGTTCATGAATCAAACTGCAAGGCATGGGTTGTCGATTGAAGCGTCAGAGTATTTTCGAAGTATGGCAATTAAAGTATCTATATACCAAAATCCCTAAGAATGGGAGGGATTAAAATATAATTCTAAGTAGAAAAAAAATTAATTCCGGGTGCCGGTCGGAAACACTAGTTCTAGGCTATAGACACCGATTCGTCGGCTTATTGGCCAAGGGTTTGGATAACATGCGATTGCAGCGGAAAAGTTTTATTCCAATTTAAAAATAATTTTTTTTTTTCAAACTAGTAAACTAAAAATTAACAAAAATACTAACAGTCGGAAACACGACAAACAGCTGATTTCCGTTTCACTAAAATCCATCAGAACGAAAAATTTTACGAAAATCAAAGCAAACGAAAATGTAAGTCTTTCAGTGCAATTTTGTGTTCCATTTTTATTTTTTTTTCTTTCGCATGCATGCGAACACAAATATCAAAATCAGTCACTTGTGTGTTTCCTGGTGTATGACTACAATTCACGAACTTTTTTCAAAATAGATATTGCTTGATTGGAAATGGAAACAGAAAGGTAAGCAAAAATAATAAATACATTTATAGTATGTCAACAACAAATATAAGTTTTAATGTTTCCTCAATGCCATCACCAAAAGATCATCAACTGCACAGCTGCAGGCACTAGTTGAGCATATGAACGATAATCCTGAGTTCGCTAGAGAAATGACAATTTTTGGAAGCAGCAGGCAATCCCTTGAAGACCACTGGAAAACACACAAACTGCAAAACAACAGACACTGTCAGCACAAACACAGACCGAACAACAACACCAACATAATAAACAAACGTCCCAACCAACCAACGTCAGCACATGGAACATCAAACCATCATCATAAATAATAATTTAAACAAATTTTGGAATTATATATTTTAGTTTAATAAAAATCCTGTTAATTTTACAATTTTTTTATCCATTGGCCACAAATGTGGTTCTCAAAAATCTGCAGACATTCAGCAATGGTTATGCTTACTGTAGACTTCGGTGTGGAAGTCAGGGTTTCGTTCCCTAAATTCTGCTTGAAGCTTCCTGTCGCCAAGAACAGCAAGAATACGCCAAGTTTTAAATCAGGGCGAACTGTCAGTTCAGGCAGAGCCAGCTTATGTATTATTGTATTTTTTATGCTTTTTCGCGTTTAAGTCAGTAACTCTAGCGCCTTTTTTGTTTAAATTCAAGATTTATTTTTAAAAGGTATATTTAGCGACACTGCGTAACGTAAGGCTATGCAAAAAAAGAACGAATGTTAGTGGAACGCATTTTGGTGCAAAAGTGACTGACTCTTTTTCGTTCGAACAAACTTTCTTTCAATATCGTGGAACATGCTAATATTTTTCCAACATCCTAACTACAGTAGGGCTTACGTTAGGGAAAGTGTAGGGGAATATGCTGAATTGCACAAAAACTATTAAAGATGACTTAATGGAAATTGCATGAAAAATGCTGAACTGCACAAAGACTACAATATTCGCGTAATAGAGATGAAAGCTCTCGACGAGTACTTTCAGAATATATATACCTTATATTCCCAAATGACTTTAGATTGTACATGTTTTCCGATTTTCTAACTAAAAATGGGTTGGCGGCAAGTAAACTACATGGGAAATGCTGAATTGTACAAAAACTATGATATAGGACAATTTTTGGAAAAAAGCTGTGATATATGACCCATATATTGAGGTCCAGCTCAAAAAGAAAGTACTTTTAGACTACCTATGCCTTATATACCCAAATGATTTCAAATAATCATTTTTTCCGATTTTCTAACCGAAGTACTGTTGGCGGCAGGGAAATTGCAAAGAAATTGCATGGAAAATGCTGAACTGCACAAAGACTACGATAGCCTCCTAATAGAGATGAAAGCTCTGGATGAATTCTTTCAGAAAATATATGCATTATATTCCAAAATGATTTCAGATTGGTGTTGTTTTCTGATTTTTTTACCAATAGTTAGAAGGGCATTAAGGGAACTGCAGGGATATGCAAATTGCACAATAACAATGATAGATGATTTCAGATTATCGATGTTTTCCGCCATCCAAACTAAAGTAGGGTCGGCAGTAGGGAAACTGCATGGAAAATGCTGAATGGTGTAAAAACTGTGATAGATACTTTATTGAGGACCAGCTCAAATGAAAGCTCTTGATAAGTACTTACATAATACGTATGCCTTATTTTCCAAAATGGTTTCAAATAAACGACTTTTAACCTAAGTATGTTTATGTTAATGAGGACTTGAATAAAAAAAATCGGTGGATTATGTAGCTAAAATCATCAAAACTCTGAATATAGGGAGGTACCGTTGTATGGGGGCTATACGATGACGTGGACCTGCACAGACAATTTTCTGTAATAGGCTGTAATATCCATGACGAACTTCAAACACCAAATTTGAAAAAATTTCGCTGAATAATGTCGCTAATATCATCAAAATACCGAATGTTGGGACGTACCGTTATGTGATATACGAAGACGTGGACCTGTACAGACCAAAATGTAGACCTACATCACCCATTTGTCTTGAAGACATAATACACATTTGAGCAAAATGTAATCTACCTACCTCATATCATTCGGAAGCTAGATATCACTAAATCGACATAGAATTTTATGCTGATCAAGAATATATATATACTTTGTGGGGTCTAAAATGTATATTTCGGGGCGTTACAAACGGAATGACAAAATTAATATACCCTCAATTCTATGGTGTAGGGTATAAAAGGAGGAAACAAACAGAATTCAACTCGTTTTTTCTGGAGAGATTCTGAAATGCTTTTCAGTTAATTTTCGAAGTATGGCAATTGAAGTATCTATATACCAAAATCCCTAAGAATGGGAGGGATTAAAATATAATTCTAAGTAGAAAAAACTAATTGGGTTGGCGGAGAGTAAACTACATGGGAAATGCTGAATTGTTCAAAAACTATGATATAGGACAATTTTTGGAAAAAAGCTGTGATATATGACTCATATATTGAGGTCCAGCTCAAAAAGAAAGTACTTGTAGTACTTTTAGAATACCTATGCCTTATATACCCAAATGATTTCAAATAATCGATTTTCCGATTTTCTAACCGAAGTACTGTTGGCGGCAGGGAAATTGCAAAGAAATTGCATGGAAAATGCTGAACTGCACAAAGACTACGATAGCCTCCTAATAGAGATGAAAGCTCTGGATGAATTCTTTCAGAAAATATATGCATTAAATTCCAAAATGATTTCAGATTGGTGTTGTTTTCTGATTTTTTACCAACAGTTAGAAGGGCATTAAGGGAACTGCAGGGATATGCAAATTGCGCAATAACAATGATAGATGATTTCAGATTATCGATGTTTTCCGCCATCCAAGCTAAAGTAGGGTTGGCAGTAGGGAAACTGCATGGAAAATGATGAATGGTGTAAAAACTGTGATAGATACTTTATTGAGGACCAGCTCAAATGAAAGCTCTTGATAAGTACTTACATAATACGTATGCCTTATTTTCCAAAATGGTTTCAAATAAACGACTTTTAACCAAAGTATGTTTATGTTAATGAGGACTTGAATAAAAAAATCGGTGAATTATGTAGCTAAAATCATCAAAATTCTGAATATAGGGAGGTACCGTTGTATGGGGCTATACGATGACGTGACCTGCACAGACAATTTTCTGTAATAGGCTGTAATTAATCTTAATCCATGACGAACTTCAAACACCAAATTTGAAAAAATTTCGCTGAATAAAGTCGCTAAAATCATCAAAGTACCGAATATTGGGACGTACCGTTATGTGATATGCGAAGACGTGGACCTGTACAGATCAAAATGTAGACCTACATCACCCATTTGTCTTGCAGACATAATACACATTTGAGCAAAATGTTATCAACCTACCTCATATCGTTCGGAAGCTAGATATCACTAAATCGACATAGAATTTTATGCTGATCAAGAATATATATACTTTGTGGGGTCTAAAATGAGTATTTCGGGGCGTTACAAGCGGAATGACAAAATTTATGTACCCTCAATTCTATGGTGTAGGGTATAAAAGGAGGAAACATTTTTGGTCGTTCATGAATCAAACTGCAAGGCATGGGTTGTCGATTGAAGCGTCAGAGTATTTTCGAAGTATGGCAATTAAAGTATCTATATACCAAAATCCCTAAGAATGGGAGGGATTAAAATATAATTCTAAGTAGAAAAAAAATTAATTCCGGGTGCCGGTCGGAAACACTAGTTCTAGGCTATAGACACCGATTCGTCGGCTTATTGGCCAAGGGTTTGGATAACATGCGATTGCAGCGGAAAAGTTTTATTCCAATTTAAAAATAATTTTTTTTTCAAACTAGTAAACTAAAAATTAACAAAAATACTAACAGTCGGAAACACGACAAACAGCTGATTTCCGTTTCACTAAAATCCATCAGAACGAAAAATTTTACGAAAATCAAAGCAAACGAAAATGTAAGTCTTTCAGTGCAATTTTGTGTTCCATTTTTATTTTTTTTTCTTTCGCATGCATGCGAACACAAATATCAAAATCGGTCACTTGTGTGTTTCCTGGTGTATGACTACAATTCACGAACTTTTTTCAAAATAGATATTGCTTGATTGGAAATGGAAACAGAAAGGTAAGCAAAAATAATAAATACATTTATAGTATGTCAACAACAAATATAAGTTTTAATGTTTCCTCAATGCCATCACCAAAAGATCATCAACTGCACAGCTGCAGGCACTAGTTGAGCATATGAACGATAATCCTGAGTTCGCTAGAGAAATTACAATTTTTGGAAGCAGCAGGCAATCCCTTGAAGACCACTGGAAAACACACAAACTGCAAAACAACAGACACTGTCAGCACAAACACAGACCGAACAACAACACCAACGTAATAAACAAACGTCCCAACCAACCAACGTCAGCACATGGAACATCAAACCATCATCATAAATAATAATTTAAACAAATTTTGTAATTATATATTTTAGTTTAATTAACAGGATAATTTTACAATTTTTTTTATCCATTGGCCACAAATGTGGTTCTCAAAAATCTGCAGACATTCAGCAATGGTTATGCTTACTGTAGACTTCGGTGTGGAAGTCAGGGTTTCGTTCCCTAAATTCTGCTTGAAGCTTCCTGTCGCCAAGAACAGCAAGAATACGCCAAGTTTTAAATCAGGGCGAACTGTCAGTTCAGGCAGAGCCAGCTTATGTATTATTGTATTTTTTATGCTTTTTCGCGTTTAAGTCAGTAACTCTAGCGCCGTTTTTGTTTAAATTCAAGATTTATTTTTAAAAGGTATATTTAGCGACACTGCGTAACGTAAGGCTATGCAAAAAAAGAACGAATGTTAGTGGAACGCATTTTGGTGCAAAAGTGACTGACTCTTTTTCGTTCGAACAAACTTTCTTTCAATATCGTGGAACATGCTAATATTTTTCCAACATCCTAACTACAGTAGGGCTTACGTTAGGGAAAGTGTAGGGGAATATGCTGAATTGCACAAAAACTATTAAAGATGACTTAATGGAAATTGCATGAAAAATGCTGAACTGCACAAAGACTACAATATTCGCGTAATAGAGATGAAAGCTCTCGACGAGTACTTTCAGAATATATATACCTTATATTCCCAAATGACTTTAGATTGTACATGTTTTCCGATTTTCTAACTAAAAATGGGTTGGCGGCAAGTAAACTACATGGGAAATGCTGAATTGTACAAAAACTATGATATAGGACAATTTTTGGAAAAAAGCTGTGATATATGACCCATATATTGAGGTCCAGCTCAAAAAGAAAGTACTTTTAGACTACCTATGCCTTATATACCCAAATGATTTCAAATAATCATTTTTTCCGATTTTCTAACCGATGTACTGTTGGCGGCAGGGAAATTGCAAAGAAATTGCATGGAAAATGCTGAACTGCACAAAGACTACGATAGCCTCCTAATAGAGATGAAAGCTCTGGATGAATTCTTTCAGAAAATATATGCATTATATTCCAAAATGATTTCAGATTGGTGTTGTTTTCTGATTTTTTTACCAATAGTTAGAAGGGCATTAAGGGAACTGCAGGGATATGCAAATTGCACAATAACAATGATAGATGATTTCAGATTATCGATGTTTTCCGCCATCCAAACTAAAGTAGGGTCGGCAGTAGGGAAACCGCATGGAAAATGCTGAATGGTGTAAAAACTGTGATAGATACTTTATTGAGGACCAGCTCAAATGAAAGCTCTTGATAAGTACTTACATAATACGTATGCCTTATTTTCCAAAATGGTTTCAAATAAACGACTTTTAACCTAAGTATGTTTATGTTAATGAGGACTTGAATAAAAAAAATCGGTGGATTATGTAGCTAAAATCATCAAAACTCTGAATATAGGGAGGTACCGTTGTATGGGGGCTATACGATGACGTGGACCTGCACAGACAATTTTCTGTAATAGGCTGTAATATCCATGACGAACTTCAAACACCAAATTTGAAAAAATTTCGCTGAATAATGTCGCTAATATCATCAAAATACCGAATGTTGGGACGTACCGTTATGTGATATACGAAGACGTGGACCTGTACAGACCAAAATGTAGACCTACATCACCCATTTGTCTTGAAGACATAATACACATTTGAGCAAAATGTAATCTACCTACCTCATATCATTCGGAAGCTAGATATCACTAAATCGACATAGAATTTTATGCTGATCAAGAATATATATATACTTTGTGGGGTCTAAAATGTATATTTCGGGGCGTTACAAACGGAATGACAAAATTAATATACCCTCAATTCTATGGTGTAGGGTATAAAAGGAGGAAACATTTTTGGTCGTTCATGAATCAAACTGCAAGGCATGGGCTGTCGAATGTAGCGTCAGAGTATTGAACGAAATGTATATTTCGAGGTGTTACAAACAGAATTCAACTCGTTTTTTCTGGAGAGATTCTGAAATGCTTTTCAGTTAATTTTCGAAGTATGGCAATTGAAGTATCTATATACCAAAATCCCTAAGAATGGGAGGGATAAAAATATAATTCTAAGTAGAAAAAACTAATTGGGTTGGCGGAGAGTAAACTACATGGGAAATGCTGAATTGTTCAAAAACTATGATATAGGACAATTTTTGGAAAAAAGCTGTGATATATGACTCATATATTGAGGTCCAGCTCAAAAAGAAAGTACTTGTAGTACTTTTAGAATACCTATGCCTTATATACCCAAATGATTTCAAATAATCGATTTTCCGATTTTCTAACCGAAGTACTGTTGGCGGCAGGGAAATTGCAAAGAAATTGCATGGAAAATGCTGAACTGCACAAAGACTACGATAGCCTCCTAATAGAGATGAAAGCTCTGGATGAATTCTTTCAGAAAATATATGCATTAAATTCCAAAATGATTTCAGATTGGTGTTGTTTTCTGATTTTTTACCAACAGTTAGAAGGGCATTAAGGGAACTGCAGGGATATGCAAATTGCGCAATAACAATGATAGATGATTTCAGATTATCGATGTTTTCCGCCATCCAAGCTAAAGTAGGGTTGGCAGTAGGGAAACTGCATGGAAAATGCTGAATGGTGTAAAAACTGTGATAGATACTTTATTGAGGACCAGCTCAAATGAAAGCTCTTGATAAGTACTTACATAATACGTATGCCTTATTTTCCAAAATGGTTTCAAATAAACGACTTTTAACCAAAGTATGTTTATGTTAATGAGGACTTGAATAAAAAAAATCGGTGAATTATGTAGCTAAAATCATCAAAATTCTGAATATAGGGAGGTACCGTTGTATGGGGCTATACGATGACGTGACCTGCACGGACAATTTTCTGTAATAGGCTGTAATTAATCTTAATCCATGACGAACTTCAAACACCAAATTTGAAAAAATTTCGCTGAATAAAGTCGCTAAAATCATCAAAGTACCGAATATTGGGACGTACCGTTATGTGATATGGGAAGACGTGGACCTGTACAGATCAAAATGTAGACCTACATCACACATTTGTCTTGCACACATAATACACATTTGAGCAAAATGTTATCAATCTACCTCATATCGTTCGGAAGCTAGATATCACTAAATCGACATAGCATTTTATGCTGATCAAGAATATATATACTTTGTGGGGTCTAAAATGAGTATTTTGGGGCGTTACAAGCGGAATGACAAAATTAATATACCCTCAATTCTATGGTGTAGGGTATAAAAGGAGGAAACATTTTTGGTCGTTCATGAATCAAACTGCAAGGCATGGGCTGTCGATGGTAGCGTCAGAGTATTGATCGAAATGTATATTTCGAGGTGTTACAAACAGAATTCAACTCGTTTTTTCTGGAGAGATTCTGAAATGCTTTTCAGTTAATTTTCGAAGTATGGCAATTAAAGTATCTATATACCAAAATCCCTAAGAATGGGAGGGATTAAAATATAATTCTAAGTAGAAAAAAACTAATTCCGGGTGCCGGTCGGAAACACTAGTTTTAGGCTATAGACACCGATTCGTCGGCTTATTGGCCAAGGGTTTGGATAACATGCGATTGCAGCGGAAAAGTTTTATTCCAATTTAAAAATATTTTTTTTTTCAAACTAGTAAACTAAAAACTAACTAAAAATACTAACAGTCGGAAACACGACAAACAGCTGATTTCCGTTTCACTAAAATCCATCAGAACGAAAAATTTTACGAAAATCAAAGCAAACGAAAATGTAAGTCTTTCAGTGCAATTTTGTGTTCCATTATTATTTTTTTTTTCTTTCGCATGCATGCGAACACAAATATCAAAATCAGTCACTTGTGTGTTTCCTGGTGTATGACTACAATTCACGAACTTTTTTCAAAATAGATATTGCTTGATTGGAAATGGAAACAGAAAGGTAAGCAAAAATAATAAATACATTTATAGTATGTCAACAACAAATATAAGTTTCAATGTTTCCTCAATTCCATCACCAAAAGATCATCAACTGCACAGCTGCAGGCACTAGTTGAGCATATGAACGACAATCCTGAGTTCGCTAGAGAAATGACAATTTTTGGAAGCAGCAGGCAATCCCTTGAAGACCACTGGAAAACACACAAACTGCAAAACAACAGACACTGTCAGCACAAACACAGGCCGAACAACAACACCAACGTAATAAACAAACGTCCCAACCAACCAACGTCAGCACATGGAACATCAAACCATCATCATAAATAATAATTTAAACAAATTTTGGAATTATATATTTTAATTTAATAAAAATCCTGTTAATTTTACAAATTTTTTTATCCATTGGCCACAAATGTGGTTCTCAAAAATCTGCAGACATTCAGCAATGGTTATGCTTACTGTAGACTTCGGTGTGGAAGTCAGGGTTTCGTTCCCTAAATTCTGCTTGAAGCTTCCTGTCGCCAAGAACAGCAAGAATACGCCAAGTTTTAAATCAGGGCGAACTGTCAGTTCAGGCAGAGCCAGCTTATGTATTATTGTATTTTTTATTCTTTTTCGCGTTTAAGTCAGTAACTCTAGCGCCTTTTTTGCTTAAATTCAAGATTTATTTTTAAAAGGTATATTTAGCGACACTGCGTCACGTAAGGCTATGCAAAAGAAAGAACGAATGTTAGTGGAACGCATTTTGTTGCAAAAGTGACTGACTCTTTTTCGTTCGAACAAACTTTCTTTCAATATCGTGGAACATGCTAATATTTTTCCAACATCCTAACTACAGTAGGGCTTACGTTAGGGAAAGTGTAGGGGAATGTGCTGAATTGCACAAAAACTATTAAAGATGACTTCATGGAAATTGCATGAAAAATGCTGAACTGCACAAAGACTACCATAGAGATGAAAGCTCTCGACGAGTACTTTCAGAATATATATGCCTTATATTCCCTAATGACTTTAGATTGTATATGTTTTCCGATTTTCTAACTAAAAATGGGTTGGCGGCAAGTAAACTACATGGGAAATGCTGAATTGTACAAAAACTATGATATAGGACAATTTTTGGAAAAAAGCTGTGATATATGACCCATATATTGAGGTCCAGCTCAAAAAGAAAGTACTTTTAGTACTTTTAGACTACCTATGCCTTATATACCCAAATGATTTCAAATAATCAATTTTTCCGATTTTCTAACCGAAGTACTGTTGGCGGCAGGGAAATTGCAAAGAAATTGCATGGAAAATGCTGAACTGCACAAAGACTACGATAGCCTCCTAATAGAGATGAAAGCTCTGGATGAATTCTTTCAGAAAATATATGCATTATATTCCAAAATGATTTCAGATTGGTGTTGTTTTCTGATTTTTTTTACCAATAGTTAGAAGGGCATTAAGGGAACTGCAGGGATATGCAAATTGCACAATAACAATGATAGATGATTTCAGATTATCGATGTTTTCCGCCATCCAAACTAAAGTAGGGTCGGCAGTAGGGAAACTGCATGGAAAATGCTGAATGGTGTAAAAACTGTGATAGATACTTTATTGAGGACCAGCTCAAATGAAAGCTCTTGATAAGTACTTACATAATACGTATGCCTTATTTTCCAAAATGGTTTCAAATAAACGACTTTTAACCAAAGTATGTTTATGTTAATGAGGACTTGAATAAAAAAATCGGTGAATTATGTAGCTACAATCATCAAAACTCTGAATATAAGGAGGTACCGTTGTATGGGGGCTATACGATGACGTGGACCTGCACAGACAATTTTCTGTAATAGGCTGTAATATCCATGACGAACTTCGAACACCAAATTTAAAAAAATTTCGCTGAATAATGTCGCTAAAATCATCAAAATACCGAATGTTGGGACGTACCGTTATGTGATATACGAAGACGTGGACCTGTACAGACCAAAATGTAGACCTACATCACCCATTTGTCTTGAAGACATAATACACATTTGAGCAAAATGTAATCTACCTACCTCATATCGTTCGGAAGCTAGATATCACTAAATCGACATAGCATTTTATGCTGATCAAGAATATATATACTTTGTGGGGTCTAAAATGTGTATTTCGGGGCGTTACAAACGGAATGACAAAATTAATATACCCTCAATTCTATGGTGTAGGGTATAAAAGGAGGAAACATTTTTGGTCGTTCATGAATCAAACTGCAAGGTATGGGCTGTCGATGGTAGCGTCAGAGTATTGAACGAAATGTATATTTCGAGGTGTTACAAACAGAATTCAACTCGTTTTTTCTGGAGAGATTCTGAAATGCTTTTCAGTTAATTTTCGAAGTATGACAATTATAGTATCTATATACCAAAATCCCTAAGAATGGGAGGGATTAAAATATAATTCTAAGTAGAAAAAAACTAATTGGGTTGGCGGAGAGTAAACTACATGGGAAATGCTGAATTGTTCAAAAACTATGATATAGGACAATTTTTGGAAAAAAGCTGTGATATATGACTCATATATTGAGGTTCAGCTCAAAAAGAAAGTACTTGTAGTACTTTTAGAATACCTATGCCTTACATACCCAAATAATTTCAAATAATCGATTTTCCGATTTTCTAACCGAAGTACTGTTGGCGGCAGGGAAATTGCAAAGAAATTGCATGGAAAATGCTGAACTGCACAAAGACTACGATAGCCTCCTAATAGAGATGAAAGCTCTGGATTAATTCTTTCAGAAAATATATGCATTAAATTCCAAAATGATTTCAGATTGGTGTTGTTTTCTGATTTTTTACCAACAGTTAGAAGGGCATTAAGGGAACTGCAGGGATATGCAAATTGCACAATAACAATGATAGATGATTTCAGATTATCGATGTTTTCCGCCATCCAAACTAAAGTAGGGTCGGCAGTAGGGAAACTGCATGGAAAATGCTGAATGGTGTAAAAACTGTGATAGATACTTTATTGAGGACCAGCTCAAATGAAAGCTCTTGATAAGTACTTACATAATACGTATGCCTTATTTTCCAAAATGGTTTCAAATAAACGACTTTTAACCAAAGTATGTTTATGTTAATGAGGACTTGAATAAAAAAATCGGTGAATTATGTAGCTAAAATCATCAAAATTCTGAATATAGGGAGGTACCGTTGTATGGGGCTATACGATGACGTGACCTGCACAGACAATTTTCTGTAATAGGCTGTAATTAATCTTAATCCATGACGAACTTCAAACACCAAATTTGAAAAAATTTCGCTGAATAAAGTCGCTAAAATCATCAAAGTACCGAATATTGGGACGTACCGTTATGTGATATGCGAAAACGTGGACCTGTACAGATCAAAATGTAGACCTACATCACCCATTTGTCTTGCAGACATAATACACATTTGAGCAAAATGTTATCAACCTACCTCGTATCGTTCGGAAGCTAGATATCACTAAATCGACATAGAATTTTATGCTGATCAAAAATATATATACTTTGTGGGGTCTAAAATGAGTATTTTGGGGCGTTACAAGCGGAATGACAAAATTTATGTACCCTCCATACTTTGGTGTAGGGTATAAAAGGAGGAAACATTTTTGGTCGTTCATGAATCAAACTGCAAGGCATGGGTTGTCGATTGAAGCGTCAGAGTATTTTCGAAGTATGGCAATTAAAGTATCTATATACCAAAATCCCTAAGAATGGGAGGGATTAAAATATAATTCTAAGTAGAAAAAAACTAATTCCGGGTGCCGGTCGGAAACGCTAGTTCTAGGCTATAGACATCGATTCGTCGGCTTATTGGCCAAGGGTTTGGATAACATGCGATTGCAGCGGAAAAGTTTTATTCCAATTTAAAAATATTTTTTTTTTTTCAAACTAGTAAACTAAAAACTAACTAAAAATACTAACAGTCGGAAACACGACAAACAGCTGATTTCCGTTTCACTAAAATCCATCAGAACGAAAAATTTTATGAAAATCAAAGCGAACGAAAATGTAAGTCTTTCAGTGCAATTTTGTGTTCCATTATTATTTTTTTTCTTTCGCATGCATGCGAACACAAATATCAAAATCAGTCACTTGTGTATTTCCTGGTGTATGACTACAATTCACGAACTTTTTTCAAAATAGATATTGCTTGATTGGAAATGGAAACAGAAAGGTAAGCAAAAATAATAAATACATTTATAGTATGTCAACAACAAATATAAGTTTTAATGTTTCCTCAATTCCATCACCAAAAGATCATCAACTGCACAGCTGCAGGCACTAGTTGAGCATATGAACGATAATCCTGAGTTCGCTAGAGAGATGACAATTTTTGGAAGCAGCAGGCAATCCCTTGAAGACCACTGGAAAACACACAAACTGCAAAACAACAGACACTGTCAGCACAAACACAGACCGAACAACAACACCAACGTAATAAACAAACGTCCCAACCAACCAACGTCAGCACATAGAACATCAAACCATCATCATAAATAATAATTTAAACAAATTTTGGAATTATGTATTTTAGTTTAATAAAAATCCTGTTAATTTTACAAATTTTTTTATCCATTGGCCACAAATGTGGTTCTCAAAAATCTGCAGACATTCAGCAATGGTTATGCTTACTGTAGACTTCGGTGTGGAAGTCAGGGTTTCGTTCCCTAAATTCTGCTTGAAGCTTCCTGTCGCCAAGAACAGCAAGAATACGCCAAGTTTTAAATCAGGGCGAACTGTCAGTTCAGGCAGAGCCAGCTTATGTATTATTGTATTTTTTATGCTTTTTCGCGTTTAAGTCAGTAACTCTAGCGCCTTTTTTGTTTAAATTCAAGATTTATTTTTAAAAGGTATATTTAGCGACACTGCGTCACGTAAGGCTATGCAAAAGAAAGAACGAATGTTAGTGGAACGCATTTTGTTGCAAAAGTGACTGACTCTTTTTCGTTCGAACAAACTTTCTTTCAATATCGTGGAACATGCTAATATTTTTCCAACATCCTAACTACAGTAGGGCTTACGTTAGGGAAAGTGTAGGGGAATGTGCTGAATTGCACAAAAACTATTAAAGATGACTTAATGGAAATTGCATGAAAAATGCTGAACTGCACAAAGACTACCATATTCCCGTAATAGAGATGAAAGCTCTCGACGAGTACTTTCAGAATATATATGCCTTATATTCCCAAATGACTTTAGATTGTACATGTTTTCCGATTTTCTAACTAAAAATGGGTTGGCGGCAAGTAAACTACATGGGAAATGCTGAATTGTACAAAAACTATGATATAGGACAATTTTTGGAAAAAAGCTGTGATATATGACCCATATATTGAGGTCCAGCTCAAAAAGAAAGTACTTTTAGACTACCTATGCCTTATATACCCAAATGATTTCAAATAATCATTTTTTCCGATTTTCTAACCGAAGTACTGTTGGCGGCAGGGAAATTGCAAAGAAATTGCATGGAAAATGCTGAACTGCACAAAGACTACGATAGCCTCCTAATAGAGATGAAAGCTCTGGATGAATTCTTTCAGAAAATATATGCATTATATTCCAAAATGATTTCAGATTGGTGTTGTTTTCTGATTTTTTTACCAATAGTTAGAAGGGCATTAAGGGAACTGCAGGGATATGCAAATTGCACAATAACAATGATAGATGATTTCAGATTATCGATGTTTTCCGCCATCCAAACTAAAGTAGGGTCGGCAGTAGGGAAACTGCATGGAAAATGCTGAATGGTGTAAAAACTGTGATAGATACTTTATTGAGGACCAGCTCAAATGAAAGCTCTTGATAAGTACTTACATAATACGTATGCCTTATTTTCCAAAATGGTTTCAAATAAACGACTTTTAACCAAAGTATGTTTATGTTAATGAGGACTTGAATAAAAAAATCGGTGAATTATGTAGCTAAAATCATCACTATTCTGAATATAGGGAGGTACCGTTGTATGGGGCTATACGATGACATGACCTGCACAGACAATTTTCTGTAATAGGCTGTAATTAATCATAATCCATGACGAACTTCAAACACCAAATTTGAAAAAATTTCGCTGAATAAAGTCGCTAAAATCATCAAAGTACCGAATATTGGGACGTACCGTTATGTGATATGCGAAAACGTGGACCTGTACAGATCAAAATGTAGACCTACATCACCCATTTGTCTTGCAGACATAATACACATTTGAGCAAAATGTTATCAACCTACCTCATATCGTTCGGAAGCTAGATATCACTAAATCGACATAGAATTTTATGCTGATCAAGAATATATATACTTTGTGGGGTCTAAAATGAGTATTTTGGGGCGTTACAAGCGGAATGACAAAATTTATGTACCCTCCATACTTTGGTGTAGGGTATAAAAGGAGGAAACATTTTTGGTCGTTCATGAATCAAACTGCAAGGCATGGGCTGTCGATGGTAGCGTCAGAGTATTGAACGAAATGTATATTTCGAGGTGTTACAAACAGAATTCAACTCGTTTTTTCTGGAGAGATTCTGAAATGCTTTTCAGTTAATTTTCGAAGTATGGCAATTAAAGTATCTATATACCAAAATCCCTAAGAATGGGAGGGATTAAAATATAATTCTAAGTAGAAAAAAACTAATTGGGTTGGCGGAGGGTAAACTACATGGGAAATGCTGAATTGTTCAAAAACTATGATATAGGACAATTTTTGGAAAAAAGCTGTGATATATGACTCATATATTGAGGTCCAGCTCAAAAAGAAAGTACTTGTAGTACTTTTAGAATACCTATGCCTTATATACCCAAATAATTTCAAATAATCGATTTTCCGATTTTCTAACCGAAGTACTGTTGGCGGCAGGGAAATTGCAAAGAAATTGCATGGAAAATGCTGAACTGCACAAAGACTACGATAGCCTCCTAATAGAGATGAAAGCTCTGGATGAATTCTTTCAGAAAATATATGCCTTATATTCCAAAATGATTTCAGATTGGTGTTGTTTTCTGATTTTTTACCAACAGTTAGAAGGGCATAAAGGGAACTGCAGGGATATGCAAATTGCGCAATAACAATGATAGATGATTTCAGATTATCGATGTTTTCCGCCATCCAAACTAAAGTAGGGTTGGCAGTAGGGAAACTGCATGGAAAATGCTGAATGGTGTAAAAACTGTGATAGATACTTTATTGAGGACAAGCTCAAATGAAAGCTCTTGATAAATACTTACATAATACGTATGCATTATTTTCCAAAATGGTTTCAAATAAACGACTTTTAAGCAAAGTATGTTTATGTTAATGAGGACTTGAATAAAAAAATCGGTGAATTATGTAGCTAAAATCATCAAAATTCTGAATATAGGGAGGTACCGTTGTATGGGGCTATACGATGACGTGACCTGCGCAGACAATTTTCTGTAATAGGCTGTAATTAATCTTAATCCATGACGAACTTCAAACACCAAATTTGAAAAAATTTCGCTGAATAAAGTCGCTAAAATCATCAAAGTAGCGAATATTGGGACGTACCGTTATGTGATATGCGAAAACGTGGACCTGTACAGATCAAAATGTAGACCTACATCACCCATTTGTCTTGCAGACATAATACACATTTGAGCAAAATGTTATAAACCTACCTCATATCTTTCGGAAGCTAGATATCACTAAATCGACATAGAATTTTATGCTGATCAAGAATATATATACTTTGTGGGGTCTAAAATGAGTATTTTGGGGCGTTACAAGCGGAATGACAAAATTTATGTACCCTCCATACTTTGGTGTAGGGTATAAAAGGAGGAAACATTTTTGGTCGTTCATGAATCAAACTGCAAGGCATGGGTTGTCGATTGAAGCGTCAGAGTATTTTCGAAGTATGGCAATTAAAGTATCTATATACCAAAATCCCTAAGAATGGGAGGGATTAAAATATAATTCTAAGTAGAAAAAAACTAATTCCGGGTGCCGGTCGGAAACACTAGTTCTAGGCTATAGACACCGATTCGTCGGCTTATTGGCCAAGGGTTTGGATAACATGCGATTGCAGCAGAAAAGTTTTATTCCAATTTAAAAATATTTTTTTTTTTAAAGTAGTAAACTAAAAACTAACTAAAAATACTAACAGTCGGAAACACGACAAACAGCTGATTTCCGTTTCACTAAAATCCATCAGAACGAAAAATTTTACGAAAATCAAAGCGAACGAAAATGTAAGTCTTTCAGTGCAATTTTGTGTTCCATTATTTTTTTTTTTTCTTTCGCATGCATGCGAACACAAATATCAAAATCAGTCACTTGTGTGTTTCCTGGTGTATGACTACAATTCACGAACTTTTTTCAAAATAGATATTGCTTGATTGGAAATGGAAACAGAAAGGTAAGCAAAAATAATAAATACATTTATAGTATGTCAACAACAAATATAAGTTTTAATGTTTCCTCAATTCCATCACCAAAAGATCATCAACTGCACAGCTGCAGGCACTAGTTGAGCATATGAACGATAATCCTGAGTTCGCTAGAGAAATGACAATTTTTGAAAGCAGCAGGCAATTCCTTGAAGACCACTGGAAAACACACAAACTGCAAAACAACAGACACTGTCAGCACAAACACAGACCGAACAACAACACCAACGTAATAAACAAACGTCCCAACCAACCAACGTCAGCACATGGAACATCAAACCATCATCATAAATAATAATTTAAACAAATTTAGGAATTATATATTTTAGTTTAATAAAAATCCTGTTAATTTTACAAATTTTTTTATCCATTGGCCACAAATGTGGTTCTCAAAAATCTGCAGACATTCAGCAATGGTTATGCTTACTGTAGACTTCGGTGTGGAAGTCAGGGTTTCGTTCCCTAAATTCTGCTTGAAGCTTCCTGTCGCCAAGAACAGCAAGAATACGCCAAGTTTTAAATCAGGGCGAACTGTCAGTTCAGGCGGAGCCAGCTTATGTATTATTGTATTTTTTATTCTTTTTCGCGTTTAAGTCAGTAACTCTAGCGCCTTTTTTGCTTAAATTCAAGATTTATTTTTAAAAGGTATATTTAGCGACACTGCGTCACGTAAGGCTATGCAAAAGAAAGAACGAATGTTAGTGGAACGCATTTTGTTGCAAAAGTGACTGACTCTTTTTCGTTCGAACAAACTTTCTTTCAATATCGTGGAACATGCTAATATTTTTCCAACATCCTAACTACAGTAGGGCTTACGTTAGGGAAAGTGTAGGGGAATGTGCTGAATTGCACAAAAACTATTAAAGATGACTTCATGGAAATTGCATGAAAAATGCTGAACTGCACAAAGACTACCTTATTCCCGTAATAGAGATGAAAGCTCTCGACGAGTACTTTCAGAATATATATGCCTTATATTCCCAAATGACGTTAGATTGTACATGTTTTCCGATTTTCTAACTAAAAATGGGTTGGCGGCAAGTAAACTACATGGGAAATGCTGAATTGTACAAAAACTATGATATAGGACAATTTTTGGAAAAAAGCTGTGATATATGACTTATATATTGAGGTCCAGCTCAAAAAGAAAGTACTTGTAGTACTTTTAGAATACCTTTGCCTTATATACCCAAATGATTTCAAATAATCGATTTTCCGATTTTCTAACCGAAGTACTGTTGGCGGCAGGGAAATTGCAAAGAAATTGCATGGAAAATGCTGAACTGCACAAAGACTACGATAGCCTCCTAATAGAGATGAAAGCTCTGGATGAATTCTTTCAGAAAATATATGCATTATATTCCAAAATGATTTCAGATTGGTGTTGTTTTCTGATTTTTTACCAACAGTTAGAAGGGCATTAAGGGAACTGCAGGGATATGCAAATTGCACAATAACAATGATAGATGATTTCAGATTATCGATGTTTTCCGCCATCCAAACTAAAGTAGGGTTGGCAGTAGGGAAACTGCATGGAAAATGCTGAATGGTGTAAAAACTGTGATAGATACTTTATTGAGGACCAGCTCAAATGAAAGCTCTTGATAAGTACTTACATAATACGTATGCCTTATTTTCCAAAATGGTTTCAAATAAACGACTTTTAACCAAAGTATGTTTATGTTAATGAGGACTTGAATAAAATTATGTAGCTAAAATCATCAAAATTCTGAATATAGGGAGGTACCGTTGTATGGGGCTATACGATGACTTGACCTGCACAGACAATTTTCTGTAATAGGCTGTAATTAATCTTAATCCATGACGAACTTCAAACACCAAATTTGGAAAAATTTCGCTGAATAATGTCGCTAAAATCATCAAAGTACCGAATATTGGGACGTACCGTTATGTGATATACGAAGACGTGGAACTGTACAGATCAAAATGTAGACCTACATCACCCATTTGTCTTGCAGACATAATACACATTTGAGCAAAATGTTATCAACCTACCTCATATCTTTCGGAAGCTAGATATCACTAAATCGACATAGAATTTTATGCTGATCAAGAATATATATACTTTGTGGGGTCTAAAGTGAGTATTTTGGGGCGTTACAAGCGGAATGACAAAATTTATGTACCCTCCATACTATGGTGTAGGGTATAAAAGGAGGAAACATTTTTGGTCGTTCATGAATCAAACTGCAAGGCATGGGTTGTCGATTGAAGTGTCAGAGTATTGAACGAAATGTATATTTCGAGGTACTACAAACTGAATTCAACTCGCTTTTTTTTTGGAGAGATTCTGAAATGCTTTTCAGTTAATTTTCGAAGTATGGCAATTAAAGTATCTATATACCAAAATCCCTAAGAATGGGAGGGATTAAAATATAATTCTAAGTAGAAAAAAACTAATTTCTGGTCGGAAACACTAGCTCTAGGCTATAGACACCGATTCATCGGCTTATTGTCCAAGGGTTTGGTTAACATGCGATTGCAGCGGAAAAGTTTTATTCCAATTTTAAAATAATTTTTTTTTCAAACTAGTAAACTAAAAACTAACTAAAAATACTAACAGTCGGAAACACGACAAACAGCTGATTTCCGTTTCACTAAAATCCATCAGAACGAAAAATTGTACGAAAATCAAAGCGAACGAAAACGTAAGCCTTTCAGTGCAATTTTGTGTTCCATTATTTTTTTTTTCTTTCGCATGCATGCGAACACAAATATCAAAATCAGTCACTTGTGTGTTTCCTGGTGTATGACTACAATTCACGAACTTTTTTCAAAATAGATATTGCTTGATTGGAAATGGAAACAGAAAGGTAAGCAAAAATAATAAATACATTTATAGAATGTCAACAACAAATATAAGTTTCAATATTTCCTCAATTCCATCACCAAAAGATCATCAACTGCACAGCTGCAGGCACTAGTTGAGCATATGAACGATAATCCTGAGTTTGCTAGAGAGATGACAGTTTTTGGAAACAGCAGGCAATCCCTTGAAGACCACTGGAAAACACACAAATTGCAAAACAACAGACACTGTCAGCACAAACACAGACCGAACAACAACACCAACGTAATAAACAAACGTCCCAACCAACCAACGTCAGCACATGGAACATCAAACCATCATCATAAATAATAATTTAAACAGATTTTGAAATTATATATTTTATTTAAAAATATATATAAAAAAACCTATTAATTTTAAACATTTTTTTATCCATTGGCCACAAATGTGGTTCTCAAAAATCTGCAGGCATTCAGCAATGGTTATGCTTACTGTAGACTTCGCTGTGGAAGTCAGGGTTTCGTTCCATAAATTCTGCTGGAAACTTCCTGTCGCCAAGAACCGCAAGAATGCGCCAAGTTTCAAATCAGGGCGTATTTGGGCTGTACTGTAAACCGGAAACCCATTTATTCTCTGTCATATCTTAAAGAGCCGGAAAAACTCCCTTCGACACACGAAAATTGGCCAAAAACCTAGAAAAATACATTTTTTATTACTTCAAAAATGTAAAATACGAACATACTTACTGGTTGTTAGGTACTTCAAACAAATTCGAAGCATCTCTTAAATGCCTCCGTGGTATATTTTGAAGCTTCTCTACATCATCCATTAAGTATAGGGCCACAGAAATATTGTTTTTTGTATTTTTTTAAGAACACAATTAATTTGAACACAATCGCTGGGAATATTATTTTGTTTGTTTATTTACAATTTATTTGCTTACAACCGAACTGTCAGTTCAGGCAGAGCCACTTAAGTATGATTGTATGTTTTATGCTTTTTCGCGTTTAAGTCAGTCATTCTGGAATTTTTTTTCTTAAATGCGCGATTAATTTTTAAAAGGTATATTTAAAAACACTGCGTCACGTAGGGCTATGCGAAAGAAATAACGACTGTTGTTGATGCAAAAGTGACTGACTACCTTACGTTCGCACAAATATTCTTTCGATATTGTGGAACAGGCTATAATATTTTTCCATCATCCTAACTAGAGTAGGGTTTACGTTACGGAAAATGTAGGGGACTATGCTGAATTGCATAAAAACTATTGAAGATGACTTATTGATTACCACCTCAAATGGAAATTGCATGAAAATTCTGAACTGCACAAAGACTACGATAGTCGCGTAATAGAGATAAACGCTCTCGACGAGTACTTTCAGAATATATATGCCTTATATTCCCAAATGACTTTAGATTATCCATGTTTTCCGATTTTCTAACTAAAGTGGGGTTGGCGGCACACAAAATACATGGGAAATGCTGAATTGTACAAAAACTATGATATATACATTATTGAGGACCAGCTCAAATGAAAGCTCTTGATGAGTACCTACAAAATATGTATGCCTTATTTTCCAAAATGGTTTCAAATAAACGACTTTTAACAAAGTATGCTTATGTTAATTAGGACGTGGACCTGCACAGACAATTTTCTGTAATAGGCTGTAATATCCATGACGAACTTCAAACACCAAATTTGAAAAAATTTCGGTGAATAATGTCGCTAAAATCATCAAAATACTGAATATCGGGACGTACCGTTATATGGGGGATATACGAAGACGTGGACCTGCCCAGACAATTTTCTGTCTTTTCTGTAGTATACAATACGAACTTCAAACACCAAATTTGAAACAATTCCGGTGAATAATGTCGCTAAAATCATCAAAATTCTGAATATAGGAAGGACAATTGTCTGTCTTAGGGTGTAGTATCCATTACGAACTTCAAACACCAAATATAAAACATTTTCGGTGAACAATGTCGCTTAACTCACCAAAATACCGAACAAAAGGTTGTCATTACATAGAAGTTATACCAAAACGTGAACTTAAATCACCCATTTTCAATACCAAAAACCTGCAGACATAATACACATTTGAGTAAAATGTTATCAACCTACCTCATATCGTTCGGAAGCTAGAGTGATTTCCACAGACGGACGGATATCGATATATATTTTCGGTGAACAATGTCGCTTAACTCACCAAAATACCGAACAAAAGGGAGTTGCCATTACATAGGGGCTATACCAAAACGTGAACTTAAATCACCCATTTTCAACACCAAAAGTCCTGCAGACATAATACACATTTGAGTAAAATCTTATCAACCTACCTCATATCGTTCGGAAGCTAGAGTGATTTCCACAGACGGACGGATATCGCTAAATCGACATAGAATTTTATGCTGATCAAGAATATAATACTTTGTGGGTCTAAAATGTATATTTCGGGGTGTTACAAACGGAATGACAAACTTAATAAACCCTCCATACTATGGTGTAGGATATAAAAGAAGGAAACATTTTTGGTCGTTCATGAATCAAACTCCAATGCATTGGATGTCGATTGTAGCGTGAGAGTATTGAACAAAATTAGAACTGAAAGCGTATAAAGTGAACATAGTTCTGATAGGCTACTTAATTCAACAAATTTTGCTCAAGGGAACATAATTCAATTCTCGAGCTCGTTTTTTTTCTAAGGATATCATAAGTTGGAGAGATTCTGAAATGCTCTTCAGTTAATTTTCAAAGCATGACAATTAAAATATCTGAATACCAAAATTCCTGAGAATGGGAGGGATCAAATATAATTCTAAGTAGAAAAAAAACTAATTCCAGAGGCTGCTCGGAAACACTAGCTCAAGGTTATAAACATCGATTCTACAGCTTATTGGCCAAGGGATTTGTGGGAAAATTTTTATTACTATTTAAAAATAAAAATAACTTTTTTACGAACTGGGAACAGCGAAAATAGTAATGTAAGATAAGTACAAATTTGTAACAGAAGCACTTTCACCAGAAACTGCATGGAAAATGCAGAACTGCGCAAAAACTATGATAGATGCTGCATCGATTCGGATAAGCTCAAATGAATGCTCTCGATGAGTAATTTTAGAATATAATTGATTTTATTCCCAAACGATTTCAGATTTCCTAGCGATTGGAAAAATATTAATATTTTTCCAACATCCTAACTACAGTAGAGTATAGATACTGCAGGGGAAAATGCTGAATTGCACAAAAAATATTAAAGACGACTTATTGATTCCCACCTCAAATAAAAATTGCATGGAAAATGCTGAACTGCATAAAGACTACGATAGTCGCGTAATAGAGATGAAAGCTCTCGACGGGTACTTTCAGAATATACAAGCCTTATATTCCCAAATGACTTCAGCTTGTCCATGTTTTCCGATTTTCTAACTAAGTAGGGTTGGCACTGGAGAAACTGCTGAATTGCACAAAAACTGTGATAGATGCGTTGTTAAGGGCCAGCTCAAATGAATGTTTCGATGTAGACTTTTATAATATAAATGCCTGTAATTCCTAAATGATCTCATACTATCGATGTTTTCCGACTTCCTAATTAAAGCAGGGTTGGCGGTAGGAAAACTGAAGGGAAAAATTTGAATTACACAAATCTATGACACAAGCTTTATTGAGGCCTAAATTAAATGAAAGGTCTTCATGAGTACTTAAAGAACATATATGCCTTATATTCCCAAATGATTTCAAATAATCGATTTTTCCGATTTTCTAACCGAAGTACCGTTGGCGGCAGGGAAAATTGCAAAGAAATTACATGGAAACTGCTGAACTGCACAAAGACTACGATAGACCCCCAATAGAGACGAAAGCTCTGGATGAATTATTTCAGAAAATATATGCATTATATTCCAAAATGATTTCAGATTGCTGTTGTTTTCTGATTTTCTAACTAAAGTTGCATTGGCATTAAGAAAACTGCAGGGATATGCAAATCGCACAATAACTATGCCTATACTCCAAAATGGTTTCAAATAAACGACTTTAAACCAAAGTATGTTTATGTTAATGACGACTTGAATAAAAAAATCGGTGAATTATGTAGCTAGAATCATCAAAATTCTGAATAAATTAAGGTACCGTTGTATGGGGGCTATACGAAGTCGTGGACTTGCACAGACAATTTTCTGCCTTGTCTGTAGTATGCATTACGAACTTCAAACACCAAATTTGAAAAACAATTTCGGTGAATAATGCCGCTAAAATCATCAAAATACCGAATATAGGGAGGTACCGTTACATTGGGGCTATACAAAGGCGTGGACCTGCACAGATAATTTTCAGTCATAGGCTGTAGTATCCATTACGAACTTCAAACACCAAATTTGAAGAAAATTCGGTGAATAATGTCGCTAAAATCATCAAAATACCGAATATCGGGACGTACCGTTATATGGAGGATATACGAAGACGTGGACCTCCACAGACAGTTTTCTGTCTTGGCTGTAGTATCCCTTACGAACTTAAAACACCAAATTCAAAACAATTTCCGTGAATAATTGTGCTAAAATCATCAAAATACAGAATATCGGGAACTACCGTACGAAGACGTGGACCTGCACGGACAATTTTCTGTCATAAGGTGTAGTACCTATTACGAACTTCAAATACCAAATTTGAAACAGTTCCGGTTAACAATGTCGCTTAACTCACCAAAATACCGAACAAAAGGGAGTTACCATTATATACGGGCTATACCAAAACGTGAACTTACATCACCCATTTTCAATAGCAAAACTCCTGCGGACATAATACAAATTTGGGTAACATTTTATTAACCTACCTCATATCGTTCGGAAGCTAGAGTGATTTCCACAGACGGACATCCGTCCTAAATCGACATAGAATTTTATGCTGATCAAGAATATATATACCTTGAGGGGCGGAATGACAAAATTAATATAACCCCCATACTATGGTATAGGGTATAAAAGGAGGAAACATTTTTGGTCGTTCATGAATCAAACTACAAGGCATGGGTTGTCGATTGTAGCGTGATAGTATTGAACGAGATGTATATTTCGAGGTGTTACAAACTGAATTCAATTCTCAAGCTCGTTTTTTTTTTTTTTTTTTTTTTTTTGAAATGCTCTTCTGTTAATTTTCCAAGTATGACAATTAAAGTATCGATATACCAAAATTCCTAAGAATGGGAGGGATTAAAATATAATTCTAAGTAGAACAAGTTAAAAAGCAGTAAGTTCGGTCGGGCCGAACTTTTAATACCCTCCACCATTTACAACGAATTTGGAAATTTTCAAAAAATAAAATCCTTAAAAAATTCTTTTAAAATTTTAAAAATACCGAATATAGCCGTTATATTGGGGTCTATACGACGTGGATATACATATGCATTGTTTGTCATAAGCCATTACCATATTCAAATTCGAAACTGGACCCGCACCGACAATTTTCTGTCACAGACTGTAGTTCCCATAACGAACTTCAAATACCAAATTTTTAACAATTTCGGTTAATAATGTCGCTAAAATCATCAAAATACCGAACATAGAGATGTGCCGTTATATGGGGGCTATACGAAGACGTGGACCTGCACAGACAATTTTCAGTCTTAGGGTGTAGTATCCATTTGGAACTTCAAATACCACATTTGAAACAATTCCAGTAAATAACGTCGCTAAAATCATCAAAATATCGAATATCCGGAGGTACCGTTATATGGGAGCTATATGAAAACGTGGACCGACATGGCCCATTTACGAACTTAACCTGCCTACTGGAAAAATAAACATGTGTGCAAAATTTTAGCCATCTATCTCAATTTATTCGAAAGATAGCGTGATTACAACAGACAGACGGACAGACAGACAGACAGACGGACAGACAGACGGACATCGCTAAATCGACTTAGAATTTTACGCTGATCAAGAATATATATACTTTGTTGGGTCTGACATGAGTATTTCGAGGAGTTACAAACGGAATGACAAAGTTAATATACCCTCCATAGTATGGTGGAGTGTATAAAAAAACTAATTCCGGGGGCCGGTCGGAAACACTAGCTCTAGGCTATAGGCACCGATTCGTCGGCTTATTGGCCAAGGGGTTTGGTTAGCAAGCGATTGCAGAGGAAAAGTTTTATTCCAATTTAAAAATAAAAATAATTTTTTCTCGAACTAAAAAAAAATAACTAAAAATACTAACAGCCTCTTCCACGATATCGAAAGAACACGTTGGTATGCCTTTTACACGACAAACAGCTAATTTTTGTTCCACTAAAATCCATCAGAACGAAAAATTTTACGAAAATCAAAGCGAACGAAAATGTAAGCCGTTCAGTGCAATTTTGTGTTCCACAACTTTTTTTCTTTCGCATGCATGCGAACACAAATATCACTTGTGTGTTTGCTGGCGTATGTAGTCATACATTCACGAATATTCTTTTTCAAACTAGATATTGCTTGATTGGAAATGGAAACAGAAAGGTAAGTAAAAATAATAAATACAATTATAGTATGTCAACAACAAATATAAATTTTTATATTTCCTCAATTCCAGCATCAAAAGATCATCAACTGCACAGCTGCAGGTACTAGTTGAGTATATGGAGGAGAATCCTTAGTTCGCGAGAGAGATGACAATTTTTGGAAGCAGCAAGCAATCCCTTGAAGACCACTGGAAAATACACATACCGAACAACAACGCCAACGTAATAAACAAACGTCCCAAATAACCAACGTCAGCACATGGAACATCAAACCATCATCATAAATAATAATTTAAACAGATTTTGAAATTATATATTTTATTTATAAATAAAAAACCTGTTAACTTTACAAATTTTTGCTCATCTATTGGCCGCAAATGTGGTTCTCAAAGATCTGCAGACATTCAGCAATGGTTATGCTTACTGTAGACTTCGGTGTGGAAGTCAGAGTTTCGTTCCTTAAGTTCTGCTTGAAGCTTCCTTTCGCCAAGAACCGCAAGAATACGCCAAGTTTTAAATCAGGGCGTATTTGGGTTGTTCTGCAAACCGAGAACCCATTTATCTTCTGCCATATCTTAAAGAGCCGGAAAAACTTCCTTCGACACACGAAAATCGGCCACAAACCTAGGAAAATACATTTTTTATTATTTCAAAAATGTAAAAATACAATCATACTTACTGGTTGTTAGGTACTTCAAACAAATTCGAAGCATCTCTTAAATGCCTCCGTGGTACATTTTGAAGCTTCCCTATATCATCCGTAAAGTATAGGGCCACAGAAATATTATTTTTTGTATTTTTTTAAGAACACAATTAATTTGAACACAATCGCTGGGAATATTATTTTGTTTGTTTGTTTACAATCTATTTGTTTACAAGCGAACTGTCGGTTCAGCAGAATCGGCTTATATATGGTTGTATTTTTATGCTTTTTATACCCTCCACCATACTATGGAGGGTATATTAACTTTGTCATTCCGCTTGTAACTCCTCGAAATACTCATGTCAGACCCAACAAAGTATATATATTCTTGATCAGCGTAAAATTCTAAGTCGATTTAGCGATGTCCGTCTGTCTGTCTGTTGTAATCACGCTATCTTTCGAATAAATTGAGATAGATGGCTAAAATTTTGCACACATGTTTATTTTTCCAGTAGGCAGGTTAAGTTCGTAAATGGGCCATGTAGGTCCACGTTTTCATATAGCTCCCATATAACGGTACCTCCGGATATTCGGTATTTTGATGATTTTAGCGAAATTATTCACGGGAATTGTTTCAAATCTGGTATTTGAAGTTCCAAATGGATACTACACCCTAAGACGGAAAATTGTTGTGCAAGTCTATGTCTTCGTATAGCCCCCATATAACGGTACCTCCCGATATTCGGTATTTTGATGATTTTAGCGAAATTATTCACGGGAATTGTTTCAAATCTGGTATTTGAAGTTCCAAATGGATACTACACCCTAAGACAGAAAATTGTCTTTGCAGGTCCACGTCTTCGTATAGGCCCAATATAACGGTACCTCCCTATATTCGGTATTTTGATGATTTTAGCGACGTTATTCACTGGAATTGTTTCAAATTTGGTATTTGAAGTTCCAAATGGATACTACACCCTAAGACAGAAAATTGTCTTTGCAGGTCCACGTCTTCGTATAGCCCCCATATAACGGCACCTCCCGATATTCGGTATTTTGATGATTTTAGCGAAATTATTCACGGGAATTGTTTCAAATCTGGTATTAGAAGTTCCAAATGGATACTACACCCTAAGACAGAAAATTGTCTTTGCAGGTCCACGTCTTCGTATAGCCCCCATATAACGGCACCTCGCTATGTTCGGTATTTTGATGATTTTAGCGACATTATTAACCGGAATTGTTTAAAATTTGGTATTTGAAGTTCGTTATGGGAACTACAGTCTGTGACAGAAAATTGTCGGTGCGGGTCCAGTTTCGAATTTGAATATGGTAATGGCTTATGACAAACAATGCATATGTATGTCCACGTCGTATAGACCCCAATATAACGGCTATATTCGGTATTTTTAAAATTTTAACAGAATTTTTTAAGGATTTTATTTTTTGAAAATTTCCAAATTCGTTGTAAATGGTGGAGGGTATTAAAAGTTCGGCCCGGCCGAACTTACTGCTTTTTAACTTGTTAAAATTTTAACAGAATTTTTTAAGGATTTTATTTCTTGAAAATTTCCAAATTCGTTGCAAATGGTGGAGGGTATTAAAAGTTCGGCCCGGCCGAACTTACTGCTTTTTAACTTGTTATACCCTCAACCATACTATGGAGGGTATATTAATTTTGTCATTCCGTTTGTAACTCCTCGAAATACTCATGTCAGACCCAACAAAGTATATATATTCTTGATCAGCGTAAAATTCTAAGACGATTTAGCCATGTCCGGCTGTCTCTCTGTGTGTCTGTTTGTCTGTCCGCCTGTCTGTCTGTTGTAATCACTCTATCTTTAGAAACAAATTGAGATAGAAGGCTAAAATTTTGCACACATGTATATTTTGCCAGTAGGCAGGTTAAGTTCGTAAATGGGCCATGTAGGTCCAAGAAATCATATAGCAACCATATAACGGTACCTCCCGATATTCGGTATTTTGATGATTTTTGCTACATTATTCGCCGGAATTGTTTTAAATTTGGCATTTGAAGTTCGTAATGGATACTACAGCCTAAGACAGAAAATAATCTATGTAGGTCCACGTCTTCGTATAGCCCCTATATAATGGTACCCCCCGATATTCGGTATTTTGATGATTTTAGCTACATTATTTAACGGAATCGTTCCAAATTTGGTATTTGAAGTTCGTAATAGATACTGCAGCATAAAACAGAAAATGGGCCATGTAGGTCCACGTATTCGTATAGCCCCCATATAACGGAAGCCCCCGATATTCGGTATTTTGATGATTTTAGCGACATTATTTAGGGAAATCGTTCCATATTTGGTATTTGAAGTTCGTAATAGATACTGCAGCATAAAACAGAAAATGGGCCATATAGGTCCAAGTCTTCATATAGCCCCCATATAACGGTAGCCCCCGATATTCGGTATGTTGATGATTTTAGCGACGTTATTTACCGGGATTGTTTCAAATTTCGCATGTGAAATTCGTAATGGATACTTCAGCCTATGCCAGAAAATTGTCTGTGCAGGTCCACGTCTTCGTATAGCCCCCATATAACGGTACCCCCCATATACGGTATTTTAATGATTTTAGCTACATTATAAACAGCTTTTTCTTCATGTTTCGCATTTAAATATTGTAATAACTTATGACAAAAGTTGTCTATGCAGGTCCACGTCTTCGTATAGCCCCAATATAACGGTACCTCCCTATATTCGGTATTTTGATGATTTTAGCGACGTTATTCACCGGAATTGTTTCAAATTTGGTATTTGAAGTTCCAAATGGATACTACACCCTAAGATAGAAAATTGTTGTGCAAGTCTATGTCTTCGTATAGCCCCCATATAACGGTACCTCCCGATATTCGGTATTTTGATGATTTTAGCGAAATTATTCACGGGAATTGTTTCAAATCTGGTATTTGAAGTTCCAAATGGATACTACACCCTAAGACAGAAAATTGTCTTTGCAGGTCCACGTCTTCGTATAGCCCCAATATAACGGTACCTCCCTATATTCGGTATTTTGATGATTTTAGCGACGTTATTCACTGGAATTGTTTCAAATTTGGTATTTGAAGTTCCAAATGGATACTAAACCCTAAGACAGAAAATTGTCTTTGCAGGTCCACGTCTTCGTATAGCCCCCATATAACGGCACCTCCCGATATTCGGTATTTTGATGATTTTAGCGAAATTATTCACGGGAATTGTTTCAAATCTGGTATTAGAAGTTCCAAATGGATACTACACCCTAAGACAGAAAATTGTCTTTGCAGGTCCACGTCTTCGTATAGCCCCCATATAACGGCACCTCGCTATGTTCGGTATTTTGATGATTTTAGCGACATTATTAACCGGAATTGTTTAAAATTTGGTATTTGAAGTTCGTTATGGGAACTACAGTCTGTGACAGAAAATTGTCGGTGCGGGTCCAGTTTCGAATAGACCCCAATATAACGGCTATATTCGGTATTTTTAAAATTTTAACAGAATTTTTTAAGGATTTTATTTTTTGAAAATTTCCAAATTCGTTGTAAATGGTGGAGGGTATTAAAAGTTCGGCCCGGCCGAACTTACTGCTTTTTAACTTGTTAAAATTTTAACAGAATTTTTTAAGGATTTTATTTCTTGAAAATTTCCAAATTCGTTGCAAATGGTGGAGGGTATTAAAAGTTCGGCCCGGCCGAACTTACTGCTTTTTAACTTGTTATACCCTCAACCATACTATGGAGGGTATATTAATTTTGTCATTCCGTTTGTAACTCCTCGAAATACTCATGTCAGACCCAACAAAGTATATATATTCTTGATCAGCGTAAAATTCTAAGACGATTTAGCCATGTCCGGCTGTCTCTCTGTGTGTCTGTTTGTCTGTCCGTCTGTCTGTCTGTTGTAATCACTCTATCTTTAGAAACAAATTGAGATAGAAGGCTAAAATTTTGCACACATGTATATTTTGCCAGTAGGCAGGTTAAGTTCGTAAATGGGCCATGTAGGTCCAAGAAATCATATAGCCCCCATATAACGGTACCTCCCGATATTCGGTATTTTGATGATTTTTGCTACATTATTCGCCGGAATTGTTTTAAATTTGGCATTTGAAGTTCGTAATGGATACTACAGCCTAAGACAGAAAATAATCTATGTAGGTCCACGTCTTCGTATAGCCCCTATATAATGGTACCCCCCGATATTCGGTATTTTGATGATTTTAGCTACATTATTTAGGGAAATCGTTCCATATTTGGTATTTGAAGTTCGTAATAGATACTGCAGCATAAAACAGAAAATGGGCCATATAGGTCCAAGTCTTCATATAGCCCCCGATATTCGGTATGTTGATGATTTTAGCGACGTTATTTACCGGGATTGTTTCAAATTTAGCATGTGAAATTCGTAATGGATACTTCAGCCTATGCCAGAAAATTGTCTGTGCAGGTCCACATCTTCGTATAGCCCCCATATAACGGTACCCCCCATATACGGTATTTTAATGATTTTAGCTACATTATAAACAGCTTTTTCTTCATGTTTCGCATTTAAATATTGTAATAACTTATGACAAAAGTTGTCTATGCAGGTCCACGTCGTCGTATAAGCATTCGGAATTCTTAAGATATTAACAGAATTTTTAACGGACTTTATTTTTTGGAAATTGCCAAATTTGTACCAAATGGTGGAGGGTATTAAAAGTTCGGCCCGGTCGAACTTACAGCTTTTTTACTTGTTATACCCTCCACCATACTATGGAGGGTATATTAATTTTGTCATTCCGTTTGTAACTCCTCGAAATATTCATGTCAGACCCAACAAAGTATATATATTATTGATCAGCGTAAAATTCTAAGACGACTTAGCCATGTCCGTCTGTCTGTCTGTGTGTCTGTCTGTCTGTCTGTCTGTCTGTTGTAATCACGCTATCTTTCGAACAAATTGAGGTAGAAGGCTAAAATTTTGCACACATGTATATTTCCCCAGTAGGCAGGTTAAGTTCGTAAATGGCCCATGTAGGTCCAAGTTATCATAGCCCCCATATAACGGTACCTCCCGATATTCGGTATTTTGATGATTTTAGCGACATTATTCACCGGAATTATTTCAAATTTGGTATTTGAAGTTCGTAATGGATACTAGAGCATAAGACAGAAAATTATCTGTGCAGGTCCACGTCTTCATATAGCCCGCATATAACGGTACCCCCCGATATTCGGTATTTTGATGATTGTAGCGACATTGTTTACCGGAATCGTTTCAAATTTGGTATTTGAAGTTCGTAATGGATACTTCATCCAAAGTCAAAAAATGAGTCATGTAGGTCCACGTCTTCATATAGCCCCCATATAACGGTACCCCCCGATATTCGGTATTTTAATGATTTTAGCGACATTATTTACAGGGATTCTTTCAAATTTCGCATGTGAAGTTCGTAATGGATACTTCAGCCCATGCCAGAAAATTGTCTGTGCAGGTCCACGTCTTCGTATAGCCCCCATATAACGGTACCCCCCATATTCGGTATTTTGACGATTTTAGCTACATTATAAACAGATTTTTCCTCAAGTTTCACATTTAAATATTGTAATAATTTATGATAAAAATTGCCTATGCAGGCCCACGTCGTCGTATAAGCATTCGGTATTTTTAAGTTTTTAACAGAATTTTTAACGGTTTTTTTTTTGGAAATTGCCAAATTTGTACCAAATGGTGGAGAGTATAAAAAGTTCGGCCCGGCCGAACTTACAGCTTTTTTACTTGTTCTCGTTTAAATCAGCCATTCTGGCGCTTTTTTTGCTTAATTTCGAGATTAATTTTTAAAAGGTATATTTAGCAACACTGCGTCACGTAAGGCTATGAAAAGGAAAGAACGAATGTTAGTGGAACGCATTTTGATGCAAAAGTGACTGACTACCTTTCTTTCGTACAAATTTTCTTTCGATATATTGGAACAGGCTATAATATTTTTCAACATCCTAACTACAGTAGGGTTTACGTTAGGGAAAATGTAGGGAATATGCTGAATTGCACAAAAACTATAAAAAGTCCACTTATTGATTCCTACCTCAAATGGAAATTGCATGGAAAATGATGAACTGCACAAAGACTACGATCGTCGCGTAATAGAGATGAAAGCTCTCGACAAGTACTTTCAGAATATATATGCCTTATATTCCCAAATGATTTCAGACTATCGATGTTTTCCGATTTTCTAACTAAAGTTAGGTTGGCGGCAAGTAAACTACATGGGAAATGCTGAATTGTACAAAAACTATGATATATGCATTATTGAGGTCCAGCCCAAATAAAAGTATTTTGAGTACTTTTAGAATACCAATCCCTTCTATTCCCAAATGATTCCAAATAATCGATTTTTCCAATTTTCTAATCAAAGTATTGTTGGCGGGAAAATTACACAGAAATTGCATACACAATGCTGAACCGCACAACAGGGATGGAAGGTGAGTATAAGAAAGAAAAAAAAAACTTACAAAAAGATGTAGCCAAGAAAATAACAGATAGGTGGGAGCCATTCAAACTCTAGCTTCAGTCGGGTGGGGGTTCTTGTCTATTTTGAACTGGTGACCATTCTATCGCTACAGAAACAAAAAAAACTCGAGACTCCCACTACATACAAATTAAGATAGAAAAAATTAAAACTATTGTCAACCATAAAATATAACAAAACCCCGTACGGTTAACAGGTTAAAAAAACGTAGAATAATGGAGAAGATCAGATTCATCATAGCTGGAATCTAGCTGTTCAGAATCCTTGCCTATGAGGTCCAGCCCAAATAAAAGTATTTTGAGTACTTTTAGAATACCAATGCCTTCTATTCCCAAATGATTCCAAATAACCGATTTTTCCGATTTTCTAATCAAAGTATTGTTGGCGGGAAAATTACACAGAAATTGCATACACAATGCTGAACCGCACAACAGGGATGGAAGGTGAGTATAAGAAAGAAAAAAAAAAAAAAAAAACTTACAAAAAGATGTAGCCAAGAAAATAACAGATAGGTGGGAGCCATTCAAACTCTAGCTTCAGTCGGGTGGGGGTTCTTGTCTATTTTGAACTGGTGACCATTCTATCGCTACAGAAACAAAAAAAACTCGAGACTCCCACTACATACAAATTAAGATAGAAAAAATTTAAAAAAAATTTATTCATGTTATAGTAAGGTTGTTGTTTTGTGTGTGTAAATTTGGGTGGGTTTTAATAGGCTCAGTGTTGAATGAAAGATTCAATCGTTTTGAACTTTGCATATTTTAAGAGGTAGTGATTAATAAGTATTATTGTAGATGACCTTCTTGCTTATTCTGTTGTTGTCATGCTTGTAATTAAATGTGCCTTGCTGCTTAAGACGTTATTAGTTTATGTGTGATGGTCGGTTAAAAATCATATTTCTATAAATATTTTTTCTCTTCGACGGTGCTTGACGTTTGTTCCATTGAACTATCGCAGTTGTCTAATTTTGGCTGTTTATTCGTTATAAACTCGTTTTCGTTATGCGTCTAGCCCTAACTGTATGAAGAGGAGAAATACAGCCGGGTTACAATTCCAACACTATCTTCTCTGCTCTGATTGGTGAGTTGGGAATGAGGGAACACACACTAACAATAAAAAGAGGTGTATAATCCGTCCTCCATTTTGCTAGCCTTTATCCTGCGGATGATGTGGTTACAATCACTTTATACTTCTCGCTACGCATGTTTTTTTCCCCGAATTTTTGGTAATTTCCAAAACGCAAATTTCCGCAAATAGTTGAAATGTGATCTCATTTACAGGTAATATTTGAATCCCCGCAAAAAAGGATTTTTTTTGGAAGATTTCACCTAGTTTCATTGTTTATTAATTAATTATTTATTTATTTTTTTTTTTTTTGGAACAATTTTTTATATTTTTTGCCATTCAATAGACTTTTTAATTTCCTGAAATGTCCTTCCCTTTACTTTTCCAATTGAACTTCGGAATATTATACTTATAAAAAAATTGTCTGATCAGCAGGCTAGCAAAAAGAAAAGAAGGAAACATTTTTGGTCATTCGCGAATCAAACTCCAAGGCATTGGTTGTCGATTGTAGGGTGAGAGTATTGTACGAAGATACAATTAGGAGCGTATAAAGCGAACAGAGTTCTGATTGGATTCTGAATACAGCAATTTTTGCTCAAGGGAACATAGTTCTATTCTCGATCTCGTTTTTTTTTTGTTCTAAGGAAATTATAATTTGGGGAGATTCCGAAATACTTTTCAGTTAATTTTCGAAGAATAGCAATTAAAATATCTAAATGCCAAAAATCCTGAGTATGGAAACGATTAAAATATAATTCTAAGTAGAAAAAAAACTAATGCCGGGGGCCGGTCGGTAACACTTGCTCTGGGTTACAGCCAGACATTGATCACGGCGGTTTATTTGCAAAGGGGTTGGTTAACAAGCGATTGCAGGGGGAAAGTTTTCATTTGAGGAGAATAGTTCCAATTTAACATTGGAATTATTTGGAATATTTCTAAAAATAGTTTTTTTTTCTAACTGGGAACAGTAGTATCCCAGCGAATATAGTAAGGTAAAAAGTACAAATTTGTAAGTGAACCACATTCACCAGAAACGGCATGGAAAGTGAAGAACTGCGCAAAAACTATGATATATGCTGTATAGAGGATAAGCTGAAATAAAAGCTCTCGATGAGTACTTTCAAAATACATATTCCTTTATTCCCAAACAATTTCAGATTATCGTATGTTTCCAATATCCTAACTACAGTAGGGTTTGCGGTAGAGAAAGTATAGGGGAAAATTCTAAATTGCCCAAAAACTATTACAGATGACTTATTGATTCCCAACACAAGTGAAACTAAATGAGGACATTCAGAATATATATGCCTTATATTCCCAAGTGATTTCAGATTATCGATTTTTTTCGATTTTCTAATCAAAGCAGGGTTGGCCGTAGGGAAACTTTATGCAAAATGCAGAATTGTATAAGAACTTTGATAGAGGCGTTAATAAGGCCCTTTGTTAGATAATATTTTGAGGCTCGGCTGTTATTAAGACTTTAATATTCATTATGCCTTATATTTAAAAGTGTTTCAAATAAAAAATGAATATCGATGTTTTCCGACTTCGTAACTAAAGTAGGGTTGGCGGGAAGGAAATGTTATGTACAATACCCATGTTCAAAACAAATTTGTCTTTTTTATGTTTTGGTAATGTATTAAGGGTACCTGTTTTGAATAGGGATGGAAGGTGAGGTTGAGAAAGAAAAAACTCGGGAGCCAGTTTTTTCTTTCTCAAAATACAAATTAAAATACAGAAAAATTGCCAAAAGAACTATTGCCAAACATTAAATAAAACAAAACCCCCTACGGTTAACATGTTATAAAATAACGTAGAATTATGGAAAAGACCAGAATCATCATAAAAAAGTGGAATCTAACTGTTCGGAATGCTTCGGAATGCCTACCCAAATTTGGTCTCAGTAGCACTTCGTATACTAAAATCCCTTCTTCCATACCTACTCCAGTATTATGTCACCACGTAAAACCGATGAGAATTTAGTTCAAAAATGTAAGCTTTAAAATTAATTCAAACTACAAAATAACAATTTACAGATTGGTATCTATGGTTAAAAAGATAGAAACGAGTTTTCCGGTTGGACATACATACCAGGACGTAATTTTATTACGTTATTCGGATTTGACAAGATGTATAGTAGATATGCAAAATTAAAAAAAAAAAATAAAATAAAAAATAAATAAATAATAAGATCTAACTTACAGGTTTGTAAAAATGTTTCTTTCTTAGTTGTAACTATCCTTTTCAATACTGCAATGATGATGCCACCGAAACCTCACGATCATCATCGTTGTGTGTGTTTAAAGGATGGTTATTCATATTATAGTAAGGTTATTGTTTTGTGTGTGTAAATTTGGGTTGTTTTTAATACTCCCTGTGTGGAAAGAAAGACTCAATCATCGTAAACTTTGCATATTTTAGGTGGTAGTGATTAATAAGTATTATTCTAGATAAACTTCTTACAATTACTACTCTTTTCAGATTTTTAGTGTTTGCCTAATTTGTTGTTGTAATGGTTGTAATTAATGGTAATATATATTGTTGCTTAAGACGTTATTTGCTTATGGGTGACGGTCGGTTAAAAATCATATTTTTATAAATATTTTTTCTCTTCGACGGTAGCATGGATTGAAACTCTGCTCTGATTGGTGAGATGTGAATGGAAAATCCGTCTTAAATTTACTAGCCTTTGCCCTGTGGGTGATGTCGTTATCAGCACTTTATATTTCTTGCTACATATGGGTTTTTCCAGAATTTTTGTTAAATTCCAATACGCAAATTTCCGTTTTGAGACTGGCAATAGTTGAAATGTGACCTCATTTACGGGTAATATTTGAAATCCCGCAAATGAGCATTTATATATGTATTTCAGAATACATATGCCTTTATTCCGAAACAATTTCAGATTATCGTATTTTTCCAATATCCTAACTACAGTAGGGTTGGCGGTAGCGGAAGTGTAGGGGAAATTTCTGAATTGCACAAAAACTATTACAGATGACTTATTGATTCCCATCACAAGTGAAACTAAATGAGAACATTCAAAATATATATGCCTTATATTCCCACATGATTTTAGATTATCGAATTTTTTCGATTTTCTAATCAAAGCAGGGTTGGCGGAGTGGAAACTGCATGGAAAATGGTAAATTGCACAAAATCGATGATAGATGTTTTATTGAGACGAGTTCAATAGGAAGCTTTAAGAAGAAAGTGAAAACGACTATGATAGATGCTTAATTATGTGCCTACTTATATGAAAGCTCTCGATGAGCACATTCATAGTATTTGTGCCCTATATTCCATAATGATTTCAAATAACCGATTTTTTTGATTTTCTACCCAAAGTAGGGCACAGAAACTATGACAAATGCGGCTCGGCTCTTATTAAGACTTTAATATTCCTTATGCCTTATATTTAAAAGTGTTTCAAATAAAAAATCAATATCCATGTTTTCCGACTTCGTAATGTACAATAGCCATGTTCAAAACAAATTTGTCTCTTTTATGTTTTGGTAATGTATTAAGGGTACCTGTTTTGAACAGGGATGGAAGGTGGGTTATGAAAGAAAAAACTCGGGAGTCATTGAAACTCTATTCCAGACTCCCACAAAATACAAATTAAAATAGAGATTGCCAAATATTAAATAAAACAAAACCCCCTACGGTTAACATGTTATAAAATAACGTCATCATAGAAAAGTCGAATCTAACTTGGTTTCAGTAGCACTTCGTATACTAAAAGTCCTTCTTTCATACCTACTCCAGTAATATGTCACCACGTAAGCCAAATAATTATTCTAGTTATACATGTAAATAATCACTGATATAATATCAATGCGAATTTAGTTGAACTCCTCACAAAAGTAAGCTTTAAAATTAATTCAAGCTACAAAATAACAATTTAGATTTTACAGATTGGTTTTAGACCTAGTATATATGGTTAAAAGGATAGAAACGAGTTTTCCGGTTGGACAGACATACCAGGACGTAATTTCATTACGTTATTCGGATTTGACAAGATGTATAGTAGATATGCAAAATTAAAAAAAAAAAAATAAAATAAAAAATAAATAAATAATAAGATCTAACTTACAGGTTTGTAAAAATGTTTCTTTCTTAGTTGGAACTGTCCTTTTCAATACTGCAATGATGATGCCACCGAAACCTCACGATCATCATCGTTGTGTGTGTTTAAAGGATGGTTATAAATATTATAGTAAGGTTATTGTTTTGTGTGTGGAAATTTGCTAGTCTTTGCCCTGTAGGTGATGTGGTTATAAGCACTTTATATTTCTTGCTACATATGGGTTTTTCCAGAATTTTTGTTAATTTCCAATACGCAAATTTCCGTTTTTAGACCGGCAATAGTTGAAATGTGACCTCATTTACGGGTAATATTTGAATTCCCGCAAACGAGGATTTAATTTTGGAAGATTTCTCCTAATTTCATTATTTATTAAATACTTTCTTTCTTTGGGAAAAAATATTATTTTTTTTCCATTCAATAGTCTTTTTAAGTTCCTTAAATTTCATTTCCTTAACTTTTTTAATTAAATTTTGACTTATATTACGTCGTTCTCAAAAAAAAAGTAAAAAAGCTGTAAGTTCGGCCAGGCCGATCTGTGAATACCCTCCACCATTTGGGAATTTTCCAAAAAATAAAATCTACTAAAAATTATGTAAAAATCTGAAAAAACCAAATGTAGCCGTTATATTAAGGTCTATAGGATAACGTGGACCTGCATAGGCAACTTTTGTCATAAACCATTACTATTATCCGAATATAGGGATGTACCGTTATATTGGCGCTATACGAAGACGTGGACCTGCGCAGAGAATTTTCTGTCATAGACTGTAGTATCCATTGCGAACTTTAAACACCAAATTTCGATGAATAATGTCGCTAAAATAATCAAAAAACCGAATATTGGGCCGTACCGTTATATGGGGGATGAACCTGCACAGACAATATATATATAAAATTGTCTGTGCAGGTCCATGTCTTCGTATATCCTCCATATAACTGTACGTCCCGATATTCGGTATTTTGATTATATATATATATATATATATATATATATATATATATATATATATATATATATATATATATATATATATATATATATATATATATATATATATATATATATTTCCACAGACGGACTAATCAAGAATATATGTACTTTTAGGGGTCTAAAATGGATATAAGTAAAAAAGCTTAAAGTTTAAGTTAAGTTTATCCCTTAAAAATTCTATTAAGATCTTAAAAGTAAAGAATGTAGCCGTTATATTAGGGCCTATACGATAGCGTGGACCTGTGTTGGAAACTTTTGTCCTAAACTATTACATACTCAAATGCAAAATTGAATAAAATAAATTCGGTGAATAATGCAGCTAAAATTGACAGAATTTTATGCTGATCAGGAGCATATATACTTTGTGAGGACTAAAATGTATATTTCGAGGTGTTACAAATGGAATGATAAACTTAATATACCCTTCATACTATGATGGAGGGTATAACAATTGTCTGATCAGCTGCCTAGTTGTATAAAAATGGAAGAAAGCATTTTTGGTCGTTTACGAATCAAACTCCAAAGCATGGGTTGTCGATTGTAGCTTGAGAATATTAAACGAAGATATAATTGAGAGCGTATAAATTGAACAGAGTTCTGATTGGCCACTTAATTCAGCAAATTTTGGGAACATAATTCAATTCTCGAGCTTGTTCTTTTTTTTTGGTCAAAGGAAATCATAAGTTGGAGAGATTCTGAAATGCTCTTCAGTTAACTTTCGAAGAATAGCAATTAAACTATCTAAATACCAAAATTCCTGAGTATAGGAACGATTAAAATATAATTCTAAGTAGAAAAAAAAACTAATGCCGGGCCGGTCGGAAACACTAGCTATGGGCTACAGCCAGACATTTACCTCGGAGTCTTATTTGCCAAAGGGTTTGGTTAAACAGCGATTGCAGGGGAAAAGTTTTCAATTGTAGGGAAAATGTATGGAAACTGCTGAATTGAGTAACGACTGTGGTAGATACGTTATTGAGGCCTAGCTCAAATGAAAGTCCTCGATGAAGACTTTCAGCATATACATGCCCTATTTTCCTAAATAATTATGAAACTTTTCCGACTTTGTAACTAAAGTAGGTTTGGCGGTAGAGAAACAGCATGCAATATGCCAAATTGCACAAAAACTATGATAGATGCTTTAAGCTGGCCATAGACGAACGATTTGTTGGTGTGATTTGCAAATTTATTGCTGCGATTTATTGCATATCGTTTCTCCACACACGCTCGAACAAATCATAATTCGGCCGACGTTGAAGAGTAAGCATATGCTACGAAGCGGATGATGTTCATTTTGTGTTTGAACTTCGGTTTGTGCTTCTGTTTGAATTTTGTGGCAGAAAATTTTTTATTTAACAATTGGTTTTTTCTGTTGATAGGAAACTTAAAAAAACATGTGCGACGATGCAGCGGCTGATGCAGCTGCGCTTTTAATTATATATACATGTTTCGACATGGAAAATAAAAAACAAGAAAAGAAAAAAATCGAAAAAAAAAGAAAAAGAAAATTGAGTGAATAGTGGCTGCTCGAAAGAAAAAAGCATTCCCATGTAGCAACGCTCAAAAATATGGAAATGCTTACTGTGTCTCTTGGTCGAGCAAAAAATTAAGATGGTCAAAATACCACAGCGATGGCACGTACATATCCTCAGCACCTGCACCTGACCTTTCGCTTTTGCGCATCTTCTGAAGCTCCCTTCTTCTGAAGCTCCCTTTTGTTACGAGTTTTTCCCATGATTTTTGTTTTTCTAATTTGTCTTTATATTTTTCACTTTTTGTTTGCCAAATGGCATTTTCATTTTTTAACACATCAAAAAATTCTATCATAAAGTCTTTGCTTGCCATTTTTTGTGTGCACTACACGACCTTTCGTTACAATGGTTGAAGAGCAACTGAAATGGCAAAATGGCTTAAAATTTGCGCAGTAGCCCACACACGTATGATTTGTTTGCCAACAAATTGCAAGTTTTTGAAAATTTTCAAAAAATTGCAATTTGTTCGCAAACTACCCCACAGACGTAAAAACGCGACCACAAACCCAACAAATTGCTCGAATTTATCGTTCTTCTATGGCCAGCTTTAGTGAGTCCCAGTTCTAAAGAAAGTTGTCGATGAACACTTTCACAAAATCAAATGCTTTCAAATTTTTCCGGCTGTTATAGATGCTTAACTTATAAGAAAGCTCTCGATGAGCACTTTCAGAATAGATATGCCTTATATTCCAAAATGATTTCAAATAAGCGGTTTTTTAGTTTTTCTAACCAAAGTACGGTTGGTGGTTTGGTTATTATGAATTTTACAAAAACGATGGTATATACTCTATTGAGTTCCAGTTCAAAAGGGAGCTCTCGAAGACCACTTTGAGAAAATCAAATGATTTCACATAATCAAAAGATGGATGTCTAAGTACCGACTCATATAAAAACTCTCGATGAGCACTTTCAGTATATATATGCTTTATATTCCCAAATGACTTCAGATTACCAAATTTTTTATTATCTAATATTCCCAAATGATTCCAGATTATCGAATTTTTTGATTTTCTTACCAAAGTAGGATTGGCGGCACAGAAACTATTATAGATGCGTAATTTAGGCTCGGGTGAAATGAAAGCTCTCCATGAGCGGAATATGTATGCCTTACATTCCCAAATGATTTAAAATAATCGATTTTTCAGATTTTTAAACCAAAGTACCGTTGCCGGTTGGGAAATTTTATGGAAAATCAAATAATCGATTTTTCGATTTTTGAACCAAAGTAAGGTTGCAAGCAGGGAAATTGTATGGAAAATGCTGAATTGCACAGAAACGATTATAGACGCGATAATGGGACTTGGATCAAATGAAATCTCTCGATTAATAAGAATAGATAAGCTTTATTCTTAAATGATTTTAGGTTGTTGAATAAAGTAGGGTTGTCTAAAGAGAAAATTCATGAAAAATGCTGAATTGGAAACAAACTAATAAAAGCTCCTTATGAGCACTTTCAGAATATGTATGCTTTATACCTAAATGATTTCAAATAATCGATTTTCCAATGTTCTTACCAAGGTACTCTTGGCGGTACGGAAACTGCATGGGGAACGCAGAATTGCACAACTAATGCGATAGGTGATTTCAGATTATCGATGTTATCCGGCTTCCTAAGTAAAGTGAGGTTGGCGGGAAGGAAATGTAATGTACAATAGCCATGTTCAAATCAAATTTGTCTTTCTTATGTTAAAGGGTACCTGTTCCGAACAGGGATGGAAGGTGAGGTAAAGAAAGAAAAAAAAACACAAAAACAAATTATCCAAGAACATAACAGACAAGCGGGATCCATTCAAGCTCTAGCTTCAGTCGGATGGGGTTCGGGTCTGTTTTGAACTGGCGACCATTCCATCGCTACATAAACAAAAAAATTATTCCTGACTCCCACTAAATACAAATTATAATAGAGAAAAATTTTAAAGTACTATTGTCAACCATCAAATAAAAAAAAACCCTACGGTTAGCAGTTAAAAAAAAAAACATAGAATTATGCAGAATACCAGATTTATCATAGGTGGAATCTAGCTGTTCGTATCCTTCCCTCGTTAGCGGCACTTCGTATACTAAAACCCCTTCTTCCATGCCTACTCCAGTATTATGTCACCACGTAAGCCAAATGGTCAATTAATCTAGTTATTCATATTTAAAAAAAATATATTTTTCATTTAAGTACGGTAAATAACCATTGATGTAATATCAATGCGAATTTAGTTGAACTCCTCAAAAATTTATATTTTAAAACTCATTAAAACTAAAAAATAAAAGTTTAAGATTTTACAGATTGGTTTTAGACCTAGTATCTATGGTTAAAAGGATGGAAACGATCTTTCCGGTTGGACAGACATACCAGGACGTAATTTCATTAGGATATATGCAAAATTAAAAACAATATATGTAAGATTTAACTCAGATACTTGTAAAATTTTTCTTTCTTAGTTGTAGATGTCCTTTTCAATACTGCAAGGATGACGTCACCAAGGCCTCAAGATAATTATCGTTGTGTGTTTTTGAAGGTTATTCTTGTTATAGTAAGGTTGTTGTTTTGTGTGTGTGTGTGTAAATTTCGGTGGGTTCTAATAGGCTCAGCGTGGAAAGAAAGATTCAATCGTTTAAAAATTTGCATATTTAAGGAGGTAGTTATTAATACGTATTATTCTAGATAAACTTCTTGATTATTTTGTTATTGTCATGGTTATAATTAATTGTAATATGCCTTGCTGATTAACCGTTATAGCTTTTTCAGATTAAACGAAACCTTTTGCAATTGAAATGAAATTTTGCAGCAGAAATGAAACCTTTTACAGAGGAAATGAAACAATTCGCAACCGAAATGAAACTTTTTGCAACCGAAATGAAACTTTTCGCAAATCAAATGAAACGTTAAGGTTAATAGAAGGAAAATACCAACACATTTTTCTATGTAGTAGGTTCAAAATTATATCAAATAATTATAACTAATACATAGTTAATGAAGAATTTTTATTGATTATTAATATCAACATTTTTATATTATTGCTTAAATTTTCAATTGTTATAAAAACCAATAGTTCGTTATTGATTTGATATAAAGTATTCCCATATTATTAAATTTCTAAATGCTCAACTCTAAAAAGATAAATATAAACAAATTGTTGGCCTTTATAGGTATGGGCAGGACTGAAATTCAAAATTAAACTTTACTGATCATGATTGTATATACTTTATGAGGTCTACGACGAATATTTAGAGGTATTACAAACGGAATGACAAATGTAATGTACCCTCCTTTCCATGAAGGAGGTTATAAAAACGTGTCTAATTCAGGTTTTTTGGAGGAAGGACCTTTAAAAACTTTTTTAAACTTTTGTATGGAAGCTGAAAATTTAAGAAATAATGATATTAATGATCAATAAATATTGCTCTTTAACTATATTTTAGTTATAATTACTTGATTTAATTTTAAACCTACTAAAAATAATTTTTTTTTGTAATTTTTCCTTCTATAAATCTAAAAGCTCCATTTGATTTGCAAAAAGTTTCATTTCGGTTTCAAAAGGTTTCATTTCCGTTTCTAAAGGTTTCATTTTCACTGCAAAAGGTTTCATTTTCGTTGCAAAAGGTTTCATTTAATCTGAAAATGCTATATTTGCTTATGGGTGATGTTCGGTTAAAAATCATATTTTTTTAAATATTCTTTCTCTTTGCTCTTTGTAAGCTTGACGTTTGTCCTATCGCAGTTGTTGAAATTTGGCTGTTTCTTCGTTATAAACTTATTTTCGTTATGCGTCTAGCCCTAAAGGTATGAAGAGAGGAAATAGACACTATCTTCTCTGCTATGATTGGTGAGATGGGAATGAGGGGACACACACTAACAAAAAAAAAAAGTGGATAATCCGTTTTTCAAATTTTCTAGCCTTTACCCTGCGGGTGATGTTATAAGATGATGTTATAAGCACTTTATATTTCTCGTTACGTATGTTTTTTTTCAGAATTTTTGTTAATTTCCAATACGTAAATTTGCGTTTTCTTGACGGGTAAAATTTGAATTCCAGCAAATGAGGATTTATTTTTGGAAGATTTCTCCTTGTTTCACTGTTTATTAATTATTTATTTAATTTTTATTTATTTATTTATTTATTTATTTTTTTTTTTTTGAAAAAGAATATTATATTTTTTCCCATACAGTACACTTTTTAAGTTCCTGAAATTTCGTTTCCTTTACCTTTCCAATTAACTTTGCAAACATTTGACTTATATATATATGTACAATTGAGAGCGTATAAAGCGAAAAGAGTTCTGATTAGCTATATAATTTAGCAAATTTTAAGCTTTCATTTGACCCGAGCCTAAATTACGCATCTATCATGGTTTTGTGGAATTCAGCAGTTTCCGTATAGTTATCCTACCGGAAACCGTAATTTGGTTTGCAAATCAGAAAAATGAATATCAGAAACCATTTTGGAATATAAATTATTTATAATCTGAAAATTTTAATAGAGAGCTTCCGTTTGAAAGATTAACGCATCAACAGAGCTTCTGCGCAATTCAACATTATCCATCCAATTTCTCTACCGCCTACCCTACTTTTTTAGAAATTTTTAAAAAAAATCGATAGTTTGAAATCATATGGTAATATAAGGCATATATATTCTGAAAGTGCTAATCGAGAGCCTTCATTTGAGTCGAGACTCAATATAGCATCCATCATAGTTTCTGTTTAACTAGATTAATCATGCGGCTTACGTGGTGACATAATACTGGAGTAGGTATGGAAGAAAGGGTTTAAGTACACGAAGTGCCACTAAAAGATAGGTTGGATAGGGTAAAAAAGCAAGGATTCCGAACAGCTAGATTCCACTCTTATTAAGATGAATCTGGTCTTCTTTGTTCTGTTAACTCTATGAGGCTTTTTTCACAAAAATGCTTTTGTATGCATGTAAACAATATAATGAGCTGTCAGTGGAATAATTTTAACAGCTGTCGCGCGAGTGGCTTAGAAATGACAGCAGTCTTAAGTTGGTGGCAGTTATTTAATCTCACTCTGTACTCGATATTTTAGTAAGAATTTTTTCCAGGACAACAACCTCAGTTTTGATTTTAACTATCGTCCCAATCCACACTAGGTCAAATGACCACTTTTTCTGTGCGAAATTAATTGCAAATAAAATATTGCACTATTTCAAACTAAAATGAAGGCAAGCGCTAAAGAAAGTGTAAAATCAGTAAATGAAACAAAAAATACATGACTTAACATTCTTAAACCAGACTTTTCCGCCAAATTTAATAGTCATAGTGATAAATGTAGGTGCTTGTGTGGTATTAGAAGACATTTTGCAATCAGTTTGATTTTTGACACAAGTTATTAACCGATTTTTTTTACCACAACTACATTTTAAAATACCAGCAGTCATCTCCCCCTTAAAATTAGTCACATAATCACGATCTTGAGTAAGTAATGAGAAAAGTACTATAATTTTTGAAAAACGAAAAAAAATGTTTTGTGTATGTATGTATATTTTGTTTAAAATATTTGTTTATCCTTCTTCTAAATTACCATTTATATGTAATTCATTTCCTAAACATAAGTTATTTAAGGCATCAAGGGAAGGAAGCGAAAAAATTGACATTTCATAGCCTGCATCATCTTCATTGATTTCGTCGCCTGTCTCATTTTCATTGACTTCTTGGGTTGGATAAAACGAACTTATCATTTCAACAACTTCAGGTGGTAGTTGCAAAAACTTTTGATGTTGAATACATCTGCTTAAATAGTTTGTAAAAATCAGTGGATCTGATGTATCAGCAGATCTGTAAAAAATATCTCGAAGACTATTAATGCGGTCATTCGTACGTGCATGATTTATACATTTTATGTCGCGATTCTGCAGCACTGTCCAAGAAACCCAACGGCAAAACAGAACTATCAATTATCTCCTTTGAGTGTATAAGAACCATATGTACAGTGTACAATTTTTGAATAAAATCAGCTGTGGCAAAGCAAAAAGTTTGAAATATCTACCCGAAGACTTTGCTGCCTCCAGCGCTTTGAATTGTTTCCTTTTTTTCGCAACTGCTTCTTCATCTGTTCTGATCTGTCATTTTTGTAGGTTCAGTCTGTAGCCCAAATGCAAAATTTACTCAAAAAATCGGATCCAATTTTTTTCCATATTTTTCGTATTTTGATGTTAAAGATTTGCAGAACAAAAGCGTTTTTTCTTTCAAGATTTCATTGAATCTTCGGAAATATCGTCAGCACGAATTTTGTTCACGACATAGTTGACAACCTTAGCAAGATTTTCCTTTTGCGAAAATTCATGCAGCCAAACTTCAAACAACTCGCCTTTTGTTATAGCATAGTAACCTAGAAAAAACGATTTTTCTTGAAAAGCGCTAAAAAGTGCGGTTTATAGTAAAGTAGAATCAATTAACTACATCTTAATTGAATCATTTATTTTTACTTTTTGTCTGCCGACATTCGCCGAAATTTGTAAAGCTTACGTGAACTCGTAATTTAAAATCACTCAAACAAATTTGAGGTTATGTAAATAAGTCAGCATTTATTTTTGTAAATAAGCGATATCTACACTTTTTATTAACTGGGACGTAAGTACTCACTTATAATTTTGTCTTCCATTTCAAAATTTCCGTCATTTATTTCCACTGGATAAAAAACAAGCACTTGAAACTTTAGAAAATAATAAACTGCGCAAACAGTCTTTCAATAACGTGTTACAAGTGTAACTTTTATTGATTGCTGTCAAACGGTGTTTGACATTTTACAAAAACAAAGTGAAGTCTATGTTATTTTGGACTATTCCCTACATGGTGGCAACAATGATCAGTCTAAAATCGCCCTTACGAAATCCGACTTTCGCACAGAAAAAGTGGTCATTTGACCTAGTGTGCAATCTAAACACTACGCAAAAGATTAATCCCTTTTCACTAAATTGTGGACAAATCCAAGTTAATAATGATACTCAAGGTCAACAGGAAGGGCAATTCGTACCTCTTGTCCTCTTAAAATCTCGAAACGAGATTGATTATAATAGGATTATCGATCGATTACACTATTGCACAAAAATTGCAAGGGATGAATTTAATGAAAGGTCAATTACATGCACCTAAGGTTAATCTATTGCCAAATGCCTCAAAAATTCGTCCAATCCTTCATCTCAACCCAACCGATTTGAGAACAAAATCCTTCTCGACTCGGAAAAGGTAACTTCAACCGTTCAAAGTTGGAAGTACAAGTTCGATGGCTCCACAAACGTACAAACAGTAAAAGAGTTTCTTTTCCGAATCAAATCACTAAATGCCGAACATTTCAACAGCAATTTCGATTGAATATGTAAAAATCTATATATTCTTCCAGTCAAAGCTCATAAATCGTTGTTGAGATTATATAAACAAGTTGTATATATTGATAGGAACTAATTTTATTAAGCCCTTAAAGCACGAGGTGCCGTTATATGGGGGCTATACGAAGACGTGGACCTGCACAGACAATTTTCAGTCTTAGGGTGTAGTATCCATTTGGAACTTCAAATACCAAATTTGAAACAATTCCAGTGAATAATGTCGATAAAATAATTAAAATACCGAATATAGGGAGGTACCGTTATATTGGGGCTATACGAAGACGTGGACCTGCAAAGACAATTTTCTGCCTTAGGGTGTATTATCCATTTGGAACTTCAAATACCAGATTTGAAACAATTCCCGTGAATAATGTCGCTAAAATCATCAAAATACCGAATATCGGGAGGTACCGTTTTATGGGGGCTATACGAAGACATAGACTTGCACAGACAATTTTCTATCTTAGGGTGTAGTATCCATTTGGAACTTCAAATACCAAATTTGAAACAATTCCGGTGAATGACGTCGCTAAAATCATCAAAATACCGAATATAGGGAGGTACCGTTATATTGGGGCTATACGAAGACGTGGACCTACAAAGACAATTTTCTGTCTTAGGGTGTAGTATCCATTGGGAACTTCAAATACCAGATTTGAAACAATTCCCGTGAATAATGTCGCTAAAATCATCAAAATACCGAATATCGGGAGGTGCCGTTGCTAAATCATCGCTAAAATCATCAAAATACCGAATATCGGGAGGTACCGTTATATGGGGGCTATACGAAGACATAGACTTGCACAGACAATTTTCTATCTTAGGGTGTAGTATCCATTTGGAACTTTAAATACCAAATTTGAAACAATTCCGGTGAATAACGTCGCAAAAACCTTTAAAATACCGAATATAGGGGGGTTAACGTTATATGGGAGTATTATGAAAACGTGGACCTACATGGCCCATTTACGAACTTAACCTGCCTACTGGAAAAATAAACATGTGTGCAAAATTTTAGCCACCTATCTCAATTTATTCGAAAGATAGTGTGATTACAACAGACAGACAGACAGACGGACATCGCTATATCGACTTAGAATTTTACGCTGATCAAGAATATATATACTTTGTTGGGTCTGATATGAGTATTTCGAGGAGTTACAAACGGAATGACAAAGTTAATATACCCTCCATAATATGGTGGAGGGTATAAAAACGACAGAACGTTTTTGTGATGGAATTTGATGTTTCATTAAGCCAACAAAACAATCAACAATTCGAATGCGAAACTATTAAAAAAGGCATAATGAGTCATTAAACTATGTCATATCATCTATTGTCAACAATCCAACCGATGGCAGGTTCTATGCCAAAATCCAATTTCCTAATTTCGCTGAATAACAAAAACTTTACACAAAATAATGGATTCACACCCTCAAAATCTTCTGTTCGCATTGCGGATAGTGACCATCTCCTCTATGCGCAGAACAAGGATTGGGTAGAACGGCAAAAATCGCCAACGACAGTGAAGGATTAGCTAAACTCATAGAATAAGCTAAACTCATAAGACAAAGATACTATTCAGTTTCTTCAGCAGTTGAGAAATTTAGGAATGAGGAAATTGACCGTATGTCAGATTTAGGTGTTATCGAACGGTCTACTTCTCCTTGGATTTCCCCAATAAGCCCGGGAAAGTTAGATGCCCGAATGCTAAAAAACGTCACAAAAAAGAATGCATACCCTTTGCTAATGAATAGACTTATTTCACCAGATCTTCGAAATTCCGTATGTGAATACCTGGATGATCTGATAATTTTATCAGAAGACTTCTCTATTGAGAATTGCAGATGAATTCAAAAACGCCAATTTAAACTTCAATATCGACAAGAGCAACTTTGTGTCACCCAAGTCAAATAAATGATACATAAAATCGGTAATGGAGGCATCCAAAATGGCCCCGATCAAATCGTAGCATTGCGATGCTTCAGATTACGACATAGGTGCTGTATTAGTCCAACGGGATGAAAATGAGAAGAAAGACGAAAATGGAGAGGAAGTGGAACACAGAACAACGTAGTTATAGTGTTACCGAAAAGGAATGTCTGGCTGCCGTTGAAGCGGTAAGGAGATTCATATGTTACTTGGAAATGCAGGATTTTGAGATAATGACTGATCATTCGGTCGTTTAGCTAGATAGGTCTTTAAATTACAAATTCTTAATTCAGCATATATCATCGAAAAAGGAGGGGCCATGTGGCTCCAGATGCTCTATCTATAGTAAATTTTGAAGAAATTGCAAACATCGAGCTAAATGAACCTGAAATTGATTTAAACTCAACATGTTTTGACGATCCTGACTGCAAACCTAAAGGGGATTAGAGATTATCGACCAATCTATTTATATTCGCAACGACTTTTATCGTGGGGATGAAGAACAGTAAAATTTTACCAGGAAATTGTGGATTCCAAATAATTTACGACAATCTGTGATATCCAATTTCACAACCCTGCTATAGCTGTCCATGGTGGCATGTATAAAACATTGGACCTCATCCGAAGGAAAGTTTATTGGCCTGGAATGATAGTAAACGTTCGTAATTTTATTCGTTTTTGCAAAATTTGCAAATCCACTAAACACTCCAATACAAACCTTCTACCAGAAATTGGAAAAAAAGTTATCACTACTAAACCTTTTCAACGACTTTCTATCCACTAAGTAGGTCCATAGCCCAGATCCCGAAATAGTTATACAGGTCTGTTAATTGTTCCAGGCCACTTGAATAAATTTCACTGGGTGTGTCCTTTGAAGAAATTTACAGCAAAACCTATCGAAGATTTTTTTTTAAACAAATTTTTCATGTTTTTGGCGTTTCCGAGATTATAGTGAGCGATAATGGTATGCAGTTTAAAGCAAATGATTTTAACGCATTCTAGTCAAAACTAGGCTTAAGTATAATTATACTGCATTATGTTCCCCTCAAGATAATTCGTCCCAGACGGTTAACCGCTCAATTATAGCTGACATAAGAGCTCATATCAAGAAAAATCATAAAATAGGGGATGAACATTTAAGTTCAATCAGCTGTGCTTTACGGAATGTCTACTAAAATGGTAAAATGTTCTACTTACTATGCCACCTTCGGTTTCGACATGATAACTTACGGTGAGTCCTGAATTAGTCTATATCTCCAGTATCTCGGAAGATCAACTCCAGTTGCAGAGAACTCACGCAAAAACCTGCATGAAGCTCATCTGACTAACAAGATTCAATATAACCTCAGAAGCAGACCCATTAGTATACAGAGGGACAAACCGCAGTAGGAACATTTCTCCGAGTAGTGCTGAGAAGCAATTTAACGCCAAATTTGGTGCTAGTTACATTCGTTGAATCCAAACTAGGCACAAATTATTACGTCTTTGAAGATGTAGACGGTAAATCAATAGGAACATGTCACGCCAAAGATATGGGACCCTAAACAAATAACTCCGAATGCCTTTTAATATCGTAGTCAAAATTTCCTATTACCTGGTCTGTGGTGAACCTGGTTCAGTTACAAATTTGTACTAATCAAACCTTAATATGTTCGCAGGAATACTACTGTTCCCAGTTCGAAAAGAAATCTATTTTCTAAATATTCCAAATATTATGAACTTATGTCCTGCTATATCCGTCCAACCGAAAACTCGTTTCCATCTTTTTAACTATTGATATTAGGTCTAAAACCTATCTGTGAATCTTAAATGGTGGTTTTTTAGTTTCAATGAATTTTAAAACTTACATTTTTGAGTAGTTCAACTAAATTCGCATTGATATTACATCGATGGTTATTTACAGTACTTGAATGAAATATATATTTTTTGAACATACATGACTAGATTAATCATTTGACTTACGTGGTGACATAATACTGGAGTAGATATGGGAGAAGGGGTTTTAATATACGAAGTGTCACTAAAACCAATGTTGTGTAGGGTAAAGAGGCAAGGATTCCGCACAGATAGATTCCACTGTTTTCATGATGAATATGGTCTTCTTCATAATTCTACGTTTTTTAACCTGTTAACCGTAGGGGTTTTGTTTTTTTTGAAGGAATCTGGAATATTTTTTGTTTATTTCGGAAGGAATGATTGCCAGTTGCCCGACTAAAGCTATAGTCTGAATGGCTCCTTTTTATATATTTTATTCTTAGTTAATTTTTTCTATTTTTTAACCTCACCTTCCATCCCTGTTCAAAACAGGTACCCTTTATATATTACCAAAACATAAAAAGACTTAAAATAAGGACACGTTTGTTTTGAACTCGGATGTTGAGCATTGCATCAATAAATGGCCCCCATCGTGGGGCGAACTAACCCAATATATGATCTGAATTTCGAGGCCTTTGAACTATGTAGGAAACTGTCATCTGCCTTAAGTTTTAACATGCTCACACATTTTTCACGTTAGCTGTATTGAGAAGCATTTTCCTTCTTCAGCAAATTGGCCAATGTGAACTTTCTGATCTGAAAATATATCACCTAATAGGTGAGGATAATCCTAACTCGAGCCATATTACACTAAAAATTAGGGTTGATGTGAAGCTTTTCACCAAATTGTAGACGAATTCAAGTTAATTATGATATTCAAGGTCAACAGGAAGGGCAAGAATTCATTCGTTCCCTTTGTCCTCCTAAAAATAACAAATCTCGAAACGAGATTGATTATAATAGGATCAAACAAATTTTAGATAATACTATTGCACAGAAATTGCAAGATATGTATTTAATGTAAAGTCAATCACGTCAATTACATGCACCTACGGCTAATCAATTGCCAAATGCGTCAAAAATTCTTCCAACACATTATCTCAACAAACTAGATTCGAGAACAAAACGCTTCTCAACTCTCAAAAGGTAACTTCAATCGTTCAAAGTTCGATGGCTCCACAGATGACCTAACAGTGGAAGAGTTACTTAACCGAATCACTCTCTACCAAATATTTCAAGAGCAATTTTGATTTGATATGTAATAATCTAAATATTCTTCTGACCAACAATGCTCATGAATGGTTTTGGAGATTTCATAAACAAGTTGAATATATATTGAAAGGAATTCATTTTGTATAACCCTTAAAGATCTAAAGTCGAAATTTGAAAAAAAAAAAATAAGAAATATGTAACAGGAAATTTTATTATTAATATTTTATTGCTCCATCTGTTATTTAACACCCAGATGATCGCACAAGAAGCATTCTTCCTTGCGAACCCAATGCTGTTACAGAACATTTTTGTAATATAATTTGATGTGTCATTGAGCCAACAAGACGGTCACTATTTCGAATGCGAAACTATTAAAAAAGGCATAATAAGTCATTAAACTATGTCATATTATTGTCAACAATCCAACCGATCGCAGGTTCTATGCCAAAATCCAATTTTCTAATATCGCTGAATAACAAATCTTTACACAAAATAATGGATTCACATCCTCAAAATCTTCTGTTCGCATTGCGGAAAATGATATTTTCCAGTCAGCCATTACCTCTGATTTTAATAATGCTTTTGAAACATAAGTTTTGTCCACCATCTCCGCAAAACAAGGATAGGGTAGAACGGCAAAAATCTGCAACGACATTGAAGTAGGATTAGCTTTGTCCAACTTCTCCTCTATTCACAAAACAAGGATTGTGTCAAATAATATTCAGTTTCTCCAGCGCACTATGGGTTTTTTTTTCGTTTATTTTGGCATAAACTCTAATTTCAAAGCTATTGAATTGAAATTTGGTTTGTATGCATTTTTTATGCTTCCAAGATGACCTACCAATTTTCATATGATTTGGGGCACTATTTCATATAGCTGCTATATAGCCGATCTGGCCGATTTGACCCAACTTTTTTGTTTATGAAGCTATTGAAGTGAAATTTGGTTTGTATTCATTTTTTATGCCCCCAAGATGACCTACGAATTTTCATATGATTTGGGGAACTATTTCATATAGCTGCTATATAGCCGATTTGACCCAACTTTTTTGTTTATGAAGCTATTGAAGTGAAATTTGGTTTGTATTCATTTTTTAAGCCCCCCCAAGATGACTTACGAATTTTCATATGATTTGGGGCACTATTTCTTATGTAGCTGCTATATAGCCGGTCTGGCCTATTTGACCCAACTTTTTTATTTATGAAGCTGTTGAAGTGAAATTTGATTTGTATTCATTTTTATGCCCCCAAGATGACCTACGAATTTTCATATGATTTGGGGCACTATTTCATGTCGCTGCTATATAGCCGATCTGGCCGATCGGCTATGATGATTTGGAGAAACATACTGCTCATTCATTACAATAATTATACTTTTGCTAAGCCATTTTGAATGTTTAGTTTTAAATCGCTCTAGTTTACGGATGCACTTTGGCAAATGCTTTTTTACATAATTAACAAAATCTTTCACTTGTTTTGATATCAAACGCATTTGGTCTTCATTTAAACTGATATTATTGATATTCTGTAACACATATTTCACAAGTGCATCTTCTGAGCGATTGTTGCTTCTCCAAATTTCAATAAGCGCTGCATGGACAAACACATGTTTATCTGCAAAACACGTGTTGGCACAAAATAGAACAAAAAAGGCTAGTTACTCATTAATTAACACACTTTTGTTAATAACTTGGCATTTATACCTTTTTGCAATGCTTTGCCATTCACAAGTTACACTCCACGGAACACAACTACAATTTATAGATTTTATATAAAGCTATACATAAACGAAACAATTCACAGTATTACAACAACAGACAATTATGACAAAAAGGGCACCTCGTCTTAATTTTACATACCTGCACTAACGTTTTCCATAATTACACATTTTATTTTTTTCAATTTTGTCAAATCAGAAGCACTTGAACTTAGCTGATCTTTACCGCCAGTTGTACCAAAACAAAGTGACTTTCAAACAGCTGACTTTAAAAGCTCGCCGGCAAAAAAGGGTTGCCACCCGTATTGATATTAAACATTTTTTTTTCTAATATGGGTATCTACATTTAGGAAATCAGTTAAATTTCAAAATATGAAACCAAAAAAAAAATGACTTTATGCCAAAAAATCATGCTTTTTACCCATAGTGCAGCGGTTGAGAAACTTAGGTATGAGGAAATTGACCATATGTCACTTTTGGTTGATATCGAACGTTCTACTTCTCATTGGAGTTCCCCAAATGAGGTTGATAGTTAAGCCCGAGGAAGTCCGCTTATGTTTAAATCCGAAAAGCTGAACAACGATTTATTGATAATTTTTCTAGCATCACATTTCCCATATCGGAAACCTTATCCTCCAAACGTAGGTTTAATTGCGTTCCTGAAGCAAACGAACCCTTTAATTGTGGATTCCCAATAATTTACGACAATCTGTGATATCCCGATTTAACAACCCTGCTATAGCTGCCCATGGTGGCATGTATAAAACATTAGACCTCATCCGAAGATATTTGATTGGTCTGGAATAGTAGTAAACGTTCGTAATTAAATTCGTTATTGCAAAATTTGTAACTCCACTAAACACCCCAATATAAACCTTGGACCAGAAATGGAATAGGAAGTCATCACTACCAGACCTTTCCAACGATTTGTTATCAACTGATTAGGTCCATACCCCAGATCCCGAAATGGTTATATAGGGCTGTTAATTGTTCCAGACAACTTGACTAAATTTCACTGGGTGTGTCCTTTGAAAAAATTTACGGTAAAATGTATCGAAGATTTTTTATTAAGACAAATTTGTATGTTTTTGGCGTTTTCGAGATTATAATGGTACGCAGTTTGAAGCAAATGATTTTAACGCATTGTTGTCGAAACTAGGCTTAAGCATAATTATACTGCTTTATGTTCCCTTCAAGATAATGTGTCCCAGCGAGGAAACCGCTCAATTATAGCTGGCATAAGAGCTTACCTCCAGAAAGATCATAAAATATGGGATGAAAATTTAAGTTCAATCAGCTGTGCTTTATGGAATTTCTACTATTAAACGGTAAAATGTTCTCCTTACTATGCCACCTTCGGTTTCGACATGATAACCAACGGTGTTTCCTATACCCCTTTGAAGAATATTCATATGTTAAATGAGTCTATATTTCCAGTATCTCGGGAAGATAAACTCCAGTTGCTGAGAACTCACGCAAAAACCTGCATGAAGCTCATCTGACTAACACGAATCAATATAACCTCTGAACCAGACCCATATCCTATACAGTGGGACAAACCGTAGAAGGAACTTCTCTCCGAGTATTGCTGAGAAGCAATTAAAGCAATTTAACGCTGGTTACATTCGATGCGTTGTTATATGCACACAAGCCAGAATCCAGTGTTTTTACGATAAATCTGGTCTTCTCCATATTTTTACTTACCTCCCCCCTCCCTCCTTTAACCATAAGAGGTTTTGTTTTAACTGATGGCTGACTAAAGTTCATTTAAATTATCCTCTATTTTAATTTGTACTTAGTGGGTGTCTGAGTTATTTTTGTTTGTTTGTGTAGCGATGGAATGGTGGTCAGTTCAAACCACCCACCCAACTGAAGCTAAGGTTTGAATGGGTCCCGTTTATCTTTTATGATCTTGGTTACATTTTTTGTTTTTTAACCTTTTGTCCCTGTTCAAAACAGGTAACCTTTATATATATTACCAAAATGTCGTTAGGAAGTCGGAAAACATCGATAATCTCAAATAATTTGGGAATAAAAGACGTATTAATTCTGAAAGTGCTTATTGAGAGTTTTCAAGTGAGCTCAATGACGTATCTATCATAGGCTTTGCGCAATTTAGCATTTTCCATGCAATTTCTCTACCGCCAACCCTACTTTGGTTAGGAAATTGGAAAATTCGGCAAATCGGCAGTTTCCGTAGAGTTTCCCTACCGCAAAACGTACTTTGGTTTGCAAATCGGAAAAATTGAATATTGACAATTATTTTGGAATAGAGATGATATATATTCTGCAAAATTTTCATCGAGATCTTTCATTTAAAAGCTTAACGCATCTTTCATAGCTTTTGCGCAACTCAACATTATCCATTTGTTTAGGAGTTTTAAAAAATCGATTGTTTAAAATCATATGGTAATATAAGGCATATATGTTTGGTGCTTATCGAGAGCTTTAATTTGAATCGGAGCTTAATACAGCATCCATCATAGTTTCTGTGCAATTCAGCATTTTCTATGCAGTTCAGTCATCATCGAGGGCTTTCACTTGAGCGGAGCCAACTAAAAAAGTGCCTCATTAATGCCTCTATCATAGTTCTGGTGCAATTTGCTTTTTCCATACTTTTTCCCTACCGCCAGCCGTACATTGGTTAAAATCTTCTGATCTTTCACATCGAGAGCTTTTTTTAACTACCATCACTAAAGCATCTACCATAGTTTTTGTGCAATAGAGTTTTCCAAACCTAATTTCGTTAGGAAGTCGGAAAAATTCGATAGTTTAAAATCATTTGGAAATATATCACCATTTTTATACCCTCCACCATACTATGGAGGGTATATTCATTTTGTCATTCCGTTTGTAACTCATCGAAATAACGATCTTAAAACCAACAAAGTATATATATTCTTGATCAGCGTAAAATTCTAAGACGGTTTAGCCATGTCCGTCTGTCTGTTGTACTCACGCTATCTTTCGAATGAATTGAGATAAAAGGCTAAAATTTTGCACACATGTTGATTTTGCCAGTAGGCAGGTTAAGTTCGTAAATGGGTCATGTAGGTCCACGTTTTCATATAGCCCCCATGTAACGGTACCTCCCGATATTCGGTATTTTGATGATTTTAGCGACATTATTCACAGGAATTGTTTCAAATTTGGTATTTGAAGTTCGAAATGGACTACCACCTAAGACCGAAAATTGTCTATGCAGGTCCACGTCTTCGTATAGCCCCCATATAATGGTACCTCCCGATATTCGGTATTTTGATGGTTTTAGAGACATTATTCACCGGAATTGTTTCAAATTTCATATTTGAAGGTCCACATCTTCGTATAGCCCCCATATAACGGTACCTCCCTATATTAGGTATTTTGGGGGTTTTAGCGACATTTTTCAACGGAAGTGTTTCAAATTTCATATTTGAAGGTTGTAATGGATACTACAGCCTATGACAAAAATTGTCAGTGCAGGTCCACGTCTTCGTATAGCCCACTTATAACGGTACCTCCCGATATTAGGTATTTTGATGATTTAAGCATCATAATTTACCGGAATTGTTTCAAATTACGAATTTAGAGTTCGTGATGGGAACTACAGTCTGCGTCAGAAAAATGTCTATGCAGATAGGTCTTCGGCATGGTACAATAAGGAGGTAGAACAGCTTCGTAAGACTACAGAAATATGGCCCTGAGGCTATGCCCGTTTCCTAACAGAATTATTCAAAATTATAGGCAACAAGTTGTTTTCATTTATTTGATAATTTTTGTTCATTTCTAAAATGAGTCGAATAGCGCCAAAGATGAGTGAAATGCCTGGACTCTCAAAAATATGATGGTAAGTGTTGATTCTTTAAATTCCATGGCAAATCTCGTTAATATTAATAATGAGTGCAACGCAATATAAGTTTCTTCCAGTCACTGATTTTGAAAATATTTTGTTTTTATTTTTCAAAAAAAAAAAAAAATGCAAAATTGGCAGAAGTCGGGCACACTTAGAAAAAAATTGTAATCAGCTGAGAGCTCTACCTTACCTTTTTATTGTACCATGGGTCTTCGTATAGGTCCCATATATCAGCACCTCCCTATATTCGGTCTTTTTCGAGTTAAGGTACAATACCCACCGAAATTGTTTGAGATGTTGTATTTGAAGTTCGTAATTGATGCTACAGTCTGTGACAGAAAATTGTATATTCAGCATTTTCCATGCAGTTTCTCTACGGCCAAACCTACTTTAATTAGAAAGTCGGAAAAGTTTGATAATTTTAAATCATTTAGGAATATAAGGTATGTACAGTCTGATAGTTTTCACCGTGAGCTTACATTTGAGCTGGGCGTCAATAACGTATCCATCATAAACTTTACTCAATGCAGCATTTTCCACGCAATTTCCCTGCCGGCAACCTTACTTTGGTTAGAAAATCGAAAAATTGGTTATTTGAAATCATTTTGGAATATAAGGCACATATATTATGAATGTGGTCATCGAGAGCTTTCTTATAAGTTGGGACTGAATTAAGAATCTATAGCAGCCAGAAAAGTTCGACGATATCGAATCGTTTTTTATACCCTCCTCCATATTAACTTTGTCATCCCGTTTGTAACTCCTCGAAATACTCATGTCAGACCCAACAGGGTATATGCATTCCTTAGTAGGCAGGTTATGTTCGTAAATGGGTCATGTAGGTCCACGTTTTTATACCTCCCAACATTCGGTACTTTGATGATTTTGGCGACATTACTCACCGGAATTATTTCAAGCTTGAAATTTGAAGAATGTAATGGGTACTACAGCCTATTGCTAGGAACACAATTGGAGCGAACGACGAATTTTTTCGCGGCGTATGTTCGTCGTCAAAAATAAAAACCATATGTGTATATGGAAGTGCACACAATCACGGCGCCGGCGAAAATTTCGTCGGTCGCCGCGAACTCAATTAGCTTTATTTCTATTTCATACGCCGGCGAACGGCGACAAAACAGTACAAGGTGGCCATACTTGTACGAATTTTATGTGTTTTAGTAAATAAAGTTACTTTTTACTTAAAAATTTGTTATGGTCACTCTACTATCTATTATTCGTATAAAAAAAACATAAATAATTTGTTTATTTATTTGTGCACTTGCGCCTGAGTGAAGATGGATATCAGTGAATTTATAATAGAAAAGATGGACATAACTGAAATTATAAAGAATTATGAGTTCTTGTATAATTTTCATTGTAGTCAACAAATGAGCAAAAAGTAAACAACTTCATCAGCTGTTTTATAATTTCGTCGGTATTGTGTTCCATACGACGAATTTTCGCGGCTCATTTTGTCGCCGCGTAGGGCGAAATTCGTCGTTCGCTCCAATTGTGTTCCTAGCATATGACGGAAAAATGTCAGTGCAGGCCCACGTCTTCATATAGCCCCCATATAACGGTACCCTTCAATATTAGGTATTTTGATAATTTTAGTGTCATTATTCACCGGAGTAGTTTCAAATTACGTATTTAGAGTTCGTAATTGGAACTATAGTCTGTGACAGAAAATTGTGTGTACAGGTCCAGGTCTTCGTATAGATTCCAAGTATCATTTCCTACCTATATTCGGTATTTTGACGATTTTAAGTCCAATACTCACCGAAATTTTTTGAGTTGTCGTATTTGAAGTTCGAAATGGATGTTCCAGGTCTTCGTATAGCTCCGATATAACGATACCTCCCTATTTGATGCTTTCACCTTCTATTTCATTTTAAAAATAAGAATATGGTAATGGCTTATGACAAACAAATCCTATGTAGGTTCACGTCGCAGAAACCCCAATATAACGACTATATTCGGTATTTTTAGGATTTTCATAGAATTTTAAGCCGATTTTAGTATTTGAAAATTTCCAAATTCATTCCAAATAGTGCAGGGTATTCAAAGTTCGGCCCGGCTGAACGTACTGCTTTTTAACTTTTTTTAAGTGCTATTCGATATATATATATATATATATATATATATATATATATATATATATATATATATATATATATATATATATATATATATATGTATATATATATATATATATATATATATATATATATATAGTGCTGAATTGCAAACAGTCTATGATAGGTACGTTATTGAGGGCCTGCTCAAAAGAAAGCTCTATATATATATATATATTATCGAATTCTGAAAGTTGAGAGCTTTCTTTTGAGCAGGCCCTCAATAACGTACCTATCATAGACTGTTTGCAATTCAGCACTTTCCAAGTAGTTTGATTGAGGAGCAAAATGCAAAAACCTTTTACAAACATGGAAAAGAAAACTATGTAGCTGATACCCTGTCCCGAAAACACATTCACGCCTTAGAGGAAGACGTACAGTCGGATATTGCAACAGTTCATAGCGAGTTGTCGTTCACATACACAATTGAAAAGATAGATAAACCAGTAAACTGCTTTCTGAACCAAATAATAATAGAAGAAAGCGGAAGTGATTCAGAACAACCATTATGTTTGGTAAAAAAACTCGATATTTCTTACATTTCTCAGATAGAGAAAGACTATTTCAAAGAATATGCGATGTAGCGATTTAAGAGTACTAGCATTCATTCAACACAGATTAATGAAAACATGCCCGTCAACTACATTCCGTTACACTGATCGCATGGTAACTGACATTTTTGACAAAAACGAACAAAAATAAATTACTGTCTTGGAACACAATAGGGAAAATAGAGCCGCCCAGGAGAATATAAAACATATTCTGCAAGGCTATTTTTTTTTTTTTTTCCAAAAATGACTATAATAGCTAGCAAGGTGGTTTCAAACTGTAATGTATCCCAAAAAGCGAAATGCGATCGACACCCCAAGTGACACATTTTTAAAGAAACGCCCATTCCTTCATATTTTGGGAAATGTTGCATATCCACATTTTATCGACTGACAAGAAATACTTTCTCACTTGCGTTGATAAATTCACAAAATTCGCAATTGTCCAATTAATCGCTTCCAGAACAATTATAGACGTGAAACCCCATTTTACAGGTTATGAACTATTACCCGAGGACAAAAACAATATATTGTGACAACGAATCATCTATTAATTCTGAAACAATCAAGTCTATTTTAGATAATCGGTTTAACGTAGAAATCTTCAATGCTTCATAGTTGCTCAAATGGACAGGTAGAGAGATTTCACAGCACCTTGGTAGGAAAGCAAATACCTGAAGATCGAAAGAAATGTCGAAGACAATCAAGCAACAATAGAATGCAATAGGACAATTCATTCAGTCACGGATAAACGACCCATTGACATAATTCATCCGCTGACTTGTGAATTTAACACAGAAGTTAGGGAAAAAATTTTAAATGCACAAAATATTCAGTTGCAAAGGTTAAACCAGATAAGACAAAACAGACTTTTCAATGTAGGGGACAAAGTCCTCGTAAAATCAAATAAACAATTGGGAAATAAACTTACGCAATTGTACACCGAAGAAACCGTCGAAGCAGACTTGGGGACCACAGTCTTAATAAAAGGGAGGGTGGTACATAAAGACAATTTGAGGTAATTAACATAAATTTTACTTTTGTTTTTCTTTTTCCTCAGGATTTGGACAATGCCTCCTCTTACGGTGCAATATCGGCAAAAATGACTGATTGCACCAATTCGAATTACATATCAATTATGGGCGGAAATGCCGTTATTTGGGAGGAATTCGGATATCTGAAACACTCAACATATTTAACCATGTACTCAGTAATCGTAAAAGAGACTGAGGAAATGAGAATCCATTTTCCCAGGTCACACATGAGACAGCTATTGGACTCGCTACATATGAAGACGCTTATAGAAACACTAAAGATTCATCACAGGCATGCTCGAAGTCTAGATTTTCTGGGTACCGCGTTAAAAGTTGTAGCTGGCACTCCAGATTTTGACGACTTTGAAAAAAATAAATTTACACAGAAAGAGCTCATTGAATCAGAACGTAGCCAGATAAAACCCAAGAAAAAATAAACGAATTATCGGAAACAATAAATAGCTTGATAAATAACGAAAAACAAAGCAGATAAACACAGAATATTGATATAGAATTATTATCATGGAATTTGGTAACCTAATGTTATCTATCACTCTTTCAAATTTAGGAATAATTAACGCATTTTAGAATTTTACACTCCAGTGTTTTGGAGAATTCAATCAATGAGCGCTCTACAAATATCACTACAAAGTCGTGTTAAACGACAATTTCGTACATTTTATAATAAAGTATCCTAGGATTAAATTAGTTTGTGAAAGAAGAACACAATGGCACTATCCCTAATTTCGCTGAAAACAACAACATAGCTGAATGCGGTGACAGAATTATTCCAATCGTAAACTGCAAGGACACCCTTATTGCAAGATTATGTAGAGAACAACGCAATACATCTTGTGCGCAACAACTTCATTCTGGAGAGATCGCGCAGTGCACCACTCATCCAAGCCACCTCGAACCGTTAACAGTTATAGATGATGGCGTTATCATAATTAATGGTAAAATGGTTATCATATATGGACAACCAGTGAACGGCACGACCTTCATTACGTTCGATGAAGATGTAACGATTAATAACTCCACATTACGGAAAGAAATTCCGAGTTTGCCATACAAAAACCGAATATGAATAATTTGCGGTATATTGGCGAAATGGAAAGTGAACTTTTGAAAATACCAATTATATCTGGAGTAACCACTGCAACCTTCTTGATCAGCTGCTACGCTCTTTTCAAATATTACCAAAAACGCCAGAGTCCCATTACAACGGAATCTTCAAGTTGTTATTGACAATTTCAACGTCCTTCATCTAAGCAAAGAGGAGTTAACACAGTCTCCCATCAATAATTCGTCGTCAAATAAAACACACGTTGGTGGCATGATGTTGATGCTTAGTCATCACTTATTGCAGACATCATACGATAAAATAAAGCTGGGCCGAACTGTGAATACCCTGCACCATTTGGAACGAATTTGGAAATTTTGAAGAACTAAAGTCGGCTAAAAATGCTGTTAAAATCCTAAAAATACCGAATATAGTCGTTATATTGGGGCCTTCACGACGTGAACCTACATATTCTTTGTTTGTTACAAGCCATTACCATATTCAAATTCGAAACTTGAAATAAAGGGTGAATAATGTAGCTAAAAGCATCAAAATACCGTATATGGAAAGGTATCGTTATATCGGAGCTATACGAAGACCTGGACCTGCATACACAGTTTTCTATCACGTGGAAAATGCTGCATTGAGCAACGTCTATAATGGATACGTTATTGAGGCCCAGTTCAAATGTAAGCTCTCGGTGAAAACACATGCCTTATATTCCTAAATGATTTGAAATTATCAAACTTTTCAGAATTCGTAACTAAAGTAGGTTTGGCTATAGAGAATCTGCATGGAAAATGCTGAATTGTACAAAAACTACGATTGATGATTCCAGATTATCGATGTTTTCCGGCTTCCTAACTAAAGTAGGGTTGGCGGTAGAGAAGCTGTATGGAAAATGCTGAATAGCACAGAAGCTATGATGGATGCTGTATTGGGTCCCAACTTAAATGAAAGCTCTCGATGAGCACCTTCAGAAAATCAAATCAAAATCAAAACTTTTCCGGCAACTATAGATGTTAAATTGAGTCCCAACTTATATGAAACCTCCAGATATTCCCCACAGATTTCAAATAATGGAATTTTCCCGACTGTTTAAGTTGACCTTCAACTTCCCGAGTCCGGTCAATCACGGATGGTGGTTGACACCACGGGCATATCCTCGGCAACTCCCCTCGGCGGAGACCGTAGAGCGCAGATGCCACTGGGCGGTGGTTGTTGTTGGTTAGCTCACTTTGATATATACGAGACTCTGCTGTCATTGGAAACAATTGTAAATATAGTTGTAGTTTTCGATAAAGATCTTCGGTGATCTTAGTTATCCTCTGTGATTGCACGAAACTCGGCGTTCACTTGTCGCAAGCCTGTCTGTTTGATATCAAAGGTATCGATTCCTAAGAATCGAGATCGAATTTACGCAACTTTAAGACACTTTTGGCGAAAACTTCGTCTGATATAATAAAACCACTTTTAAACATCGTTGTTTCTACTGCCCAAATGAAAGTCACGCACTGTACTGTTATCCTCGATTTAACAATAAACTATTGATGAAAAAAAATATCTGTTTCAGAAAACAAGAGTGGTGTTTCGATTGTTTATCTAAAGGTCACTCGGTTAGAAATTGTTCCAGCTAACATCATTGTAATTTTTGTCATGGGAGACACTACACCCTTTTACATAAACCGAATAGAAGCCATTTACCAATGTCAATCCGAGTGCTACAGTTCCACCCTCCAGTCCGCAATCTATTATTAATGTAGGTAACGGGACTTCTACCTCCACTGGTGCAAATCTGACACCAGTTCTCACTCACGATTCTGGAGTTCCGCTCAGCAAAGCTATTGTTAATTTAGTTCACCAAGGCAAATCCTACACCGTTCGAGCGCTTGTTGACGCTGCGTCCGAGGCTACTTTCGTAAGTGACCACCTGCTAAAAAATTGAAATGACCCTCCCATATTTCTCCATCTAGAACATATGGTATAAATGCTCCTTCTAAAAAAGTTGTGTCATTAATATAAGCTCTAGGTTAGATTGCACAATTTTATTGAAAACTGAAGCTTATGTTCTACAAAAGATCTCTGGTAATCTCCCTTCCTTTTCTGTCAATATTTCCCTTTCAAGTGCTTTTTCTAATATCCATCTAGCAGATCCAAAAACATTGGATTTTCGTCCTGCGGATATATTATTAGATGCAGATTTCCATCCGTAAATTGTGTTGCCTGGTGTACAATAGAACCTATTCGGTTCATTGTTGGCCCAAAGTACGGTCTTCGGTTGGATTATATCTGGTCCAATTCCTGACTCTACCCTGAAGGTCTTTACGACCACTATACAATCATGTAAGGGAGCTAGCTCCAATAAACCTATTCACCAATTCCTAAGCACCAATTGCTCTCGTCGTCTGCAGACTCCCAAGATCTTCCCATGTCACCCCATCGCATACCAGCCTCTATCGGATCTTCATCCACAACATCTGGATCACTAATACCCCCTCTCATTGCAATATGTTCTCCTTATTCACCAAACCATCATTCCAAGTTAACGGGAACTTAAAATTTAATTGTTGAAATATGACTGATAGAAACGTGCATTTGTTAATACATTGAAATGGGAGGGAGCTAACTCCAATAAACCTATTCCCCAATTCCGTTGACTAGGGGTTCCCAAGCACCATTCCCATCAGAATATATATATGTCTTATATTCTCAACTGATTCCAGGTTATTGAATTTTGCAACTTTCTAACCAAAGTAGGGTTGCGGGAGGAAACTACTTGGAAAGTGCTGAATTGCAAACAGTCTATGATAGGTACGTTATTGAGGGCCTGCTCAAAAGAAAGCTCTCAACTTTCAGAATTCGATAATATATATATATATATATATATATATATATATATATATATATATATAGAGCTTTCTTTTGAGCAGGCCCTCAATAACGTACCTATCATAGACTGTTTGCAATTCAGCACTATATATATATATATATATATATATATATATATATATATATATATATATATATATATATATATATATATATATATATATATATATATATATATGTATATATATATATATATATATATATATATATAGTGCTGAATTGCAAACAGTTTATGATAGGTACGTTATTGAGGGCCTGCTCAAAAGAAAGCTCTATATATATATATATTATCGAATTCTGAAAGTTGAGAGCTTTCTTTTGAGCAGGCCCTCAATAACGTACCTATCATAGACTGTTTGCAATTCAGCACTTTCCAAGTAGTTTCCTCCCGCAACCCTACTTTGGTTAGAAAGTTGCAAAATTCAATAACCTGGAATCAGTTGAGAATATAAGACATATATATATTCTGATGGGAATGGTGCTTGGGAACCCCTAGTCAACGGAATTGGGGAATAGGTTTATTGGAGTTAGCTCCCTCCCATTTCAATGTATTAACAAATGCACGTTTCTATCAGTCATATTTCAACAATTAAATTTTAAGTTCCCGTTAACTTGGAATGATGGTTTGGTGAATAAGGAGAACATATTGCAATGAGAGGGGGTATTAGTGATCCAGATGTTGTGGATGAAGATCCGATAGAGGCTGGTATGCGATGGGGTGACATGGGAAGATCTTGGGAGTCTGCAGACGACGAGAGCAATTGGTGCTTAGGAATTGGTGAATAGGTTTATTGGAGCTAGCTCCCTTACATGATTGTATAGTGGTCGTAAAGACCTTCAGGGTAGAGTCAGGAATTGGACCAGATATAATCCAACCGAAGACCGTACTTTGGGCCAACAATGAACCGAATAGGTTCTATTGTACACCAGGCAACACAATTTACGGATGGAAATCTGCATCTAATAATATATCCGCAGGACGAAAATCCAATGTTTTTGGATCTGCTAGATGGATATTAGAAAAAGCACTTGAAAGGGAAATATTGACAGAAAAGGAAGGGAGATTACCAGAGATCTTTTGTAGAACATAAGCTTCAGTTTTCAATAAAATTGTGCAATCTAACCTAGAGCTTATATTAATGACACAACTTTTTTAGAAGGAGCATTTATACCATATGTTCTAGATGGAGAAATATGGGAGGGTCATTTCAATTTTTTAGCAGGTGGTCACTTACGAAAGTAGCCTCGGACGCAGCGTCAACAAGCGCTCGAACGGTGTAGGATTTGCCTTGGTGAACTAAATTAACAATAGCTTTGCTGAGCGGAACTCCAGAATCGTGAGTGAGAACTGGTGTCAGATTTGCACCAGTGGAGGTAGAAGTCCCGTTACCTACATTAATAATAGATTGCGGACTGGAGGGTGGAACTGTAGCACTCGGATTGACATTGGTAAATGGCTTCTATTCGGTTTATGTAAAAGGGTGTAGTGTCTCCCATGACAAAAATTACAATGATGTTAGCTGGAACAATTTCTAACCGAGTGACCTTTAGATAAACAATCGAAACACCACTCTTGTTTTCTGAAACAGATATTTTTTTTTCATCAATAGTTTATTGTTAAATCGAGGATAACAGTACAGTGCGTGACTTTCATTTGGGCAGTAGAAACAACGATGTTTAAAAGTGGTTTTATTATATCAGACGAAGTTTTCGCCAAAAGTGTCTTAAAGTTGCGTAAATTCGATCTCGATTCTTAGGAATCGATACCTTTGATATCAAACAGACAGGCATGCGACAAGTGAACGCCGAGTTTCGTGCAATCACAGAGGATAACTAAGATCACCGAAGATCTTTATCGAAAACTACAACTATATTTACAATTGTTTCCAATGACAGCAGAGTCTCGTATATATCAAAGTGAGCTAACCAACAACAACCACCGCCCAGTGGCATCTGCGCTCTACGGTCTCCGCCGAGGGGAGTTGCCGAGGATATGCCCGTGGTGTCAACCACCATCCGTGATTGACCGGACTCGGGAAGTTGAAGGTCAACTTAAACAGTCGGGAAAATTCCATTATTTGAAATCTGTGGGGAATATCTGGAGGTTTCATATAAGTTGGGACTCAATTTAACATCTATAGTTGCCGGAAAAGTTTTGATTTTGATTTGATTTTCTGAAGGTGCTCATCGAGAGCTTTCATTTAAGTTGGGACCCAATACAGCATCCATCATAGCTTCTGTGCTATTCAGCATTTTCCATACAGCTTCTCTACCGCCAACCCTACTTTAGTTAGGAAGCCGGAAAACATCGATAATCTGGAATCATCAATCGTAGTTTTTGTACAATTCAGCATTTTCCATGCAGATTCTCTATAGCCAAACCTACTTTAGTTACGAATTCTGAAAAGTTTGATAATTTCAAATCATTTAGGAATATAAGGCATGTGTTTTCACCGAGAGCTTACATTTGAACTGGGCCTCAATAACGTATCCATTATAGACGTTGCTCAATGCAGCATTTTCCACGTGATAGAAAACTGTGTATGCAGGTCCAGGTCTTCGTATAGCTCCGATATAACGATACCTTTCCATATACGGTATTTTGATGCTTTTAGCTACATTATTCACCCTTTATTTCAAGTTTCGAATTTGAATATGGTAATGGCTTGTAACAAACAAAGAATATGTAGGTTCACGTCGTGAAGGCCCCAATATAACGACTATATTCGGTATTTTTAGGATTTTAACAGCATTTTTAGCCGACTTTAGTTCTTCAAAATTTCCAAATTCGTTCCAAATGGTGCAGGGTATTCACAGTTCGGCCCAGCTTTATTTTATCGTATGATGTCTGCAATAAGTGATGACTAAGCATCAACATCATGCCACCAACGTGTGTTTTATTTGACGACGAATTATTGATGGGAGACTGTGTTAACTCCTCTTTGCTTAGATGAAGGACGTTGAAATTGTCAATAACAACTTGAAGATTCCGTTGTAATGGGACTCTGGCGTTTTTGGTAATATTTGAAAAGAGCGTAGCAGCTGATCAAGAAGGTTGCAGTGGTTACTCCAGATATAATTGGTATTTTCAAAAGTTCACTTTCCATTTCGCCAATATACCGCAAATTATTCATATTCGGTTTTTGTATGGCAAACTCGGAATTTCTTTCCGTAATGTGGAGTTATTAATCGTTACATCTTCATCGAACGTAATGAAGGTCGTGCCGTTCACTGGTTGTCCATATATGATAACCATTTTACCATTAATTATGATAACGCCATCATCTATAACTGTTAACGGTTCGAGGTGGCTTGGATGAGTGGTGCACTGCGCGATCTCTCCAGAATGAAGTTGTTGCGCACAAGATGTATTGCGTTGTTCTCTACATAATCTTGCAATAAGGGTGTCCTTGCAGTTTACGATTGGAATAATTCTGTCACCGCAATCAGCTATGTTGTTGTTTTCAGCGAAATTAGGGATAGTGCCATTGTGTTCTTCTTTCACAAACTAATTTAATCCTAGGATACTTTATTATAAAATGTACGAAATTGTCGTTTAACACGACTTTGTAGTGATATTTGTAGAGCGCTCATTGATTGAATTCTCCAAAACACTGGAGTGTAAAATTCTAAAATGCGTTAATTATTCCTAAATTTGAAAGAGTGATAGATAACATTAGGTTACCAAATTCCATGATAATAATTCTATATCAATATTCTGTGTTTATCTGCTTTGTTTTTCGTTATTTATCAAGCTATTTATTGTTTCCGATAATTCGTTTATTTTTTCTTGGGTTTTATCTGGCTACGTTCTGATTCAATGAGCTCTTTCTGTGTAAATTTATTTTTTTCAAAGTCGTCAAAATCTGGAGTGCCAGCTACAACTTTTAACGCGGTACCCAGAAAATCTAGACTTCGAGCATGCCTATGATGAATCTTTAGTGTTTCTATAAGCGTCTTCATATGTAGCGAGTCCAATAGCTGTCTCATGTGTGACCTGGGAAAATGGATTCTCATTTCCTCAGTCTCTTTTACGATTACTGAGTACATGGTTAAATATGTTGAGTGTTTCAGATATCCGAATTCCTCCCAAATAACGGCATTTCCGCCCATAATTGATATGTAATTCGAATTGGTGCAATCAGTCATTTTTGCCGATATTGCACCGTAAGAGGAGGCATTGTCCAAATCCTGAGGAAAAAGAAAAACAAAAGTAAAATTTATGTTAATTACCTCAAATTGTCTTTATGTACCACCCTCCCTTTTATTAAGACTGTGGTCCCCAAGTCTGCTTCGACGGTTTCTTCGGTGTACAATTGCGTAAGTTTATTTCCCAATTGTTTATTTGATTTTACGAGGACTTTGTCCCCTACATTGAAAAGTCTGTTTTGTCTTATCTGGTTTAACCTTTGCAACTGAATATTTTGTGCATTTAAAATTTTTTCTCTAACTTCTGTGTTAAATTCACAAGTCAGCGGATGAATTGTGTCAATGGGTCGTTTATCCGTGACTGAATGAATTGTCCTATTGCATTCTATTGTTGCTTGATTGTCTTCGACATTTCTTTCGATCTTCAGGTATTTGCTTTCCTACCAAGGTGCTGTGAAATCTCTCTACCTGTCCATTTGAGCAACTATGAAGCATTGAAGATTTCTACGTTAAACCGATTATCTAAAATAGACTTGATTGTTTCAGAATTAATAGATGATTCGTTGTCACAATATATTGTTTTTGTCCTCGGGTAATAGTTCATAACCTGTAAAATGGGGTTTCACGTCTATAATTGTTCTGGAAGCGATTAATTGGACAATTGCGAATTTTGTGAATTTATCAACGCAAGTGAGAAAGTATTTCTTGTCAGTCGATAAAATGTGGATATGCAACATTTCCCAAAATATGAAGGAATGGGCGTTTCTTTAAAAATGTGTCACTTGGGGTGTCGATCGTATTTCGCTTTTTGGGATACATTACAGTTTGAAACCACCTTGCTAGCTATTATAGTCATTTTTGGAAAAAAAAAAATAGCCTTGCAGAATATGTTTTATATTCTCCTGGGCGGCTCTATGTTCCCTATTGTGTTCCAAGACAGTAATTTATTTTTGTTCGTTTTTGTCAAAAATGTCAGTTACCATGCGATCAGTGTAACGGAATGTAGTTGACGGGCACGTTTTCATTAATCTGTGTTGAATGAATGCTTGGTTCAGAAAGCAGTTTACTGGTTTATCTATCTTTTCAATTGTGTATGTGAACGACAACTCGCTATGAACTGTTGCAATATCCGACTGTACGTCTTCCTCTAAGGCGTGAATGTGTTTTCGGGACAGGGTATCAGCTACATAGTTTTCTTTTCCATGTTTGTAAAAGGTTTTTGCATTTTGCTCCTCAATGAACACTTTCCAACGTTTAATTTTGGTGTTCGGATTGCGATTCGAAACGGAAAATGTCAGAGGCTGATAGTCCGTAAAAATATTCAAAATTTTCACGCCGTATGAATAGTTCCTGAGTTTCTTTAAGGCCCATACTATGGCCAGTAGTTCCCTTTCATTCGTAGCGAAATTTAATTCTATATATTTTAAAGCTCTTGAAATCATGGTTATTGGTTTTCCGTGTTACTGCACCTAAACCAGCAGACGAGGCATCCGTTGTAAAGCCAAGATATTCAATGCTCAATTTTCATATTGGCAGCATATAATTTGTCCAATACCCATTCAATAAGCTTGACGTTATCTTACTCTGTTTCAGAGAAAATGATGACATCGTCAACATAAACATAACAAGATTTCCCTTTCGAAAATACTGGGGGTATTCTTAAGGCAGAAAGGAAAAGGAAAAAAAAGGAAAGGAATTATTGATGCGAGATTGTGTTAACTCCTCCTTGCTTAGATGAAGGACGTCCTCGGACTTGTTGAAATTGTGAATAACAACTTGAAGCTCCCGTTGCACAGTGGTCGAGGTCGTATGGGAACAGCGGCCAAAAATACTTTCAGTGCAGATATCAATATGATTCTTTGGTTATGGTACCTTGATAGCATAAAAATAAAAAATGTGACAAAATGGATATGGTCGATGCATGTTTTGGTATGGTCCCCTTACAACGTACCTCCCGAATAAGGGTTATTAGCTCAATTTTTGTCACATTTCTACACTAGATTGTTCTGTTATTTGACATTTTGCGTTCTAAAGAGCTAAAAAATAGTCTTACTGAAAATTATTTGGAACGGCCCGCCTTCAGGTAGAGTCCCCCTGTAAAGGTACCTCCAAAAATAGAAGTATTTTTTATACAAAACCCCCTTTAAAGGTACCTCAAAAATCCAAATTTGATTATTTTTTTGTAAACAAAATAGAATTTTTTTTGTAAACAAAATAAACAATTCAATATAAAATTAAATTAAAATTAAAATTAATTAAAATTAAAGTTACTAATGGATATTTATAAATTTCAGTGTTATTCAAGTAAATCAAATGCAGACTTTAATAATATAGATTTTTTATTGATTAGTAACGTTCGCTGTCCCGTTATAAAAGGGTCAGAGCTCAGAAGAATCGTCTTCTTCGGGTATGATTTAGTCGAAACTTTTTTATATCTTTGTTTCTAGACTCCACGGCCACCTCCTATAATTCTCCAATCGATACAATGACAAATTTATATGTATTAAAATGTTATTAGCTGCGGGTGGAAGATAGTGCCATGGATATCTATTTGTTAAATCTTTAGCCGTTTCCAGTGCATTTTTGGACATTAATATTATATCCAGAAGACAATGCAGGCAACATTATTGAACACCCCTCAATTATATCCTTATCAATCCCAAACAACAAAAACATATTTTATGTCACTAGCACCATAGAACTGACAAAATTCGAGCGAAGTCACTTCAGAATATTGGGCATAACATACAAATCTGACAAAATCTGAAAGTTAAATTAGCACTTCTAGAATCTTAGGACCATTACTAATAGCGTGAAAAAAATCACATTGGAGGATTCAGGGGGGAAAACAATTAAAACTTTAACTGTAATCCAATTTTATTTTAAAATTAAGAGCTCAGAACACTCACATCGTCTATATTATACACAACTACTAAACAAACAAATTACTGCACTAAAAATAAGTCAATACCTTGCTTTTCATAAATTATGCCAAGAATTGTCATTTTAAAATGTATTTAATTTTGTAATACAGATCTACTTTTACTCTTTTTTTACTGATCCCACTGAAAAAAGCAACTAACTACATTTTCTCTATTTTGATGCTATTTTTGAAGTGTCCCGTTAGAATGAAGCCAAGATTATTATGTTTTCTAAAAAGCTTAACCTCTTAAGATTTCATGTGTACACATTTGACAATAAATATCTGATTTTCATTTTTTGAATTTTGGCCAATGGCAGCGACCACTGTGCGTTGTAATGGAACTCTGGCGTTTTTGGTAATATTTGAAAAGAGCGTAGCAGCTGATCAAGAAGGTTGCAGTGGTTACTCCAGATATAATTGGTATTTTCAAAAGTTCACTTTCCATTTCGCCAATATACCGTAAATTATTCATATTCGGTTTTTGTATGGCAAACTCGGAATTTCTTTCCGGTATGTGGAGTTATTAATCGTTACATCTTCATCGAACATAATGAAGGTCGTGCCGTTCACTGGTTGTCCATATATGATAACCATTTTATCATTAATTATGATAACGCCATCATCTATAACTGTTAACGGTTCGAGGTGAATTGGATGAGTGGTGCACTGCGCGATCTCTCCAGAATGAAGTTGTTGCGCACAAGTTGTATTGTGTTGTTCTCTACAGAATGTTGCAATAAGGGTGTCCTTGCAGTTTACGATTGGAATAATTCTGTCACCGCAATCAGCTATGTTGTTGTTTTCAGCGAAATTAAGGATAGTGTCATTGTGTTCTTCTTTCACAAACTAATTTAATCCTAGGATACTTTATTATAAAATGTACGAAATTGACGTTTAACACGACTTTGTAGTGATATTTGTAGAGCGCTCATTGATTGAATTCTCCAAATCACTGGAGTCTAAAGTTGATGCGATAATTATTCCTAATTTTGAAAGAGTGATAGATAACATTAGGTTTCCAAATTCCATGATAATAATTCCATATCAATATTCTGTGTTTATCTGCTTTGTTTTTTCGTTATTTATGTTCCCTATTGTGTTCCAAGACAGTAATTTCTTTTTGTTCGTTTTTGTCAAAAATGTCAGTTACCATGCGATCAGTGTAACGAAATGTAGTTGACGGGCATGCTTCCACTAATCTGTTTTGAATGAATGCTAGTACTCTTAAATCGCTAAAGATTGCATTCACCACATCACTTATAACTACATCGCATATTCTTTGAAAAAGTCTTTCTCTTTCATAATTGTTGTTCTTACTGAATCACTTCCGCTTTCTTCTATTATTATTTGGTTCAGAAAGCAGTTTACTGGTTTATCTATATTTTCAATTGTGTATGTGAACGACAACTCGCTATGAACTGTTGCAATATCCGACTGTACGTCTTCTTCTAAGGCGGAAATGTGTTTTCGGGACAGGGCATCAGCTACATAGTTTTCTTTTCCAGGCTTGTAAAAGATTTTTGCATTTTGCTCATCAATGAATGCTTTCCAACGTTTAATTTTGCATCCGTTGTCAAATCAAACGTTTTTTGTAATTTTGGTATTGTAAAATCACATTTTCAGAAATCATTTCTAGAAACTATAAAGCCAAGATATTCAACGCTTTCTTGAAAAAAAATGTGATTTCTACCGGGAAATTCTCATATTGGCAGCATATAATTTGTCCAATATCCATTCAATAAGCTTTCGAAAATACTGGGGGCATTCTTAAGGTAGAAAGGAAGTCTACAATATTCGAATTTCCCATTTCCGATCGAAATAGCCATTTTTCCCCGATCTTCTTCAGATAGTGTTATTTGATGAAAGCCTGACTTGAGATCAAGCGTAGTAAAAAATCTTGCTTTACCAATATTTGAGAGAATAACGGTTATTTCAGGTATTGGGTATTTGTCATCGACAGTGACCCCGTTAAATTTCATGAAATCTATCACTAATCGTTTCTTAGTGTTGTTGTATTCACCTCTTCCCCGTTTTAGAACAACCATAACGGGATTGATATAGGGTGATCTAGAAGCCGTATTATGCTATTCTTCAGAAGTTCCTTAAAAATCGTTACTAACGAAGTCAGCTACACCCATGGGATATGGGTGTAGTCTTGAGTAGGTGGGAACACTACTATTGGTGCGAATAGAAAAATTCAGGTAGATGCATCAACGCTTGGGAGCATTGATATGTCAACATATTTTAAATGTCTTTTCAAATATAAGTAGATTTGTATATGTTTTCTCATACGACTTCATTTGGAGGTTATTATAGTACGCATTTTTCAACAATTTTTACAAATTGAAATAATTTTTAATTCAACATTTTCAATTTCAAAATTGGTTTGAAAGTTTATTGTCCCAGCAGCTGAGTCGATCCGTCTACCTATATTCTTCTACCATGGAATAGTAGCTATAATATTCGTATTGATTCTTTGGGATTTGCAAAAACGCCCAAAAATGTTCTTATCATTTCCCTAAATTTTCCAGCGATAGATGGGGGCACCTTTTTGTCCTCCACTTGCGTAAAATTTACATTTACGCACTTTAAAAATTGGATCTTCTCGACGCCAGCTATAGTTTTCAATTCCCTTCTCAAGGCCAATGATACCGTCAAACGTTCTTAAATTGCTGTGAAGCCGTGAATTGACTTCACCATTAATGGGTTGCCTACTGGAACTATGCCTTTTAAACCTTTTATAGATTTAATATAATTCTTCGAAGCACCCGTATCTAGAAGTAGTTTAATGATTTTCCCTGCTACTTCTCTTTCTACAAACGATAGCGGGGAACTGCTCCGAAAAAATTAATCTGGTCGAATTTGTCCTGAGCATCAAGTTCAACATAGTCTGCTTCGGTGGTAGTTTTGAAAGCGTTCGGACTCAGCTTTCGAAATATGATTTATTCTTTGATGTTTTGGCCCAGTATATTTGGCAGTACCACTATTTGGTCTTTTCCCCGTCTGCCAATTCGATGTATTTTGAAATGGTTGTGACAGGTACTGATTTGACTGCACAGACGACTTGAATTTTGATGATTGTCTGAATCGAACGGATTCGTCGACCTCCATAGGTACTACCGAATAATTTTCATTCCTATTTGTACGAATTTGAATTCGCTTCATAAAATATGGATTTTTATTATAGCCACCTCCGTGTGCTGAATGTGGCGCTTTTTTTCTTGTCCCTAAATTCGTGATTGTATATGTACATCTTATTGCAATAAAAGTTGAGATAAAGTTGAGTGAATATTAATTTCAATAGCCGTTGGACGTTGTGTTCTTTATTAATGTCAAAATCAAACTCAACTCTAGCGAATAATTTTAACTGTATTCTAAACATCCAAACAGTTGACTGTGCTCTTTTGTGTTTGTTGGCAGGTTGGTGAAGGCTATATTATTGTATGATGTCAGCCATAAGTGATATCTTAGCGTGTATTTTATTTGACGACGAATTATTGATAGGAGACTGTGTTTAATTATATATATATATATATATATATATATATATATATATATATATATATATATATATATATATATATATATATATGTATATATATATATATATATATATATATATATATATATATATATATATATATATATATATATATATATATATATATATTGATTTTTATCCGCAATTTTAATCGAATTTCTTGTTAAGCAACGATATTTTATAATTTTTCTATTAATTGCAGGCATTGTATTTGAATAAATGTTGAAATAACGTTATATTTATTTTCTGCCAAATTCAGATGTTTTTCTATTACATTTTCCGAATTTTCTAAGAGGAGTAAGGATTTATTTATCGATTGCCATAGTTTTTCAAACTTGCTCTGTCTTTCATCTATAAAACTAATGTCTGAATTGAAGAGTGTCCAATGCTCTGAGGAAGGTTTGTAGAGGAGCGAAGAAATGCCTAACAATTTTGTGAAAATGCAAACATAAATATGATAACAATTTTATTTCTATTAATCTAATTAGTCAAACTGACCATCTATAGGGTGTATTACTTTCTAAAAGATTGAAAGCAAAAACAAATATTAAATACGCTATAGTATTTATATTATTCTAACTTTATATTATTTAATTTTACACCCAATACCAAATAATATAACAAACAGAGATCGACCGACGTAGAGTAGCTAGTCAATCTAAACGGACACTACCGAAAGAGGAATAAACAAAAATATTCTTCTTCGTTTATGTGTGTTCACTGATCTAACAAAGCACAAACAACAAGTGCTGATCAGAGAACAATGACAGAGCAAGCACACAGCGGTAGGGGTTCAAACAGTGTTGTTGTTTTTGTTTGCGACAACGAGTTTTAAATTTGACTGTTGTTGCAACTAGAGAAAAGAATAAACGTAACAGCAACAAATTGAAATATTACAGCGAAAATATCAAACAAAAAGAATAATATTGTGATCTTTGCTTTATGTAGAAAAGAAACGAAGTGTTTAATGTTTTGCTGTTTTACCTAAACCAAAACAAAAAGAAAATTAGCAAACGATTTGCAACAATTTTATTTTCGAGTTTTGTTTTGATTTTAATGCCGCCGAATTCATTCTTCTAAATTAGAAGCCAACGATTGGAGGGAAACAAAACAAGAGGGAAAGAGGTGACGTTGTAAAACGACCTTTGTACCCAAACAAAACCGATTGTTGTTGTCGCGGAAATTTAATAACGCGAGCTCACTCCAAAACACTGAACTATACGTACCTTGTAATGCAGGAGTAATGGACTGTATATTTTTTCCAAATGCGTCCAACAGGGCTGGAATATCCGATTCGATTGGACCAAATGTTTAGCTCAGAGGGCTCCGTCAATGGGAGTAAATGCCGAATGCGACGAGCAGTGGACCATAGATTATATGCAAATAAAAATAAATAAAACACGAGAGTTTTTCTTAAAATATATGTAACTATTTATTCTTAGTTTGTTTGGTGGCAAAATCTGTCTCTCTCTGAGCGCAACGATATGTGCTTGAAAACGATATTGCAAGTGTTGTCTGTCTGAATGACCGGGAAATACTACTTGATGTCTTAAGGAGGCGAAATGTCAAAGGAGCAAGCACAAGGTTGCAATAAACTGCAGCGCGTAAATTTTAACGAATAATTAAGGACCAAACATGGGTCAATAAAAAGCAATATATAATGTAATTCTAAATTAAACACCACATTTAGTTAGAAAATCGGAAAACAATGACAATCTGAAATAGGGAGTATAGGGCCAATAATTTCTGAAAGTACTGATCTAGAGCTTTCATCTATATTGTGTGTCTATCGTAGTGTCGGTGCAGTTCAGCATTTTCAATGCAATTGTCCTACCGCCAACAGTGCTTTGGTTAGGAAATCTGAAAATCGATTATTTAAAATCATTTGGGAATATAATGCTTACGTTTTCTGAAAGTACTCATCGGGAGCTTTTATTTGAGCTAAGCCTCAATAAAGCGTATATCACATTTTCCCATGCAGTTTCTCTACCACTTCATGTTTTCGAGTTAGAACTCATAAATAAACCCAACAATAAACATATGTACTCCATAACTAGGTTAATGGAGCATATAATAAAATTTGAACCGCCACGCCCAAAAAAACTATTCCACAATGCACCAATTGTCAAAAACATGGTCATACGAAATCATATTGTCGTAAGAAGCCTGTCTTTGTCAAATGTGCAGGGAACCACAGACCAAATTGTGCCAACGGAAAAACTGGGCAGACGACGTAAAGTGCGCCCTTTGTGGAGGCTATCATCCAGCAAATTATAAGGGATGTACAGTATATAAACAAATATACACTCAGCACTACCCCTCTCTTAGAAAGGATAGATGAAACTATAAAAAAGACAACCAACCTCCATCCAAATCATTGGAACTGAGTGCAAATATTTCTTATTCGAACATAACAAGAAATTCAGTTCAATCCCAACAAAAGGAATCAAATCCTGAAACGCAAATACCTTCTCACCCCACAGCAAAACCAACAGAAATTAAAGAAATGCTTAACAGCCTCACACTGTTGATGCAACAAATGACAAACCTTGTTGCAAATATTACTCAAAAACTCTCTGATGTTTAAAATGAGTTTCGTCAAAATAGTATTCAGAAATGCAAATGGTTTGTCGCAGCATTCCCTAGAAGTTAGAAATTTCCTGTTATCAAATCATGTTGATGTTCTTCTTATATCAGAGACGCTTTTTACTCAAAAAAGCCATTTTTCCATTCCAAAATATAACTTTTACCACGTAATGCACCCAAGTGGGAAAGCACGTGGTGGGTCTGGAATCCTAGTAAATGAATCCATTTATCATCTCCAAGGCAGTTCATATTGCACGGATGAAATTCAAGCTACAAATATTATTGTGCAAAGTTTACATGGACCATTAACAATATCTTCACTCTACAGCCCACCAAGGCATAACATAAAAAAGACCAATATATTAGTTACTTCAAAACTCTGGGAAATAAATTCATAGCGTGCGGAGACTACAACGCCAAACACATACAATGGGGTTCTCGCCTCACAACACCAAAGGGCATGCAGTTGTACTATGCCATAAACGAGTTAAATCTGAGAACAATATCACCAAATTCACCCACTTGCAACAAACAAAAGCCCCAGAAGATAAAAGAAAACTAAACAAGGCAACATCCGCACTTCAAAAGCTTTTAAAATACATAAATAAAACAAGTAAAAAAACATTAAGTTCGGCCGGGCCAAACTTTTAATACCCTCCACCTTAGGGTAAAAGAAACATTAGAAGAAATGTGGCAAAAACCATTAAAATGCCGATTATGGGGAGGTACCGTTATATGGGGGCTATACCAAAACGTGTACCTATAATTACAATGTTTCGCCACCGGAGCTGGAACCCATTATGACCCACAAATACCAATTTTTAGACAAATCAGTGAAAAAATGTGGCAAAAACCATAAAAAAACCGAATATCGGGAGGTACCGTTATATGGGGGCTATATCAAATCATGGACCCATGCATGCAATGTTTCGCCACCGAAGTTGGAACCAATTATGACCAACAAATACCAATTTTCGAATAAATCCCTGAAAAAATGTGGCAAAAATCATCAAATTACCGAATATCGGGAGGTACCGTTATATGGGGGCTATACCAAAACGTGGACCTATATTTACAATGTTTCGCCACCGGAGCTGGAACCCATTATGACCAACAAATACCGATTTTCAGACAAATCCGTGAAAAAATGTGGTAAAAAACTAAAATACTAAATATCGGGAGGTACCTTTATATGGGGGCTATACCACAACGTGGACCTATACATGCAATGTTTTGCCACACGCTCAGGGACCCGCTATGACCTACAAATACCAATTTTAAGACAAATCCGTGAAAAAATGTGGCATAAATCATCAAAATACCGAATATCGGGAGGTACCGTTATATGGGGACTATACCAAATTATGGACCCATACATGCAATGTTCCGCCACCGGAGCTGGAAACCATTATGACCCACAAATACCAATTTTTAGACAAATCGGTGAAAAAATGTGGTAAAAAAAAAAACTAAAATACTAAATATCGGGAGGTACCTTTATATGGGGGCTATACCACAACGTGGACCTATACATGCAATGTTTTGCCACACGCTCAGGGAGCCGCTATGACCTACAAATACCAATTTTAAGACAAATCCGTGAAAAAATGTGGCATAAATCATCAAATACCGAATATCGGGAGGTACCGTTATATGGGGACTATACCAGAACGTGGACCGATATATCTCATTTTCAATACCAACCATCCTAGACACAATGCAAATAGCTCTGCTAAATTTTGGAGCTCTACGTCAAATAATGTGGGCTGTATCGTGATTTCAACAGACAGACAGACAGACGGACAGACAGACAGACAGACGGACAGACAGACAGACAGACGGACATCGTTAAATCGACTTAGAATTTTATGCTGATTATGAATATATATACTTTATGGGGTCTAAAACGAATATTTAGGGATGTTACAAACGGAATGACAAAGTTAATATACCCTCCTTTCCAAGGTGGAGGGTATAAAAATGTTGAGCGACAGATTCAAAACTTGGGTGCGACAAAATCAACGGAATATTCACTATGGAAGGTAACCAAAAATTTAAAAAAGCAACCTAAAACTAATCATCCTATTCGAAAGGCAAACAATAGTTGGACTAAAAGCAATGTAGAGAAAGCTACAACATTTGCAAATTATTTACATGATGTATTTACCCCTAATACCAATGAAAATACGCCACCCCATATCAAAACTTTTTTAGAACAAGTCCACCAAATTGACTTACCGATAAAAAAATTCTCAAAGGCTGAAGTTTCGCAAGCGATAAAGTCCTTAAATCTGGCCAAAGCACCTGGGTAAGACCTAATTACCCCGAGGTCCTAAAAGAACTCCCACAAGAAGGTATAAGCCTCATCACGTACATTTTTAATGCTTGTTTGACTCGTAGGTTCGTCCCCCCTCAATGGAAAGTTGCTCAAATCTCTATGATTCAAAAGCCTGGAAAACCGTCCGATCAAGTCAAATCCTATCGACCTATTAGTCTGTTACCAGTATTATCCAAAGTCCTCGAATCATTATTTCTTACAAGGTTAATGCCTATTATTCAAAGCAAAAACTTAATTCGACCTCACCAATTTGGGTTCATAAAAAATCACGGAACGATTGAACAGATTCATCGTCTAGTAGAAGCAATCAACAATGCATTTGAGACAAAAAAATATTGCACTTCTGCATTTCTAGACATTTCCCAAGCCTTTGACAAAGTATGGCATGAAGGATTGTTATGAAAACTGAGAAAACTTGTCCCAATAAACTATTGCTTGTTTATCAAGTCCTATTTACAAAATAGATTGTTTTACGTCTATGAGTCAAATGAAATAAGTGATTTGAAGTGTATTAGAGCTGGTGTCCCACAAGGTAGCATTATGGGTCCAATACTATATCTTCTCTTCACGTCCGATCTTCCTCAATCCGAAAATACTGTAATTGGTACATTTGCTGACGATACTGCAGTGCTACCAATAGACAAAAATGCTTCAATTGCTAATAATAAACTTCAAACCTACTTGGATACACTTTGCAAATGGCTTAAGTCTTGGTGCATAAAAGAAAATGAAACCAAATCTACCCATGTTACTTTCACTCTTAAACACCTCCAGTCCATATGAACCAAATTGAACTTCCACAGGAAAAAGAGGTAAAATATCTTGGAATCCACTTAGATAAAAAACTCAACTGGAACACACACATCAAAACAAAAAGAAGGGCCCTGGATATTCAAGCACACAAAATGAATTACCTTATCGGACAAAATTCCAAAATGTCCCTCGAAAATAAACTTCTTGTTTACAAATGCATCATAAAGCCAATATGGACATATGGCATTCAGTTATGGGGAACCGCCTCCAATACAACAATAAAAAGACTGCAGCAGTTCCAATCAAAAGCATTACGGAAAATTGCTTGTGCACCTCAATACATAACAAATGTTCGACTTCATAAAAAATTAAACATAAAAACCATGAAAGAAGAAATATCATACCAGATCCAAAACTACAAATTGAGAATAGAAACACATCCAAATTCCTTGGCTGCAAATTTGATGAATAATTCCGAAACATTTATAAGGCTAAGAAGAAGAGCGCCTCAAGACATAATATAAAAAAAATTCTACATTTTAATAAAGTGTCGCTTATCATTTTTCAAATATAATTTTGTTTAGGGGCAAACCACTGGGAAAGCCCTATTGAACGACTGTAATATCCATTACATCTAAGCATAATGTAAATATCAAATATATGATAGAAAGCATTAATAAATTGAATTAAAAAATAAAAAACAAAAATAGTTTCTCTACAGGCAACCCTAATCTGAAATCATTTAAGAATAATGGCATATGTTTTTCTGAAAGTATTCATCCAAGGCTTTTATTTGAGCCGATCCTTAATATAGCGTCTATCATAGGTTCTGCGCAATTAAGAACTTCCATAAATTTTCCCTGCCGGCAACCGTACTTTGGCTCAAAAATCGAAAAAATTGATTATTTAATTTTCCATACAATTTCCCTACCGATTATATGAAATCATTTAGAAAAAGAAGGTATATATATTCTGAAAGTACTCATAGAGAGCTTTTATCTTAGCTTGACCTCAATAAAGCATCTATCATAGTTACTGTGCAATTCAGCATTTTCCATAAAGCTTCCCTACGGAAAACATCGTTAATATGAAGTCGTCTATCGTATTAATTGTGGAATTCTGCATTTTCCATGCAGTTCCTTACCGCCAACCCAACTGTTTAGCTCAGAGAGCTCCGCCAATGGGAGCAAAACGTCGAATGCTTCGAGCAGTGAACCGTAGGGTATGTGCAACTAAAAATAAATAAAACACGAGAGTTTTTCTTAATATACATGTAACTATATATTCTTAGTGTGGTTTGTGGCAACTGCATTACCTGTGGCAACATTATGCCTTTCTATGCACAAAGATATGTGCTTGCAAACGATATTGCGGGTGTTGTGTATCCGAATAACGGCGAAATAATACTTGATGTCTAAAGGAGGGGGTAAAACAAGTGACAACTAATTACTCGTTAAAATGCCAAAGGAGCCAGCACAAGGTTGCAATAATCCGTATCGCGTACATTTTAACGAATAATGAAGGACCAGGGGTCAATAAAAAGCAATATTTAATGTAATTCTAAATTAAACATGCCGACCCCCTTGAAACATTAAAGTATATTTCAACACAATTAAAATTAATATAATTTCGTTCAAATATTAGGTAGGGGATGCATAGTGAAGTGTGAGCGTTTTATTCGAGCAAAATGTAGGGAATGGCAATGCAGATAAATCCGCAGCAACAGATTCGGAATCCATTTTCTCTACAACGATAAAACGATGCCGCAGATAAATCTGCAGTAACAGATTCTGACTTCAATCAAGCTATATTAATACACGAAATGTAATACTTTGAAGCCGCAGATGTACCTGCAGTTACAGATTTGGACTTCAATCGAGCTACCTATTTCGCAAAACGATGTTCAAGGAGGCTCAAATTGAGAACCTGTGCCAATGTCAGTATATAAACCGCCAGCTGTCGCGATTTTACGCGAAGGTCGTCCTACAACGTTGTTTGCAATTTTCAATTTCTTTTTTTGGCTTCCTTGTTATAAATTTGTTTCAATAATAATAACTAAGTTCATTTTCGACATTTGTTGTGGTGTTTTTGAATGAACCAATTCCGATTTTTTATTTTGGACTCCAACCGATGTGGAGGATGAACTTTTTTAGGGACGAAACACTGGGACTGCAGATTACAACAACGATTTTGACGGAGATGATTCCTTAAATTTTTCAATTGAAGGGAAATAAAAACACTTAGATTTGGACTTGGTAGCGGTATTAAACGAATTTGTATTATGCAATAGAATCGATTTGTCGCTATAATTTTCCAAACACACAAGCGTGTTTATCCTTTCTAAAAGAAAGATGCCTAAATCTTTCCACGAAGAAAGAGCCGTTTTGTTTTTGATTCCTTGTTCCCACAGCAGTTGCGTTTTTAGGTAAACGTTGTAGGCAAAGAAAGACAAGTATCGGATCCCATTGATCTGTGGGAACGTTAAAAGTCGACATGGGGGGAGATATATAGATATGGAAGACTAAATAAAGAAGACAACTGACGATGTACCAATATACGAGTATTGTTATACTCATCAACATCATTCAACATCACTCAGCCTACCATTTTGGTTAGAAAGTTGGAAAACATCGATAACCGGCAATCATTTGGCAATATAAGTACATATATATTCTGAAAGTGCTCTTTTAGAGCTTGCATTTGAGTCCAAACTCAATAAGGCACCTGTCAAAGTTTTTGTGCACTTCAGCATTTGGCATGCAGTTTCCGACCGCAAATCCTACTTTAGTTAAGAAGCAGGAAAACGTTGATAATCTGAAATCATTTGGGATAATAAGGCATATATGTTCTGAGAGTGCTGATCGAGAGCTTTCATATAAGTCGGGACTCAATACAACATCTATCATAGTATGAAAACTTCGATTATATGAAATACTTTTGTTAGGAAGTCGGAAAATTCCAATATTTGCAATTATTTGGGAATATAAGGCATTTATATTCTGAATGTGCTAAAGAGCTTTCATTTGAGTCAGGACTCGATAAGGCATCTATTAGGTTTTGCACAATTCAGCATTTTCCATGAGGTTTAGCTGGCGTCAACCCTACTTTGGTTAGGAGGTGGGAAAAATTCGAAGATCTTAAATCATTTGGGAATATGAGGCATACGTATTCTGAAAGTCTTCCTCGAAATCCGTCATTTAAGTTTCTGTTCAATTCGATTTATCATAATTTCTGCTCTCTTACGTCGTAATTTCGGGCCAATGAAACGTTACCCCTTGTCCTTGTGAGATATCTGTACAAAAACAAATATTAAATACACTATAGTATTTATATTATCCTAACTTCATATTATTTAATTTTACACCCAGTATCAAATAATATAACAAACAGAGGTGATCGACGGACGTAGTGTAGCTACTCAATCTAAGCGGACACGACAGAAAGAGGAATAAACAAAAATATTCTTCCTTCGTTTATATTCGTTCACTGATCTTACAAAGCACAAACAACAACTTCTGATCAGAGAACGATCCTACTTTAGTTAAGAAGCAGGAAAACGTTGATAATCTGAAATCATTTGGGAATATAAGGCATATATGTTCTAAAAGTGCTATCGAGAGATTTCATATAAGTCGGGACTCAATAAAACATCTATCATAGGTTTTGCACAATTCAGCATTTTCCATGAAGTTTAGCTAGCGCCAACCCTACTTTGGTTAGGAGGTAGGAAAAATTCGAAGATCTTAAATTATTTGGGAATATGAGGCATACGTAATTCTGAAAGTTTTCCTCGAAATCCGTCATTTAAGTTTCTGTTCAATTTAATTTATCATAGTTTCTGCTCTCTTACCTCGTATTTTCGGACCAATGAAACGTTACCCATTGTCCTTGTGAGATATCTGTACATGGCCCTTTAAATCTTTTAAATCAACTGAGCGACCTAAATTAACTTCTACAAGAAAATTAACAAAATTAACTTATTTGCCATCACTTTTGACATTTACAGACCGTTCCTTGTTGTTTTATCAACAAATACGACCTCCTTCATCGAATTATTGACGGGAGACTGTGTTAATATATATATATATATATATATATATATATATATATATATATATATATATATATATATACATATATATATATATATATATATATATATATATATATATATATATATATATATATATATATAAATTGAGTCACAACTTCTATGAATATTTATTTATTTATATTTATATTATTTCCATGCAGTTTCTCTACCGCCAAACCAACTTTAGATAGGAAGTCGGAAAAATTGGAATATGTTAAATCATTCAGGAATATGAGGCATGTACATTCTGTTAGTCTTCATCGAAAGCTTTAATTTGAGTCGAGACTCAATAGAGCATATATCATTGTCGGAAAAAAATCGATTACACAAAATACTTCAGTCAGGAAATCGGAAAATCCGAATATTTGAAATTATTTCATTTTCCACGCTCTTTCTATACCGCCAACAGTACTTTCGTTAGAAAATCTAAAAAATCGGTTATTTGAAATCATTTTGGAATATAAGACTTATATATTCTGAAAGTGCTCCCCGAGAGCTTTCTTTTGAACTGGGACTCACTAAAGCATCTATCATATTTTTTGTGCAATTTAGCATTTCTATCGGACAAAATTCCAAAATGTCCCTCGAAAATAAACTTCTTGTTTACAAATGCATCATAAAGCCAATATGGACATATGGCATTCAGTTATGGGGAACCGCCTCCAATACAACAATAAAAAGACTGCAGCAGTTCCAATCAAAAGCATTACGGAAAATTGCTTGTGCACCTCAATACATAACAAATGTTCGACTTCATAAAAATTAAACATAAAAACCATGAAAGAAGAAATATCATACCAGATCCAAAACTACAAATTGAGAATAGAAACACATCCAAATTCCTTGGCTGCAAATTTGATGAATAATTCCGAAACATTTATAAGGCTAAGAAGAAGAGCGCCTCAAGACATAATATAAAAAAAAATTCTACATTTTAATAAAGTGTCGCTTATCATTTTTCAAATATAATTTTGTTTAGGGGCAAACCACTGGGAAAGCCCTATTGAACGACTGTAAATATCCATTACATCTAAGCATAATGTAAATATCAAATATATGATAGAAAGCATTAATAAATTGAATTAAAAAATAAAAAACAAAAATAGTTTCTCTACAGGCAACCCTAATCTGAAATCATTTAAGAATAATGGCATATGTTTTTCTGAAAGTATTCATCCAAGGCTTTTATTTGAGCCGATCCTTAATATAGCGTCTATCATAGTTTCTGCGCAATTAAGAACTTCCATAAATTTTCCCTGCCGGCAACCGTACTTTGGCTCAAAAATCGAAAAAATTGATTATTTAATTTTCCATACAATTTCCCTACCGATTATATGAAATCATTTAGAAAAAGAAGGTATATATATTCTGAAAGTACTCATAGAGAGCTTTTATCTTAGCTTGACCTCAATAAAGCATCTATCATAGTTACTGTGCAATTCAGCATTTTCCATAAAGCTTCCCTACGGAAAACATCGTTAATATGAAGTCGTCTATCGTATTAATTGTGGAATTCTGCATTTTCCATGCAGTTCCTTACCGCCAACCCAACTGTTTAGCTCAGAGAGCTCCGCCAATGGGAGCAAAACGTCGAATGCTTCGAGCAGTGAACCGTAGGGTATGTGCAACTAAAAATAAATAAAACACGAGAGTTTTTCTTAATATACATGTAACTATATATTCTTAGTGTGGTTTGTGGCAACTGCATTACCTGTGGCAACATTATGCCTTTCTATGCACAAAGATATGTGCTTGCAAACGATATTGCGGGTGTTGTGTATCCGAATAACGGCGAAATAATACTTGATGTCTAAAGGAGGGGGTAAAACAAGTGACAACTAATTACTCGTTAAAATGCCAAAGGAGCCAGCACAAGGTTGCAATAATCCGTATCGCGTACATTTTAACGAATAATGAAGGACCAGGGGTCAATAAAAAGCAATATTTAATGTAATTCTAAATTAAACATGCCGACCCCCTTGAAACATTAAAGTATATTTCAACACAATTAAAATTAATATAATTTCGTTCAAATATTAGGTAGGGGATGCATAGTGAAGTGTGAGCGTTTTATTCGAGCAAAATGTAGGGAATGGCAATGCAGATAAATCCGCAGCAACAGATTCGGAATCCATTTTCTCTACAACGATAAAACGATGCCGCAGATAAATCTGCAGTAACAGATTCTGACTTCAATCAAGCTATATTAATACACGAAATGTAATACTTTGAAGCCGCAGATGTACCTGCAGTTACAGATTTGGACTTCAATCGAGCTACCTATTTCGCAAAACGATGTTCAAGGAGGCTCAAATTGAGAACCTGTGCCAATGTCAGTATATAAACCGCCAGCTGTCGCGATTTTACGCGAAGGTCGTCCTACAACGTTGTTTGCAATTTTCAATTTCTTTTTTTGGCTTCCTTGTTATAAATTTGTTTCAATAATAATAACTAAGTTCATTTTCGACATTTGTTGTGGTGTTTTTGAATGAACCAATTCCGATTTTTTATTTTGGACTCCAACCGATGTGGAGGATGAACTTTTTTAGGGACGAAACACTGGGACTGCAGATTACAACAACGATTTTGACGGAGATGATTCCTTAAATTTTTCAATTGAAGGGAAATAAAAACACTTAGATTTGGACTTGGTAGCGGTATTAAACGAATTTGTATTATGCAATAGAATCGATTTGTCGCTATAATTTTCCAAACACACAAGCGTGTTTATCCTTTCTAAAAGAAAGATGCCTAAATCTTTCCACGAAGAAAGAGCCGTTTTGTTTTTGATTCCTTGTTCCCACAGCAGTTGCGTTTTTAGGTAAACGTTGTAGGCAAAGAAAGACAAGTATCGGATCCCATTGATCTGTGGGAACGTTAAAAGTCGACATGGGGGGAGATATATAGATATGGAAGACTAAATAAAGAAGACAACTGACGATGTACCAATATACGAGTATTGTTATACTCATCAACATCATTCAACATCACTCAGCCTACCATTTTGGTTAGAAAGTTGGAAAACATCGATAACCGGCAATCATTTGGCAATATAAGTACATATATATTCTGAAAGTGCTCTTTTAGAGCTTGCATTTGAGTCCAAACTCAATAAGGCACCTGTCAAAGTTTTTGTGCACTTCAGCATTTGGCATGCAGTTTCCGACCGCAAATCCTACTTTAGTTAAGAAGCAGGAAAACGTTGATAATCTGAAATCATTTGGGATAATAAGGCATATATGTTCTGAGAGTGCTGATCGAGAGCTTTCATATAAGTCGGGACTCAATACAACATCTATCATAGTATGAAAACTTCGATTATATGAAATACTTTTGTTAGGAAGTCGGAAAATTCCAATATTTGCAATTATTTGGGAATATAAGGCATTTATATTCTGAATGTGCTAAAGAGCTTTCATTTGAGTCAGGACTCGATAAGGCATCTATTAGGTTTTGCACAATTCAGCATTTTCCATGAGGTTTAGCTGGCGTCAACCCTACTTTGGTTAGGAGGTGGGAAAAATTCGAAGATCTTAAATCATTTGGGAATATGAGGCATACGTATTCTGAAAGTCTTCCTCGAAATCCGTCATTTAAGTTTCTGTTCAATTCGATTTATCATAATTTCTGCTCTCTTACGTCGTAATTTCGGGCCAATGAAACGTTACCCCTTGTCCTTGTGAGATATCTGTACAAAAACAAATATTAAATACACTATAGTATTTATATTATCCTAACTTCATATTATTTAATTTTACACCCAGTATCAAATAATATAACAAACAGAGGTGATCGACGGACGTAGTGTAGCTACTCAATCTAAGCGGACACGACAGAAAGAGGAATAAACAAAAATATTCTTCCTTCGTTTATATTCGTTCACTGATCTTACAAAGCACAAACAACAACTTCTGATCAGAGAACGATCCTACTTTAGTTAAGAAGCAGGAAAACGTTGATAATCTGAAATCATTTGGGAATATAAGGCATATATGTTCTAAAAGTGCTATCGAGAGATTTCATATAAGTCGGGACTCAATAAAACATCTATCATAGGTTTTGCACAATTCAGCATTTTCCATGAAGTTTAGCTAGCGCCAACCCTACTTTGGTTAGGAGGTAGGAAAAATTCGAAGATCTTAAATTATTTGGGAATATGAGGCATACGTAATTCTGAAAGTTTTCCTCGAAATCCGTCATTTAAGTTTCTGTTCAATTTAATTTATCATAGTTTCTGCTCTCTTACCTCGTATTTTCGGACCAATGAAATGTTACCCATTGTCCTTGTGAGATATCTGTACATGGCCCTTTAAATCTTTTAAATCAACTGAGCGACCTAAATTAACTTCTACAAGAAAATTAACAAAATTAACTTATTTGCCATCACTTTTGACATTTACAGACCGTTCCTTGTTGTTTTATCAACAAATACGACCTCCTTCATCGAATTATTGACGGGAGACTGTGTTAATTATATATATATATATATATATAAATATATATATATATATATATATATATATATATATATATATATATATATATATATATATATATATATACATATATATATATATATATATATATATAAATTGAGTCACAACTTCTATGAATATTTATTTATTTATATTTATATTATTTTCCATGCAGTTTCTCTACCGCCAAACCAACTTTAGATAGGAAGTCGGAAAAATTGGAATATGTTAAATCATTCAGGAATATGAGGCATGTACATTCTGTTAGTCTTCATCGAAAGCTTTAATTTGAGTCGAGACTCAATAGAGCATATATCATTGTCGGAAAAAAAATCGATTACACAAAATACTTCAGTCAGGAAATCGGAAAATCCGAATATTTGAAATTATTTCATTTTCCACGCTCTTTCTATACCGCCAACAGTACTTTCGTTAGAAAATCTAAAAAATCGGTTATTTGAAATCATTTTGGAATATAAGACTTATATATTCTGAAAGTGCTCCCCGAGAGCTTTCTTTTGAACTGGGACTCACTAAAGCATCTATCATATTTTTTGTGCAATTTAGCATTTCTATGCAGAGTTTCTACGGCCAAATCTACTTTAGTTAAGACGTCGGAAAAATTCGATAATTTTAAATCATTTAGTTATATAAGACATGTACATTCGATAGTCTTCATCAAGAGCTTCCATTTGAGCTGGGTCTCATAAACGCATCTATCATGGCTTTGTGCAATTTAGCACTTTCCATACAGCTTCCCTACCGCCAACCCTACTTAGGTTAGGAAGCCGGAAATCATCGTTAATATGAAGTCATCTATCGTAGAAATTGTGGAATTCTACATTTTCCATGGAGTTTCATTACCGCCAACCCAACTGTTTAGCTCAGAGGGCTCCGCCAATGGAGCAATACTCCGAATGCGTCGAGCAGTGGACCGTAGGGTATATGAAACTAAAAATAAATAAAACACGAGAGTTTTTCTTAATATACATGTAACTATTTATTCTTAGTTTGGTTTGTGGTAACGATATTACCAGTGGCAACAATATGCCTCTCTATGCACAAAGATATGTGTTTGCAAACGATATTGGGGGTGTTGCCTGAATTTGTATTTTTGCGATGGAACAGATTTGTCGCTATAATTTGCAAACACACAAGTGTGCTTATCCTTTCTGAAAGAAACGTGTCTAAATCTTTCCACGAAGAAAGAACCCATTTGTTTTTTATACCTTGTTTCCACAGCAATTGCGTTTCTTTAGGTAAACGTTGTAGGTAATTAATCTTTGGAAACATTAAAAGTCGACATGGAGGAGATACAACAAATAATTCCAATTATAATCTCTTTCAGATGACTAAATATCGAAGACAACTGATGATGTATCGATATACGAGTATTGTTATACTCATCATTTAATGCTTTCTAAGGGAAAGCGAAACCACGATTAGTTAAAAGAAACTGCGAAACGATTTCCCTTGCATCTCCAGAAGTTTTATTCAGCAAATAAAAAATACATTCAACATCACTCAGCCTACCAAAGGAAGACCAAGAAGAATAATCTCCTTCAAAAATATCTATATAAATTGGGGGCAATGCCACATTGTGCACCATATCAATTTTAATCGGATTTCTTGTTAGCCAACGATTTTTTATAATTTTTCTATTAATTGTTGCCATTGTATTTGAATAAATGTTGAAATAACGTTATATTTATTTTCTGCCAAATGCAGATGTTTTTCTGTTACATTTTCCGAATTTTCTAAGAGGCGAAAGGATTTATTTATCGATTGCCATAGTTTTTCTAACTTGATCTGTCTTTCATCTATAAAACTAATTTCTAAATTATCTTCTATTGCAGCTATTTGTGCTCCAAACTCTGTCAGAGTGTCCAATGCTCTAAGGAAGGTTTGTAGAGGAGCGAAGAAATGCCTAACAATTTTGTGAAAATGCAAACATAAATATGATAACAATTTTATTTCTATTAATCTAATTAGTCAAACTGACCATCTAGTTTCTAAAAGATCGAAAGCAAAAACACATATTAAATACGCTATAGTATTTATATTATTCTAACTTTATATTATTTAATTTTACACCCAATACCAAATAATATAACACACAGAGATCGACCGACGTAGAGTCGGGGGTTCAAACAGTGTTGTTGTTTTTGTTTGCGACAACGAGTTTTAAATTTGACTGTTGTTGCAACTAGAGAAAAGAATAAACGTAACAGCAACAAATTGAAATATTACAGCGAAAATATCAAACAAAAAGAATAATATTGTGATCTTTGCTTTATGTAGAAAAGAAACGAAGTGTTTAATGTTTTGCTGTTTTACCTAAACCAAAACAAAAAGAAAATTAGCAAACGATTTGCAACAATTTTATTTTCGAGTTTTGTTTTGATTTTAATGCCGCCGAATTCATTCTTCTAAATTAGAAGCCAACGATTGGAGGGAAACAAAACAAGAGGGAAAGAGGTGACGTTGTAAAACGACCTTTGTACCCAAACAAAACCGATTGTTGTTGTCGCGGAAATTTAATAACGCGAGCTCACTCCAAAACACTGAACTATACGTACCTTGTAATGCAGGAGTAATGGACTGTATATTTTTTCCAAATGCGTCCAACAGGGCTGGAATATCCGATTCGATTGGACCAAATGTTTAGCTCAGAGGGCTCCGTCAATGGGAGTAAATGCCGAATGCGACGAGCAGTGGACCATAGATTATATGCAAATAAAAATAAATAAAACACGAGAGTTTTTCTTAAAATATATGTAACTATTTATTCTTAGTTTGTTTGGTGGCAAAATCTGTCTCTCTCTGAGCGCAACGATATGTGCTTGAAAACGATATTGCAAGTGTTGTCTGTCTGAATGACCGGGAAATACTACTTGATGTCTTAAGGAGGCGAAATGTCAAAGGAGCAAGCACAAGGTTGCAATAAACTGCAGCGCGTAAATTTTAACGAATAATTAAGGACCAAACATGGGTCAATAAAAAGCAATATATAATGTAATTCTAAATTAAACACCACATTTAGTTAGAAAATCGGAAAACAATGACAATCTGAAATAGGGAGTATAGGGCCAATAATTTCTGAAAGTACTGATCTAGAGCTTTCATCTATATTGTGTGTCTATCGTAGTGTCGGTGCAGTTCAGCATTTTCAATGCAATTGTCCTACCGCCAACAGTGCTTTGGTTAGGAAATCTGAAAATCGATTATTTAAAATCATTTGGGAATATAATGCTTACGTTTTCTGAAAGTACTCATCGGGAGCTTTTATTTGAGCTAAGCCTCAATAAAGCGTATATCACATTTTCCCATGCAGTTTCTCTACCACTTCATGTTTTCGAGTTAGAACTCATAAATAAACCCAACAATAAACATATATACTCCATAACTAGGTTAATGGAGCATATAATAAAATTTGAACCGCCACGCCCAAAAAAACTATTCCACAATGCACCAATTGTCAAAAACATGGTCATACGAAATCATATTGTCGTAAGAAGCCTGTCTTTGTCAAATGTGCAGGGAACCACAGACCAAATTGTGCCAACGGAAAAACTGGGCAGACGACGTAAAGTGCGCCCTTTGTGGAGGCTATCATCCAGCAAATTATAAGGGATGTACAGTATATAAACAAATATACACTCAGCACTACCCCTCTCTTAGAAAGGATAGATGAAACTATAAAAAAGACAACCAACCTCCATCCAAATCATTGGAACTGAGTGCAAATATTTCTTATTCGAACATAACAAGAAATTCAGTTCAATCCCAACAAAAGGAATCAAATCCTGAAACGCAAATACCTTCTCACCCCACAGCAAAACCAACAGAAATTAAAGAAATGCTTAACAGCCTCACACTGTTGATGCAACAAATGACAAACCTTGTTGCAAATATTACTCAAAAACTCTCTGATGTTTAAAATGAGTTTCGTCAAAATAGTATTCAGAAATGCAAATGGTTTGTCGCAGCATTCCCTAGAAGTTAGAAATTTCCTGTTATCAAATCATGTTGATGTTCTTCTTATATCAGAGACGCTTTTTACTCAAAAAAGCCATTTTTCTATTCCAAAATATAACTCTTACCACGTAATGCACCCAAGTGGGAAAGCACGTGGTGGGTCTGGAATCCTAGTAAATGAATCCATTTATCATCTCCAAGGCAGTTCATATTGCACGGATGAAATTCAAGCTACAAATATTATTGTGCAAAGTTTACATGGACCATTAACAATATCTTCACTCTACAGCCCACCAAGGCATAACATAAAAAAGACCAATATATTAGTTACTTCAAAACTCTGGGAAATAAATTCATAGCGTGCGGAGACTACAACGCCAAACACATACAATGGGGTTCTCGCCTCACAACACCAAAGGGCATGCAGTTGTACTATGCCATAAACGAGTTAAATCTGAGAACAATATCACCAAATTCACCCACTTGCAACAAACAAAAGCCCCAGAAGATAAAAGAAAACTAAACAAGGCAACATCCGCACTTCAAAAGCTTTTAAAATACATAAATAAAAAAATGTTGAGCGACAGATTCAAAACTTGGGTGCGACAAAATCAACGGAATATTCACTATGGAAGGTAACCAAAAATTTAAAAAAGCAACCTAAAACTAATCATCCTATTCGAAAGGCAAACAATAGTTGGACTAAAAGCAATGTAGAGAAAGCTACAACATTTGCAAATTATTTACATGATGTATTTACCCCTAATACCAATGAAAATACGCCACCCCATATCAAAACTTTTTTAGAACAAGTCCACCAAATTGACTTACCGATAAAAAAATTCTCAAAGGCTGAAGTTTCGCAAGCGATAAAGTCCTTAAATCTGGCCAAAGCACCTGGGTAAGACCTAATTACCCCGAGGTCCTAAAAGAACTCCCACAAGAAGGTATAAGCCTCATCACGTACATTTTTAATGCTTGTTTGACTCGTAGGTTCGTCCCCCCTCAATGGAAAGTTGCTCAAATCTCTATGATTCAAAAGCCTGGAAAACCGTCCGATCAAGTCAAATCCTATCGACCTATTAGTCTGTTACCAGTATTATCCAAAGTCCTCGAATCATTATTTCTTACAAGGTTAATGCCTATTATTCAAAGCAAAAACTTAATTCGACCTCACCAATTTGGGTTCATAAAAAATCACGGAACGATTGAACAGATTCATCGTCTAGTAGAAGCAATCAACAATGCATTTGAGACAAAAAAATATTGCACTTCTGCATTTCTAGACATTTCCCAAGCCTTTGACAAAGTATGGCATGAAGGATTGTTATGAAAACTGAGAAAACTTGTCCCAATAAACTATTGCTTGTTTATCAAGTCCTATTTACAAAATAGATTGTTTTACGTCTATGAGTCAAATGAAATAAGTGATTTGAAGTGTATTAGAGCTGGTGTCCCACAAGGTAGCATTATGGGTCCAATACTATATCTTCTCTTCACGTCCGATCTTCCTCAATCCGAAAATACTGTAATTGGTACATTTGCTGACGATACTGCAGTGCTACCAATAGACAAAAATGCTTCAATTGCTAATAATAAACTTCAAACCTACTTGGATACACTTTGCAAATGGCTTAAGTCTTGGTGCATAAAAGAAAATGAAACCAAATCTACCCATGTTACTTTCACTCTTAAACACCTCCAGTCCATATGAACCAAATTGAACTTCCACAGGAAAAAGAGGTAAAATATCTTGGAATCCACTTAGATAAAAAACTCAACTGGAACACACACATCAAAACAAAAAGAAGGGCCCTGGATATTCAAGCACACAAAATGAATTACCTTATCGGACAAAATTCCAAAATGTCCCTCGAAAATAAACTTCTTGTTTACAAATGCATCATAAAGCCAATATGGACATATGGCATTCAGTTATGGGGAACCGCCTCCAATACAACAATAAAAAGACTGCAGCAGTTCCAATCAAAAGCATTACGGAAAATTGCTTGTGCACCTCAATACATAACAAATGTTCGACTTCATAAAAAATTAAACATAAAAACCATGAAAGAAGAAATATCATACCAGATCCAAAACTACAAATTGAGAATAGAAACACATCCAAATTCCTTGGCTGCAAATTTGATGAATAATTCCGAAACATTTATAAGGCTAAGAAGAAGAGCGCCTCAAGACATAATATAAAAAAAATTCTACATTTTAATAAAGTGTCGCTTATCATTTTTCAAATATAATTTTGTTTAGGGGCAAACCACTGGGAAAGCCCTATTGAACGACTGTAAATATCCATTACATCTAAGCATAATGTAAATATCAAATATATGATAGAAAGCATTAATAAATTGAATTAAAAAATAAAAAACAAAAATAGTTTCTCTACAGGCAACCCTAATCTGAAATCATTTAAGAATAATGGGATATGTTTTTCTGAAAGTATTCATCCAAGGCTTTTATTTGAGCCGATCCTTAATATAGCGTCTATCATAGTTTCTGCGCAATTAAGAACTTCCATAAATTTTCCCTGCCGGCAACCGTACTTTGGCTCAAAAATCGAAAAAATTGATTATTTAATTTTCCATACAATTTCCCTACCGATTATATGAAATCATTTAGAAAAAGAAGGTATATATATTCTGAAAGTACTCATAGAGAGCTTTTATCTTAGCTTGACCTCAATAAAGCATCTATCATAGTTACTGTGCAATTCAGCATTTTCCATAAAGCTTCCCTACGGAAAACATCGTTAATATGAAGTCGTCTATCGTATTAATTGTGGAATTCTGCATTTTCCATGCAGTTCCTTACCGCCAACGCAACTGTTTAGCTCAGAGAGCTCCGCCAATGGGAGCAAAACGTCGAATGCTTCGAGCAGTGAACCGTAGGGTATGTGCAACTAAAAATAAATAAAACACGAGAGTTTTTCTTAATATACATGTAACTATATATTCTTAGTGTGGTTTGTGGCAACTGCATTACCTGTGGCAACATTATGCCTTTCTATGCACAAAGATATGTGCTTGCAAACGATATTGCGGGTGTTGTGTATCCGAATAACGGCGAAATAATACTTGATGTCTAAAGGAGGGGGTAAAACAAGTGACAACTAATTACTCGTTAAAATGCCAAAGGAGCAAGCACAAGGTTGCAATAAACTGCAGCGCGTAAATTTTAACGAATAATTAAGGACCAAACAAGGGGTCAATAAAAAGCAATATTTAATGTAATTAAATTTAGTTAAAAAATCGGAAAACAATGAGAATCTGAAATAGGGAATATAGGGCCAATAATATCTGAAAGTACTGATCTAGAGCTTTCATCTCTATTGTGTGTCTATCGTAGTCTCGGTTCAGCATTTTCAATGCAATTTCTCCGCAATTGTCCTACCGCCAACTGTGCTTTGATTAGGAAATCTGAAAATCGATTGTATAAAATCATTTGGGAATATAATGCTTACGTTTTCTGAAAGTACTCATCCAGAGCTTTTATTTGAGCTAAGCCTTAATAAAGAGTATATCACATTTTCCCATGCAGTTTCTCTACAGGCAACCCTAATCTGAAGTCATTTAAGAATAATGGCATATGTTTTTCTGAAAGTATTCAGCAAGGCCTTTTATTTGAGCCCTTCCTTAATATAGCGTCTATCATAGTTTCTGCGCAATTCAGCATTTTCCATACAGCTTCCCTACCGCCAACCCTACTTTAGTTAGGAAGCCAGAAAACATCGTTAATATGAAGTCATCTATCGTAGCAATTGTGGAATTCTGCATTTTCCATGCAGTTCCTTACCGCCAACCCAACTGTTTAGCTCAGAGGGCTCCGCCAATGGGAGCAATACTCCGAATGCCTCGAGCAGTGGACCGTAGGGTATATGAAACTAAAAATAAATAAAACACGAGAGTTTTTCTTAATATACATGTAACTATTTATTCTTAGTTTGGTTTGTGGTAACGATATTACCAGTGGCAACAATATGCCTCTCTATGCACAAAGATATGTGCGCGTACATTTTAACGAATAATGAAGGACCAGGGGTCAATAAAAATCAATATTTAATGTAATTCTAAATTAAACATGCCGACCCCCTTGAAACATCAAAGTCTATTTCAACACAATTAAAATTAATCTAATTTCGTTCAAATAGTAGGTACGGGATGCATAGTGAAGTGTGAGCGTTTTTTTCGAACAAAATGTAGGGAATGGCATCGCAGATAAATCCGCAGTAACGGATTTAGGATCCGTTTCCTCTACAACGATAATACCATGCCGCAGATGAATCTGCAGTAACAGATTCAGACTTCAATCAAACTATATTAATACACGAAATGTAATACTTTGAAGCCGCAGATGTACCTGCAGTTACAGATTTGGACTTCAATCGAGCTACCTATTTCGCAAAACGTTGTTCAAGGGGGTTCCAATTTAGAACCCGTGAAAATGTCAGTATATAAACCGCCAGTTGTTGCGATTTTACGTTTGTATAATATTAACTAAGTTCATTTTCGACATTTGTTGTAGTGTTTTTGAATGAACCAATTCCGATTTTTTATTTTGGACTCCAACCGATGTGGAGTATGAACTTCTTTAGGGACCAAACACTGGGGCTGCAGCTTACAACAACGATTTTGAAGAGCTTGCCTGAGCTTTTGGAGTCAAAACCGGAATCGAATCGGAATAGGAATGACTCGCGTTGTAATAAAGCATGAGGTTGTTGATCACATTTCAAACAGCTGTTCTGATTAGTACAATTTACTATTTTATATCCTCTTACCAAAAAATTTATAAAATGTTAGTGGCGCTTGACGTATGCAGACTATTTGCCGGAGTTAATTCCTTAAATTTTTCAATTGAAGGGGAATAAAAACACTTAGATTTGGACTTGGTAGCGGTATTAAACGAATTTGTATTATGCAATAGAATCGATTTGTCGCTATAATTTTCCAAACACACAAGCGTGTTTATCTTTTCTAAAAGAAATATGCCTAAATCTTTCCACGAAGAATTCCAAATCTAATCTCTTTCAAACAGGAGATTGTTTCCTTATCTAGATATGGAAGTCTAAATAACGAAGACAACTGACGATGTACCAATATACTAGTATTGTTATACTCATCATTTAATGCTTTCTAAGGGAAAACGAAACCACGATTATTTAAAGAAAGCTGCGAAACGATTTCTCTTGCATCTCGAGAAGTTTTATTTAGCAAATAGAAAATACGTTCAACATCACTCAGCCTACCATTATGGTTAGAAAGTTGGAAAGCATCGATAACCGGTAATCATTTGGCAATATAAGGTACATATATATTCTGAAAGTGCTCATTTAGAGTTTGCATTTGAGTCCAGACTCAATAAGGCATCTGTCAAAGTTTTTGTGCACTTCAGCATTTGGCATGCAGTTTCCCTACCGCAAATCCTACTTTAGTTAAGAAGCAGAAAAACGTTGATAATCTGAAATCAATTGGGAATATAAGGCATATATGTTCTGAAAGTGTTGATCAAGAGCTTTCATATAAGTCGGGACTCAATACAACACCTATCATAGTACGGAAACTTCGATTATATGAAATCCTTTTTTTAGGAAGTCGGAAAATTCGAATATTTGCAATTATTTGGGAATATAAGGTATTTATATTCTAAATGTGCTAAAGAGCTTTCATTTGAGTCGGGACTCGATAATGCATCTATCTTGGATTTAGCACAATTCAGCATTTTCCATGAAGTTTAGCTAGCGTCAACCTAGTTTGGTTAGGAGGTAGGAAAAATTCGAAGATCTTAAATCATTTGGGAATATGAGGCATACGTATTCTGAAAGTCTTCCTCGAAATCCGTCATTTAAGTTTCTGTTCAATTCGATTTATCATAATTTCTGCTCTCTTACGTCGTAATTTCGGGCCAATGAAACGTTACCCCTTGTCCTTGTGAGATATCTGTACAAAAACAAACATTAAATACACTATAGTATTTATATTATTCTAACTTCATATTATTTAATTTTACACCCAATATCAAATAATATAACAAACAGAGGTGATCGACGGACGTAGTGTAGGTACTCAATCTAAGCGGACACGACAGAAAGAGGAATAAACAAAAATATTCTTCCTTCGTTTATTTTCGTTCACTGATCTTACAAAGCACAAACAACAACTTCTGATCAGAGAACGATCCTACTTTAGTTAAGAAGCAGGAAAACGTTGATAATCTGAAATCATTTGGGAATATAAGGCATATATGTTCTAAAAGTGCTATCGAGAGATTTCATAAAAAAAAACATAAAACATCTATCATGGGTTTTGCACAATTCAGCATTTTCCATAAAGTCTAGCTAGCGCCAACCCTACTTTGTTTAGGAGGTAGAAAAAATTCGAAGATCTTAAATTACTTGGGAATATGAGGCATACGTATTCTGAAAGTTTTCCTCGAAATCCGTCGTTTAAGTTTCTGTTCAATTTAATTTATCATAGTTTCTGCTCTCTTACCTCGTATTTTCGGACCAATGAAACGTTACCCATTGTCCTTGTGAGATATCTGTACATGGTCCTTTAAATCTTTTAAATCATTTACAGACCGTTTCTTGTTGTTTTATCAAAAATTACGACCTCCTTCATCAAATTATTGACGGGAGACTGTGTTAATATATATATCTATATATATATATATATATATATATATATATATATATATATATATATATAATATATATATATATATATATATATATAGATATATATATATATATTAATGAATTATATATATATATGTATATATATATATATATATATATATATATATATATATATATTAATATATATATATATATATATATATATATATATATATATATATATATATATATATATATGTATATATATATATATATATATATATATATATATATATTATATTTTATATATTATATATATATATATATATATAATTTGATAAAACAACAATTTTTGATAAAACAACAAGAAACGGTCTGTGATGTAAGTTGTGACTCAATTTAGCATCTATAGTAGCCACATAAAGATAAACATCGAGAGCATTCATTTGAGTCGGAGCTCTCATCTCTCATAGGTTTTCTGCAATTCAGCATTCCATGCAGTTTCTCTACCGCCAAACCAACTTTAGATAGGAAGTCGGAAAAATTGGAATATGTTAAATCATTCAGGAATAAGAGGCATGTACATTCTGTTAGTCTTCATCGAAAGCTTTAATTTGAGTCGAGACTCAATAGAGCATATACCATTGTCGGAAAAAAATCGATTACATAAAATACTTTAGTCAGGAAGTCGGAAAATTCGAATATTAGAAATTATTTCATTTCCCACGCACTTTCTATACCGCCAACAGTACTTTCGTTAGAAAATCTAAAAAATTGATATGGTTCACAATGTGGCATTGCCCCCAATTTATATAGATATTTTTGAAGGAGATTATTCTTCTTGGTCTTCCTTTTGTAGGCTGAGTGATGTTGAATGTATTTTTTATTTGCTGAATAAAACTTCTGGAGATGCAAGGGAAATCGTTTCGCAGTTTCTTTTAACTAATCGTGGTTTCGCTTTCCCTTAGAAAGCATTAAATGATGAGTATAACAATACTCGTATATCGATACATCGTCAGTTGTCTTCGATATTTAGTCATCTATATCTAGATTAGGAAACAATCTCTTGACTGAAAGAGATTATAATTGGAATTATTTGTTGTATCTCCTCCATGTCGACTTTTAATGTTCCCAAAGATTAATTACCTACAACGTTTACCTAAAGAAACGCAATTGTTGTGGAAACAAGGTATAAAAAACAAATGGGCTCTTTCTTCGTGGAAAGATTTAGACACGTTTCTTTCAGAAAGGATAAGCACACTTGTGTGTTTGAAAATTATAGTGACAAATCTATTCCATTGCAAAAATACAAATTGAGGCAACACCCCCAATATCGTTTGCAAACACATATCGTTGTGCATAGAGAGGCATATTGTTGCCACAGGTAATACCGTTTCCACAAACCAAACAAAGAATAAGTAGTTACCTATATATTACGAAAATCTCTCGTGTTTTATTTATTTTTATTTGCATATGCACTACGGTCCACTGCTCGACGCATTCGGCGTTTTACTCCCATTGGCTGAGCCCTCTGAGCTAAACAGTTGGGTTGGCGGTAATGAAACTCCATGGAAAATGTAGAATTCCACAATTTCTACGATAGATGACTTCATATTAACGATGATTTCCGGCTTCCTAACCTAAGTAGGGTTGGCGGTAGGGAAGCTGTATGGAAAGTGCTAAATTGCACAAAGCCATGATAGATGCGTTTATGAGACCCAGCTCAAATGGAAGCTCTTGATGAAGACTATCGAATGTACATGTCTTATATAACTAAATGATTTAAAATTATGGAATTTTTCCGACGTCTTAACTAAAGTAGATTTGGCCGTAGAAACTCTGCATAGAAATGCTAAATTGCACAAAAAATATGATAGATGCTTTAGTGAGTCCCAGTTCAAAAGAAAGCTCTCGGGGAGCACTTTCAGAATATATAAGTCTTATATTCCAAAATGATTTCAAATAACCGATTTTTTAGATTTTCTAACGAAAGTACTGTTGGCGGTATAGAAAGAGCGTGGAAAATGAAATAATTTCAAATATTCGGATTTTCCGATTTCCTGACTGAAGTATTTTGTGTAATCGATTTTTTTCCGACAATGATATATGCTCTATTGAGTCTCGACTCAAATTAAAGCTTTCGATGAAGACTAACAGAATGTACATGCCTCATATTCCTGAATGATTTAACATATTCCAATTTTTCCGACTTCCTATCTAAAGTTGGTTTGGCGGTAGAGAAACTGCATGGAAAATAATATAAATATAAATAAATAAATATTCATAGAAGTTGTGACTCAATTTATATATATATATATATATATATATATATATATATATATATATATATATATATATATATATGTATATATATATATATATATATATATATATATATATATATATATATATAATTAACACAGTCTCCCGTCAATAATTCGATGAAGGAGGTCGTATTTGTTGATAAAACAACAAGGAACGGTCTGTAAATGTCAAAAGTGATGGCAAATAAGTTAATTTTGTTAATTTTCTTGTAGAAGTTAATTTAGGTCGCTCAGTTGATTTAAAAGATTTAAAGGGCCATGTACAGATATCTCACAAGGACAATGGGTAACGTTTCATTGGTCCGAAAATACGAGGTAAGAGAGCAGAAACTATGATAAATTAAATTGAACAGAAACTTAAATGACGGATTTCGAGGAAAACTTTCAGAATTACGTATGCCTCATATTCCCAAATAATTTAAGATCTTCGAATTTTTCCTACCTCCTAACCAAAGTAGGGTTGGCGCTAGCTAAACTTCATGGAAAATGCTGAATTGTGCAAAACCTATGATAGATGTTTTATTGAGTCCCGACTTATATGAAATCTCTCGATAGCACTTTTAGAACATATATGCCTTATATTCCCAAATGATTTCAGATTATCAACGTTTTCCTGCTTCTTAACTAAAGTAGGATCGTTCTCTGATCAGAAGTTGTTGTTTGTGCTTTGTAAGATCAGTGAACGAATATAAACGAAGGAAGAATATTTTTGTTTATTCCTCTTTCTGTCGTGTCCGCTTAGATTGAGTAGCTACACTACGTCCGTCGATCACCTCTGTTTGTTATATTATTTGATACTGGGTGTAAAATTAAATAATATGAAGTTAGGATAATATAAATACTATAGTGTATTTAATATTTGTTTTTGTACAGATATCTCACAAGGACAAGGGGTAACGTTTCATTGGCCCGAAATTACGACGTAAGAGAGCAGAAATTATGATAAATCGAATTGAACAGAAACTTAAATGACGGATTTCGAGGAAGACTTTCAGAATACGTATGCCTCATATTCCCAAATGATTTAAGATCTTCGAATTTTTCCCACCTCCTAACCAAAGTAGGGTTGACGCCAGCTAAACCTCATGGAAAATGCTGAATTGTGCAAAACCTAATAGATGCCTTATCGAGTCCTGACTCAAATGAAAGCTCTTTAGCACATTCAGAATATAAATGCCTTATATTCCCAAATAATTGCAAATATTGGAATTTTCCGACTTCCTAACAAAAGTATTTCATATAATCGAAGTTTTCATACTATGATAGATGTTGTATTGAGTCCCGACTTATATGAAAGCTCTCGATCAGCACTCTCAGAACATATATGCCTTATTATCCCAAATGATTTCAGATTATCAACGTTTTCCTGCTTCTTAACTAAAGTAGGATTTGCGGTCGGGAAACTGCATGCCAAATGCTGAAGTGCACAAAAACTTTGACAGGTGCCTTATTGAGTTTGGACTCAAATGCAAGCTCTAAAAGAGCACTTTCAGAATATATATGTACTTATATTGCCAAATGATTGCCGGTTATCGATGTTTTCCAACTTTCTAACCAAAATGGTAGGCTGAGTGATGTTGAATGATGTTGATGAGTATAACAATACTCGTATATTGGTACATCGTCAGTTGTCTTCTTTATTTAGTCTTCCATATCTAGATAAGGAAACAATCTCCTGTTTGAAAGAGATTAGATTTAGAATTATTTGTGGTATCTCCCCCCATGTCGACTTTTAACGTTCCCACAGATCAATGGGATCCGATACTTGTCTTTCTTTGCCTACAACGTTTACCTAAAAACGCAACTGCTGTGGGAACAAGGAATCAAAAACAAAACGGCTCTTTCTTCGAGGAAAGATTTAGGCATCTTTCTTTTAGAAAGGATAAACACGCTTGTGTGTTTGGAAAATTATAGCGACAAATCGATTCTATTGCATAATACAAATTCGTTTAATACCGCTACCAAGTCCAAATCTAAGTGTTTTTATTTCCCTTCAATTGAAAAATTTAAGGAATCATCTCCGTCAAAATCGTTGTTGTAATCTGCAGTCCCAGTGTTTCGTCCCTAAAAAAGTTCATCCTCCACATCGGTTGGAGTCCAAAATAAAAAATCGGAATTGGTTCATTCAAAAACACCACAACAAATGTCGAAAATGAACTTAGTTATTATTATTGAAACAAATTTATAACAAGGAAGCCAAAAAAAGAAATTGAAAATTGCAAACAACGTTGTAGGACGACCTTCGCGTAAAATCGCGACAGCTGGCGGTTTATATACTGACATTGGCACAGGTTCTCAATTTGAGCCTCCTTGAACATCGTTTTGCGAAATAGGTAGCTCGATTGAAGTCCAAATCTGTAACTGCAGGTACATCTGCGGCTTCAAAGTATTACATTTCGTGTATTAATATAGCTTGATTGAAGTCAGAATCTGTTACTGCAGATTTATCTGCGGCATCGTTTTATCGTTGTAGAGAAAATGGATTCCGAATCTGTTGCTGCGGATTTATCTGCATTGCCATTCCCTACATTTTGCTCGAATAAAACGCTCACACTTCACTATGCATCCCGTACCTAATATTTGAACGAAATTAGATTAATTTTAATTGTGTTGAAATAGACTTTGATGTTTCAAGGGGGTCGGCATGTTTAATTTAGAATTACATTAAATATTGATTTTTATTGACCCCTGGTCCTTCATTATTCGTTAAAATGTACGCGCACATATCTTTGTGCATAGAGAGGCATATTGTTGCCACTGGTAATATCGTTACCACAAACCAAACTAAGAATAAAGAGTTACATGTATATTAAGAAAAACTCTCGTGTTTTATTTATTTTTAGTTTCATATACCCTACGGTCCACTGCTCGACGCATTCGGAGTATTGCTCCCATTGGCGGAGCCCTCTGAGCTAAACAGTTGGGTTGGCGGTAAGGAACTGCATGGAAAATGCAGAATTCCACAATTGCTACGATAGATGACTTCATATTAACGATGTTTTCTGGCTTCCTAACTAAAGTAGGGTTGGCGGTAGGGAAGCTGTATGGAAAATGCTGAATTGCGCAGAAACTATGATAGACGCTATATTAGGGATCGGCTCAAATAAAAGGCCTTGCTGAATACTTTCGGAAAAACATATGCCATGCTGAACTGCACCGAGACTACGATAGACACACAATAGAGATGAAAGCTCTAGATCAGTACTTTCAGATATTATTGGCCCTATATTCCCTATTTCAGATTCTCATTGTTTTCCTATTTTCTAACTAAATTTGGTGTTTTAATTACATTAAATATTGCTTTTTATTGACCCCTTGTTTGGTCCTTAATTATTCGTTAAAATTTACGCGCTGCAGTTTATTGCAACCTTGTGCTTGCTCCTTTGACATTTCGCCTCCTTAAGACATCAAGTAGTATTTCTCGGTCATTCGGACAGACAACACTTGCAACATCGTTTGCAAGCACATATCGTTGCGCTCAGAGAGAGGCAGATTTTTGCCACCAAACAAACTAAGAATAAATAGTTACATATATTTTAAGAAAAACTCTATTTAGTTTTATTTGCATATAATCTACGTTCCACTGCTCGATGCATTCGGCGTTTACTCCCATTGGCGGAGCCCTCTGAGCTAAACATTTGGTCCAATCGAATCGGATATTCCAGCCCTTTTGGACGCATTTGGAAAAAATATACAGTCCATTACTCCTGCATTACAAGGTACGTATAGTTCAGTGTTTTGAAGTGAGCTCGCGTTATTAAATTTCCGCGACAACAACAATCTGTTTTGTTTGGGTACAAAGGTCGTTTTACAACGTCACCTCTATCCCTCTTGTTTTGTTTCCCTCCAATCGTTGGCTTCTAATTTGGATGCTTGAATTCGGCGGCATTATAATCAAAACAAAACTCGAAAATAAAATTGTTGCAAAATCGTTTGCTAATTGTCTTTTTGTTTTGGTTTATGTAAAACAACAAAACATTCAACACTTCGTTTCGTTTATTCTAACAATATCACCTTTATTCATTGTCGTTAATAGTTCTTAGTTTGGTGATCACGTAAAGCAAAGATCACAATACTATTCTTTTTGTTTGATATTTTCGCTGTAATTTTTCAATTTGTTGCTGTTACATTTATTCTTTTCTCTAGTTGCAACAACAGTCAAATTTAAAACTCTTTGTCGCAAACAAAAACAACAACACTGTTTGAACCCCCGACTCTACGTCGGTCGATCTCTGTGTGTTATATTATTTGGTATTGGGTGTAAAATTAAATAATATAAAGTTAGAATAATATAAATACTATAGCGTATTTAATATGTGTTTTTGCTTTCGATCTTTTAGAAACTAGATGGTCAGTTTGACTAATTAGATTAATAGAAATAAAATTGTTATCATATTTATGTTTGCATTTTCACAAAATTGTTAGGCATTTCTTCGCTCCTCTACAAACCTTCCTTAGAGCATTGGACACTCTGACAGAGTTTGGAGCACAAATAGCTGCAATAGAAGATAATTTAGAAATTAGTTTTATAGATGAAAGACAGATCAAGTTAGAAAAACTATGGCAATCGATAAATAAATCCTTTCGCCTCTTAGAAAATTCGGAAAATGTAACAGAAAAACATCTGCATTTGGCAGAAAATAAATATAACGTTATTTCAACATTTATTCAAATACAATGGCAACAATTAATAGAAAAATTATAAAAAATCGTTGGCTAACAAGAAATCCGATTAAAATTGATATGGTGCACAATGTGGCATTGCCCCCAATTTATATAGATATTTTTGAAGGAGATTATTCTTCTTGGTCTTCCTTTGGTAGGCTGAGTGATGTTGAATGTATTTTTTATTTGCTGAATAAAACTTCTGGAGATGCAAGGGAAATCGTTTCGCAGTTTCTTTTAACTAATCGTGGTTTCGCTTTCCCTTAGAAAGCATTAAATGATGAGTATAACAATACTCGTATATCGATACATCATCAGTTGTCTTCGATATTTAGTCATCTGAAAGAGATTATAATTGGAATTATTTGTTGTATCTCCTCCATGTCGACTTTTAATGTTTCCAAAGATTAATTACCTACAACGTTTACCTAAAGAAACGCAATTGCTGTGGAAACAAGGTATAAAAAACAAATGGGTTCTTTCTTCGTGGAGAGATTTAGACACGTTTCTTTCAGAAAGGATAAGCACACTTGTGTGTTTGCAAATTATAGCGACAAATCTGTTCCATCGCAAAAATACAAATTCAGGCAACACCCCCAATATCGTTTGCAAACACATATCTTTGTGCATAGAGAGGCATATTGTTGCCACTGGTAATATCGTTACCACAAACCAAACTAAGAATAAATAGTTACATGTATATTAAGAAAAACTCTCGTGTTTTATTTATTTTTAGTTTCATATACCCTACGGTCCACTGCTCGACGCATTCGGAGTATTGCTCCCATTGGCGGAGCCCTCTGAGCTAAACAGTTGGGTTGGCGGTAATAAAACTCCATGGAAAATGTAGAATTCCACAATTTCTACGATAGATGACTTCATATTAACGATGATTTCCGGCTTCCTAACCTAAGTAGGGTTGGCGGTAGGGAAGCTGTATGGAAAGTGTAAAACTGCACAAAGCCATGATAGATGCGTTTATGAGACCCAGCTCAAATGGAAGCTCTCGATGAAGACTATCGAATGTACATGTCATATATACCTAATTGATTTAAAATTATCGAATTTTTCCGACGTCTTAACTAAAGTAGATTTGGCCGTAGAGAAACTGCATAGAAATGCTAAATTGCACAAAAAATATGTTAGATGCTTTAGTGAGTCCCAGTTCAAAAGAAAGCTCTCGATGAGCACTTTCAGAATATATAAGTCATATATTCCAAAATGATTTTAAATAACCGATTTTTTAGATTTTCTAACGAAAGTACTGTTGGCGGTATAGAAAGTGCGTGGGAAATGAAATAATTTCAAATATTCGAATTTTCCGACTTCCTGACTAAAGTATTTTATGTAATCGATTTTTTTCCGACAATGATATATGCTCTATTGAGTCTCGACTCAAATTAAAGCTTTCGATGAAGACTAACAGAATGTACATGCCTCTTATTCCTGAATGATTTAACATATTCCAATTTTTCCGACTTCCTATCTAAAGTTGGTTTGGCGGTAGAGAAACTGCATGGAATGCTGAATTGCAGAAAACCTATATATATATATACATATATATATATATATATATATATATATATATATATATATATATATATATATATATATATATATATATATATATATATAATAAATATATATTTATTTTATATATATATATATATATATATATATATATAATTTGATAAAACAACAATTTTTGATAAAACAACAAGAAACGGTCTGTGATGTAAGTTGTGACTCAATTTAGCATCTATAGTAGCCACATAAAGATAAACATCGAGAGCTTTCATTTGAGTCGGAGCTCTCATCTCTCATAGGTTTTCTGCAATTCAGCATTCCATGCAGTTTCTCTACCGCCAAACCAACTTTAGATAGGAAGTCGGAAAAATTGGAATATGTTAAATCATTCAGGAATAAGAGGCATGTACATTCTGTTAGTCTTCATCGAAAGCTTTAATTTGAGTCGAGACTCAATAGAGCATATATCATTGTCGGAAAAAAATCGATTACATAAAATACTTTAGTCAGGAAGTCGGAAAATTCGAATATTTGAAATTATTTCATTTCCCACGCACTTTCTATACCGCCAACAGTACTTTCGTTAGAAAATCTAAAAAATCGGTTATTTAAAATCATTTTGGAATATATGACTTATATATTCTGAAAGTGCTCATCGAGAGTTTTCTTTTGAACTGGGACTCACTAAAGCATCTAACATATTTTTTGTGCAATTTAGCATTTCTATGCAGTTTCTCTACGGCCAAATCTACTTTAGTTAAGACGTCGGAAAAATTCGATAATTTTAAATCATTTAGGTACATATGACATGTACATTCGATAGTCTTCATCGAGAGCTTCCATTTGAGCTGGGTCTCATAAACGCATCTATCATAACTTTGTGCAGTTTTACACTTTCCTTACAGCTTCCCTACCGCCAACCCTACTTAGGTTAGGAAGCCGGAAATCATCGTTAATATGAAGTCATCTATCGTAGAAATTGTGGAATTCTACATTTTCCGTGGAGTTTCATTACCGCCAACCCAACTGTTTAGCTCAGAGGGCTCCGCCAATGGGAGCAATACTCCGAATGCGTCGAGCAGTGGACCGTAGGGTATATGAAACTAAAAATAAATAAAACACTAGAGTTTTTCTTAATATACATGTAACTATTTATTCTTAGTTTGGTTTGTGGTAACGATATTACCAGTGGCAACAATATGCCTCTCTATGCACAAAGATATGTGTTTGCAAACGATATTGGGGGTGTTGCCTGAATTTGTATTTTTGCGATGGAATAGATTTGTCGCTATAATTTGCAAACACACAAGTGTGCTTATCCTTTCTGAAAGAAACGTGTCTAAATCTTTCCACGAAGAAAGAACCCATTTGTTTTTTATACCTTGTTTCCACAGCAATTGCGTTTCTTTAGGTAAACGTTGTAGATAATTAATCTTTGGAAACATTAAAAGTCGACATGGAGGAGATACAACAAATAATTCCAATTATAATCTCTTTCAGATGACTAAATATCGAAGACAACTGATGATGTATCGATATACGAGTATTGTTATACTCATCATTTAATGCTTTCTAAGGGAAAGCGAAACCACGATTAGTTAAAAGAAACTGCGAAACGATTTCCCTTGCATCTCCAGAAGTTTTATTCAGCAAATAAAAAATACATTCAACATCACTCAGCCTACCAAAGGAAGACCAAGAAGAATAATCTCCTTCAAAAATATCTATATAAATTGGGGGCAATGCCACATTGTGCACCATATCAATTTTAATCGGATTTCTTGTTAGCCAACGATTTTTTATAATTTTTCTATTAATTGTTGCCATTGTATTTGAATAAATGTTGAAATAACGTTATATTTATTTTCTGCCAAATGCAGATGTTTTTCTGTTACATTTTCCGAATTTTCTAAGAGGCGAAAGGATTTATTTATCGATTGCCATAGTTTTTCTAACTTGATCTGTCTTTCATCTATAAAACTAATTTCTAAATTATCTTCTATTGCAGCTATTTGTGCTCCAAACTCTGTCAGAGTGTCCAATGCTCTAAGGAAGGTTTGTAGAGGAGCGAAGAAATGCCTAACAATTTTGTGAAAATGCAAACATAAATATGATAACAATTTTATTTCTATTAATCTAATTAGTCAAACTGACCATCTAGTTTCTAAAAGATCGAAAGCAAAAACAAATATTAAATACGCTATAGTATTTATATTATTCTAACTTTATATTATTTAATTTTACACCCAATACCAAATAATATAACACACAGAGATCGACCGACGTAGAGTCGGGGGTTCAAACAGTGTTGTTGATTTTGTTTGCGACAAAGAGTTTTAAATTTGACTGTTGTTGCAACTAGAGAAAGAATAAATGTAACAGCAACAAATTGAAAAATTACAGCGAAAATATCAAACAAAAAGAATAGTATTGTGATCTTTGCTTTACGTGATCACCAAACTAAGAACTATTAACGACAATGAATAAAGGTGATATTGTTAGAATAAACGAAACGAAGTGTTGAATGTTTTGTTGTTTTACATAAACCAAAACAAAAAGACAATTAGCAAACGATTTTGCAACAATTTTATTTTCGAGTTTTGTTTTGATTATAATGCCGCCGAATTCAAGCATCCAAATTAGAAGCCAACGATTGGAGGGAAACAAAACAAGAGGGATAGAGGTGACGTTGTAAAACGACCTTTGTACCCAAACAAAACCGATTGTTGTTGTCGCGGAAATTTAATAACGCGAGCTCACTTCAAAACACTGAACTATACGTACCTTGTAATGCAGGAGTAATGGACTGTATATTTTTTCCAAATGCGTCCAAAAGGGCTGGAATATCCGATTCGATTGGACCAAATGTTTAGCTCAGAGGGCTCCGCCAATGGGAGTAAACGCCGAATGCATCGAGCAGTGGAACGTAGATTATATGCAAATAAAACTAAATAGAGTTTTTCTTAAAATATATGTAACTATTTATTCTTAGTTTGTTTGGTGGCAAAAATCTGCCTCTCTCTGAGCGCAACGATATGTGCTTGCAAACGATGTTGCAAGTGTTGTCTGTCCGAATGACCGAGAAATACTACTTGATGTCTTAAGGAGGCGAAATGTCAAAGGAGCAAGCACAAGGTTGCAATAAACTGCAGCGCGTAAATTTTAACGAATAATTAAGGACCAAACAAGGGGTCAATAAAAAGCAATATTTAATGTAATTAAAACACCAAATTTAGTTAGAAAATAGGAAAACAATCAGAATCTGAAATAGGGAATATAGGGCCAATAATATCTGAAAGTACTGATCTAGAGCTTTCATATCTATTGTGTGTCTATCGTAGTCTCGGTGCAGTTCAGCATGGCATATGTTTTTCCGAAAGTATTCAGCAAGGCCTTTTATTTGAGCCGATCCCTAATATAGCATCTATCATAGTTTCTGCGCAATTCAGCATTTTCCATACAGCTTCCCTACCGCCAACCCTACTTTAGTTAGGAAGCCAGAAAACATCGTTAATATGAAGTCATCTATCGTAGAAATTGTGGAATTCTACATTTTCCATGGAGTTTCATTACCGCCAACCCAACTGTTTAGCTCAGAGGGCTCAGCCAATGGGAGTAAAACGCCGAATGCGTCGAGCAGTGGACCGTAGTGCATATGCAAATAAAAATAAATAAAACACGAGAGATTTTCGTAATATATAGGTAACTACTTATTCTTTGTTTGGTTTGTGGAAACGGTATTACCTGTGGCAACAATATGCCTCTCTATGCACAACGATATGTGTTTGCAAACGATATTGGGGGTGTTGCCTCAATTTGTATTTTTGCAATGGAATAGATTTGTCACTATAATTTTCAAACACACAAGTGTGCTTATCCTTTCTGAAAGAAACGTGTCTAAATCTTTCCACGAAGAAAGAGCCCATTTGTTTTTTATACCTTGTTTCCACAACAATTTCGTTTCTTTAGGTAAACGTTGTAGGTAATTAATCTTTGGGAACATTAAAAGTCGACATGGAGGAGATACAACAAATAATTCCAATTATAATCTCTTTCAGTCAAGAGATTGTTTCCTAATCTAGATATAGATGACTAAATATCGAAGACAACTGACGATGTATCGATATACGAGTATTGTTATACTCATCATTTAATGCTTTCTAAGGGAAAGCGAAACCACGATTAGTTAAAAGAAACTGCGAAACGATTTCCCTAGCATCTCCAGAAGTTTTATTCAGCAAATAAAAAATACATTCAACATCACTCAGCCTACAAAAGGAAGACCAAGAAGAATAATCTCCTTCAAAAATATCTATATAAATTGGGGGCAATGCCACATTGTGAACCATATCAATTTTAATCGAATTTCTTGTTAGCCAACGATTTTTTATAATTTTTTTATTAATTATTGCCATTGTATTTGAATAAATGTTGAAATAACGTTATATTTATTTTCTGCCAAATGCAGTTGTTTTTCTGTTACATTTTCCGAATTTTCTAAGAGGCGTAAGGATTTTTTTATCGATTGCCATAGTTTTTCTAACTTGATCTGTCTTTCATCTATAAAACTAATGTCTAAATTATTATCTTATAGTATTTATATTATTTAATTTTACACACAATACCAAATAATATAACACACAGAGATCGACCGACGTAGAGTCGGGGGTTCAAACAGTGTTGTTGATTTTGTTTGCGACAACGAGTTTTAAATTTGACTGTTGTTGCAACTAGAGAAAAGAATAAATGTAACAGCAACAAATTGAAAAATTACAGCGAAAATATCAAACAAAAAGAATAATATTGTGATCTTTGCTTTACGTGATCACCAAACTAAGAACTATTAACGACAATGAATAAAGGTGATATTGTTAGAATAAACGAAACGAAGTGTTTAATGTTTTGTTGTTTTACATAAACCAAAACGAAAAGACAATTAGCAAACGATTTTGCAACAATTTTATTTTCGAGTTTTGTTTTGATTATAATGCCGCCGAATTCAAGCATCCAAATTAGAAGCCAACGATTGGAGGGAAACAAAACAAGAGGGATAGAGGTGATGTTGTAAAACGACCTTTGTACCCAAACAAAACCGATTGCTGTTGTGGCGGAAATTTAATAACGCGAGCTCACTTCAAAACACTGAACTATACGTACCTTGTAATGCAGGAGTAATGGACTGTATATTTTTTCCAAATGCGTCCAACAGGGCTGGAATATGCGATTCGATTGGACCAAATGTTTAGCTCAGAGGGCTCCGTCAATGGGAGTAAACGCCGAATGCGTCGAGCAGTGGACCGTAGATTATATGCAAATAAAACTAAATAGAGTTTAATAAATAGAGTTTTTCTTAAAATATATGTAACTATTTATTCTTAGTTTGTTTGGTGGCAAAAATCTGCCTCTCTCTGAGCGCAACGATATGTGCTTGCAAACGATGTTGCAAGTGTTGTCTGTCCGAATGACAGGGAAAAACTACTTGATGTCTTGAGGAGGCGAAATGTCAAAGGAGCAAGCACAAGGTTGCAATAAACTGCAGCGCGTAAATTTTAACGAATAATTAAGGACCAAACAAGGGGTCAATAAAAAGCAATATTTAATGTAATTAAATTTAGTTAAAAAATCGGAAAACAATGAGAATCTGAAATAGGGAATATAGGGCCAATAATATCTGAAAGTACTGATCTAGAGCTTTCATCTCTATTGTGTGTCTATCGTAGTCTCGGTTCAGCATTTTCAATGCAATTTCTCCGCAATTGTCCTACCGCCAACTGTGCTTTGATTAGGAAATCTGAAAATCGATTGTATAAAATCATTTGGGAATATAATGCTTACGTTTTCTGAAAGTACTCATCCAGAGCTTTTATTTGAGCTAAGCCTTAATAAAGCGTATATCACATTTTCCCATGCAGTTTCTCTACAGGCAACCCTAATCTGAAGTCATTTAAGAATAATGGCATATGTTTTTCTGAAAGTATTCAGCAAGGCCTTTTATTTGAGCCGATCCTTAATATAGCGTCTATCATAGTTTCTGCGCAATTCAGCATTTTCCATACAGCTTCCCTACCGCCAACCCTACTTTAGTTAGGAAGCCAGAAAACATCGTTAATATGAAGTCATCTATCGTAGCAATTGTGGAATTCTGCATTTTCCATGCAGTTCCTTACCGCCAACCCAACTGTTTAGCTCAGAGGGCTCCGCCAATGGGAGCAATACTCCGAATGCCTCGAGCAGTGGACCGTAGGGTATATGAAACTAAAAATAAATAAAACACGAGAGTTTTTCTTAATATACATGTAACTATTTATTTTTAGTTTGGTTTGTGGTAACGATATTACCAGTGGCAACAATATGCCTCTCTATGCACAAAGATATGTGCGCGTACATTTTAACGAATAATGAAGGACCAGGGGTCAATAAAAATCAATATTTAATGTAATTCTAAATTAAACATGCCGACCCCCTTGAAACATCAAAGTCTATTTCAACACAATTAAAATTAATCTAATTTCGTTCAAATATTAGGTACGGGATGCATAGTGAAGTGTGAGCGTTTTATTCGAGCAAAATGTAGGGAATGGCAATGCAGATAAATCCGCAGCAACAGATTCGGAATCCATTTTCTCTACAACGATAAAACGATGCCGCAGATAAATCTGCAGTAACAGATTCTGACTTCAATCAAGCTATATTAATACACGAAATGTAATACTTTGAAGCCGCAGATGTACCTGCAGTTACAGATTTGGACTTCAATCGAGCTACCTATTTCGCAAAACGATGTTCAAGGAGGCTCAAATTGAGAACCTGTGCCAATGTCAGTATATAAACCGCCAGCTGTCGCGATTTTACGCGAAGGTCGTCCTACAACGTTGTTTGCAATTTTCAATTTCTTTTTTTGGCTTCCTTGTTATAAATTTGTTTCAATAATAATAACTAAGTTCATTTTCGACATTTGTTGTGGTGTTTTTGAATGAACCAATTCCGATTTTTTATTTTGGACTCCAACCGATGTGGAGGATGAACTTTTTTAGGGACGAAACACTGGGACTGCAGATTACAACAACGATTTTGACGGAGATGATTCCTTAAATTTTTCAATTGAAGGGAAATAAAAACACTTAGATTTGGACTTGGTAGCGGTATTAAACGAATTTGTATTATGCAATAGAATCGATTTGTCGCTATAATTTTCCAAACACACAAGCGTGTTTATCCTTTCTAAAAGAAAGATGCCTAAATCTTTCCACGAAGAAAGAGCCGTTTTGTTTTTGATTCCTTGTTCCCACAGCAGTTGCGTTTTTAGGTAAACGTTGTAGGCAAAGAAAGACAAGTATCGGATCCCATTGATCTGTGGGAACGTTAAAAGTCGACATGGGGGGAGATATATAGATATGGAAGACTAAATAAAGAAGACAACTGACGATGTACCAATATACGAGTATTGTTATACTCATCAACATCATTCAACATCACTCAGCCTACCATTTTGGTTAGAAAGTTGGAAAACATCGATAACCGGCAATCATTTGGCAATATAAGTACATATATATTCTGAAAGTGCTCTTTTAGAGCTTGCATTTGAGTCCAAACTCAATAAGGTACCTGTCAAAGTTTTTGTGCACTTCAGCATTTGGCATGCAGTTTCCGACCGCAAATCCTACTTTAGTTAAGAAGCAGGAAAACGTTGATAATCTGAAATCATTTGGGATAATAAGGCATATATGTTCTGAGAGTGCTGATCGAGAGCTTTCATATAAGTCGGGACTCAATACAACATCTATCATAGTATGAAAACTTCGATTATATGAAATACTTTTGTTAGGAAGTCGGAAAATTCCAATATTTGCAATTATTTGGGAATATAAGGCATTTATATTCTGAATGTGCTAAAGAGCTTTCATTTGAGTCAGGACTCGATAAGGCATCTATTAGGTTTTGCACAATTCAGCATTTTCCATGAGGTTTAGCTGGCGTCAACCCTACTTTGGTTAGGAGGTGGGAAAAATTCGAAGATCTTAAATCATTTGGGAATATGAGGCATACGTATTCTGAAAGTCTTCCTCGAAATCCGTCATTTAAGTTTCTGTTCAATTCGATTTATCATAATTTCTGCTCTCTTACGTCGTAATTTCGGGCCAATGAAACGTTACCCCTTGTCCTTGTGAGATATCTGTACAAAAACAAATATTAAATACACTATAGTATTTATATTATCCTAACTTCATATTATTTAATTTTACACCCAGTATCAAATAATATAACAAACAGAGGTGATCGACGGACGTAGTGTAGCTACTCAATCTAAGCGGACACGACAGAAAGAGGAATAAACAAAAATATTCTTCCTTCGTTTATATTCGTTCACTGATCTTACAAAGCACAAACAACAACTTCTGATCAGAGAACGATCCTACTTTAGTTAAGAAGCAGGAAAACGTTGATAATCTGAAATCATTTGGGAATATAAGGCATATATGTTCTAAAAGTGCTATCGAGAGATTTCATATAAGTCGGGACTCAATAAAACATCTATCATAGGTTTTGCACAATTCAGCATTTTCCATGAAGTTTAGCTAGCGCCAACCCTACTTTGGTTAGGAGGTAGGAAAAATTCGAAGATCTTAAATTATTTGGGAATATGAGGCATACGTAATTCTGAAAGTTTTCCTCGAAATCCGTCATTTAAGTTTCTGTTCAACTTAATTTATCATAGTTTCTGCTCTCTTACCTCGTCACAACTTCTATGAATATTTATTTATTTATATTTATATTATTTTCCATGCAGTTTCTCTACCGCCAAACCAACTTTAGATAGGAAGTCGGAAAAATTGGAATATGTTAAATCATTCAGGAATATGAGGCATGTACATTCTGTTAGTCTTCATCGAAAGCTTTAATTTGAGTCGAGACTCAATAGAGCATATATCATTGTCGGAAAAAAATCGATTACATAAAATACTTCAGTCAGGAAATCGGAAAATCCGAATATTTGAAATTATTTCATTTTCCACGCTCTTTCTATACCGCCAACAGTACTTTCCTTAGATTCCTTAGATTCGATAATTTTAAATCATTAAGTTATATAAGACATGTACATTCGATAGTCTTCATCAAGAGCTTCCATTTGAGCTGGGTCTCATAAACGCATCTATCATGGCTTTGTGCAATTTAGAACTTTCCATACAGCTTCCCTACCGCCAACCCTACTTAGGTTAGGAAGCCGGAAATCATCGTTAATATGAAGTCATCTATCGTAGAAATTGTGGAATTCTACATTTTCCATGGAGTTTCATTACCGCCAACCCAACTGTTTAGCTCAGAGGGCTCAGCCAATGGGAGTAAAACGCCGAATGCGTCGAGCAGTGGACCGTAGTGCATATGCAAATAAAAATAAATAAAACACGAGAGATTTTCGTAATATATAGGTAACTACTTATTCTTTGTTTGGTTTGTGGAAACGGTATTACCTGTGGCAACAATATGCCTCTCTATGCACAACGATATGTGTTTGCAAACGATATTGGGGGTGTTGCCTCAATTTGTATTTTTGCAATGGAATAGATTTGTCACTATAGTTTTCAAACACACAAGTGTGCTTATCCTTTCTGAAAGAAACGTGTCTAAATCTTTCCACGAAGAAAGAGCCCATTTGTTTTTTATACCTTGTTTCCACAACAATTTCGTTTCTTTAGGTAAACGTTGTAGGTAATTAATCTTTGGGAACATTAAAAGTCGACATGGAGGAGATACAACAAATAATTCCAATTATAATCTCTTTCAGTCAAGAGATTGTTTCCTAATCTAGATATAGATGACTAAATATCGAAGACAACTGACGATGTATCGATATACGAGTATTGTTATACTCATCATTTAATGCTTTCTAAGGGAAAGCGAAACCACGATTAGTTAAAAGAAACTGCGAAACGATTTCCCTAGCATCTCCAGAAGTTTTATTCAGCAAATAAAAAATACATTCAACATCACTCAGCCTACAAAAGGAAGACCAAGAAGAATAATCTCCTTCAAAAATATCTATATAAATTGGGGGCAATGCCACATTGTGAACCATATCAATTTTAATCGAATTTCTTGTTAGCCAACGATTTTTTATAATTTTTTTATTAATTATTGCCATTGTATTTGAATAAATGTTGAAATAACGTTATATTTATTTTCTGCCAAATGCAGTTGTTTTTCTGTTACATTTTCCGAATTTTCTAAGAAGCGTAAGGATTTTTTTATCGATTGCCATAGTTTTTCTAACTTGATCTGTCTTTCATCTATAAAACTAATGTCTAAATTATTATCTTATAGTATTTATATTATTTAATTTTACACACAATACCAAATAATATAACACACAGAGATCGACCGACGTAGAGTCGGGGGTTCAAACAGTGTTGTTGATTTTGTTTGCGACAACGAGTTTTAAATTTGACTGTTGTTGCAACTAGAGAAAAGAATAAATGTAACAGCAACAAATTGAAAAATTACAGCGAAAATATCAAACAAAAAGAATAATATTGTGATCTTTGCTTTACGTGATCACCAAACTAAGAACTATTAACGACAATGAATAAAGGTGATATTGTTAGAATAAACGAAACGAAGTGTTTAATGTTTTGTTGTTTTACATAAACCAAAACGAAAAGACAATTAGCAAACGATTTTGCAACAATTTTATTTTCGAGTTTTGTTTTGATTATAATGCCGCCGAATTCAAGCATCCAAATTAGAAGCCAACGATTGGAGGGAAACAAAACAAGAGGGATAGAGGTGATGTTGTAAAACGACCTTTGTACCCAAACAAAACCGATTGTTGTTGTGGCGGAAATTTAATAACGCGAGCTCACTTCAAAACACTGAACTATACGTACCTTGTAATGCAGGAGTAATGGACTGTATATTTTTTCCAAATGCGTCCAACAGGGCTGGAATATCCGATTCGATTGGACCAAATGTTTAGCTCAGAGGGCTCCGTCAATGGGAGTAAACGCCGAATGCGTCGAGCAGTGGACCGTAGATTATATGCAAATAAAACTAAATAGAGTTTAATAAATAGAGTTTTTCTTAAAATATATGTAACTATTTATTCTTAGTTTGTTTGGTGGCAAAAATCTGCCTCTCTCTGAGCGCAACGATATGTGCTTGCAAACGATGTTGCAAGTGTTGTCTGTCCGAATGACAGGGAAAAACTACTTGATGTCTTGAGGAGGCGAAATGTCAAAGGAGCAAGCACAAGGTTGCAATAAACTGCAGCGCGTAAATTTTAACGAATAATTAAGGACCAAACAAGGGGTCAATAAAAAGCAATATTTAATGTAATTAAATTTAGTTAAAAAATCGGAAAACAATGAGAATCTGAAATAGGGAATATAGGGCCAATAATATCTGAAAGTACTGATCTAGAGCTTTCATCTCTATTGTGTGTCTATCGTAGTCTCGGTTCAGCATTTTCAATGCAATTTCTCCGCAATTGTCCTACCGCCAACTGTGCTTTGATTAGGAAATCTGAAAATCGATTGTATAAAATCATTTGGGAATATAATGCTTACGTTTTCTGAAAGTACTCATCCAGAGCTTTTATTTGAGCTAAGCCTTAATAAAGCGTATATCACATTTTCCCATGCAGTTTCTCTACAGGCAACCCTAATCTGAAGTCATTTAAGAATAATGGCATATGTTTTTCTGAAAGTATTCAGCAAGGCCTTTTATTTGAGCCGATCCTTAATATAGCGTCTATCATAGTTTCTGCGCAATTCAGCATTTTCCATACAGCTTCCCTACCGCCAACCCTACTTTAGTTAGGAAGCCAGAAAACATCGTTAATATGAAGTCATCTATCGTAGCAATTGTGGAATTCTGCATTTTCCATGCAGTTCCTTACCGCCGAACCAACTGTTTAGCTCAGAGGGCTCCGCCAATGGGAGCAATACTCCGAATGCGTAGAGCAGTGGACCGTAGGGTATATGCAACTAAAAATAAATAAAACACGAGGGTTTTTCTTAATATACATGTAACTATTTATTCTTAGTTTGGTTTGTGGTAACGATATTACCAGTGGCAACAATATGCCTCTCTATGCACAAAGATATGTGCGCGTACATTTTAACGAATAATGAAGGACCAGGGGTCAATAAAAATCAATATTTAATGTAATTCTAAATTAAACATGCCGACCCCCTTGAAACATCAAAGTCTATTTCAACACAATTAAAATTAATCTAATTTCGTTCAAATATTAGGTACGGGATGCATAGTGAAGTGTGAGCATTTTATTCGAGCAAAATGTAAGGAATGGCAATGCAGATAAATCCGCAGCAACAGATTCGGAATCCATTTTCTCTACAACGATAAAACGATGCCGCAGATAAATCTGCAGTAACAGATTCGGACTTCAATCAAGCTATATTAATACACGAAATGTAATACTTTGAAGCCGCAGATGTACCTGCAGTTACAGATTTGGACTTCAATCGAGCTACCTATTTCGCAAAACGATGTTCAAGGAGGTTCAAATTGAGAACCTGTGCCAATGTCAGTATATAAACCGCCAGCTGTCGCTATTTTACGCGAAGGTCGTCCTACAACGTTGTTTGCAATTTTCAATTTCTTTTTATGGCTTCCTTGTTATAAATTTGTTTCAATAATAATAACTAAGTTCATTTTCGACATTTGTTGTGGTGTTTTTGAATGAACCAATTCCGATTTTTTATTTTGGACTCCAACCGATGTGGAGGATGAACTTTTTTAGGGACGAAACACTGGGGCTGCAGATTACAACAACGATTTTGACGGAGATGATTCCTTAAATTTTTCAATTGAAGGGGAATAAAAACACTTAGTTTTAGACTTGGTAGCGGTATTAAACGAATTTGTATTATGCAATAGAATCGATTTGTCGCTATAATTTTCCAAACACACAAGCGTGTTTATCCTTTCTAAAAGAAAGATGCCTAAATCTTTCCACGAAGAAAGAGCCGTTTTGTTTTTGATTCCTTGTTCCCACAGCAGTTGCGTTTTTAGGTAAACGTTGTAGGCAAAGAAAGACAAGTATCGGATCCCATTGATCTGTGGGAACGTTAAAAGTCGACATGGGGGAGATAGCACAAATAATTCCAAATCTAATCTCTTTCAAACAGGAGATTGTTTCCTTATTTAGATATGGAAGACTAAATAACGAAGACAACTGACGATGTACCAATATACGAGCATTGTTATACTCATCAACATCATTCAACATCACTTAGCCTACCATTTTGGTTAGGAAGTTGGAAAACATCGATAACCGGCAATCATTTGGCAATATAAGGTACATATATATTCTGAAAGTGCTCTTTTAGAGCTTGCATTTGAGTCCAGACTCAATAAGGCATCTGTCAAAGTTTTTGTGCACTTCAGCATTTGGCATGCAGTTTCCCTACCGCAAATCCTACTTTAGTTAAGAAGCAGGACGTTGATAATCTGAAATCATTTGGAATAATAAGGCATATATGTTCTGAGAGTGCTGATCGAGAGCTTTCATATAAGTCGGGACTCAATACAACATCTATCATAGTATGAAAACTTCGATTATATGAAATACTTTTGTTAGGAAGTCGGAAAATTCGAATATTTGCAATGATTTGGGAATATAAGGCATTTGTATTCTAAATGTGCTCATCAAGAGCCGTCATTTGTGTCTGGACCTGGTGAGGCATCTATCATAGGTTTTGCGAAATTCAGCATTTTCTATGAAGTTTAGCTAGCACCAACCCTACTTTGGTTAGGAGGTAGGAAAAATTCGAAGATCTTAAATCATTTGTGAATATGAGGCATACGTATTCTGAAATCTTCCTCGAAATCCGTCATTTAAGTTTCTATTCAATTCGATTTATCATAGTTTCTGCTCTATTACTTCGTATTTTCGGACCAATGAAACGATACCCCATGTCCTTGTGGGATATCTGTACATGGTCCTTTAAATCTTTTTTTTAATCAATTGAGCGACCTAAATTTGCATTAATTTCTACAAAAAAAAAAAAAAAAAAAAAAAAACAAAATCAATTTATTTGCCATCAGCTTTGACATTTACAGACGGTTTCTTGTTGTTTTATCAAACAGTACGGCCTATTTCATCACTGACTGACTGACGGAAATTTAAAATAAAACCGTTTAATTAATAAATAATAAGATTTTTTCGAGCTTTAGGCCATTATTGGATTTATTTTATTGTTTACAAGAAGATGTTCCCAATATTTCGCAATTATCGAATTGCATCTTCAGGGGCAATCTATTTTAGAAACATAATTATTAATATCACAGCATATTGTTAGGGGCACAATTATTTTCCAAAAAAGGGATTTCTTACATTTATAAATAAAACAGTCAGATAAAAATAGTCAGATTTACTTAACAGCTAATGTAGTTTTTACTACCATTATTATTGAGATGCTGCATATAATTACAAAAGCGATACTGATAATGCAGCTTATTGTTATCGACACTTGACAAAGAAGAGATCGTGCAATACGTAGAAATAATCAGTGCAGTAATAACACCAGACAATGGTAGTAAAAACTATATTAGCTGTTAAGAAAATCTGACTATTTTATGTAAATGTAAGAAAACTCTTTTTTGAAATTAATTGTGCCCCTAACAAAATGCTGTGATATTAATAATTATGTTTTTCAAAATAGATTGCCCCTGAAGATGCAATTTGATCTTTTCTTTTTGTAATCAATAAAATAAATCCAAAAATAGCCTAAAGCTCAAAAATAATCTTATTATTTATTAATCAAATAAAATGCCGACAAACAACCACTTCTCAATATAAAACCGTTTAATTTGTTATGCAATTAAACAGTATTTTATTAAACTAAAAAATATATTTAACTTCACTTGACATTTAAAAATTCACTTCGGCACATATTGTTTACTTATATATCATAGTGAAATATATGTCGAGTATCAGGTACCTAATACTTGGCCTTACATCAAAATAAATAGTAGATTAATGAAGAGGTAACGATACGTAGCAATCGAAACGTAATTAAACCTAACTGATCGCAACAGATCTTAATAGTACGTAATTGATTCCATTTCACTAAGACTAATAAAATTATAAAGAAATATGGAGTTGAAAACATAGTAATAATTTAAACTTAAGCGTTTTCTCTCAAAGTTTAAAAAAATATCTGTTGAATATAGAAGCTATTAAAGCCAATAGTATTTACTTAACTTCAATCTTAAAAACTATAATTTGGGAAAGTTAAATAAAGGCATATAGTAATCAAAATAATATACAAAATAAAAAATAACTGTTTAATTTAGAATTGCATTAAATATTGCTTTTTATTGACCCCTCGTTTGGTCCTTAATTATTCGTTAAAATGTACGCGCTACGGTTTATTGCAACCTTGTGCTAGCGCCTTTGACATTTTAACGAGTAATTAGTTGTCACTTATTATGCCGCCTCCTTCAGACATCAAGTAGTATTTCGCTGTCATTCGGACAGACTACAGACTACACCCGCAATATCGTTTGCAGCACATATCGTTGTGCATAGAGAGGCATATTGTTGCCAAAGGTAATATTGTTACCCACCAACCAAACTAGCAATAACTAGTTATAGTAGACTTATATTAAGAAAAACTCTTGTGGTATATTTCTGTTTATATTTCCCCCCTACGGTCCACTGCTCGATGCATTCGGCGGAGCCCCTCTGAGCTACACATTGAATACATGGAGCTGGGATAATCAACTTGTGCGTGATTCAATTATGAGTTAGACAATTTGGTGGGAACAACCGCCAAAATAATGAACATGTCGAAAATGATATGTCAGAGTCATTGATAGAAACAAAATTATAATTTTTAGATGAAGATAGGCAAAACGCACATGGTTCATTTGAGAGCGATTATGTTGACGATGATAAAGCTGTGTGTGAAGACTACAAGGTGTGGGCAAAGAAAGAGTTGGAGTTCGCTCGGAATCAATAATAAACAACCTAAGCCAATCTAATGGAAATTTTGAAAAAGAGAAGAAATCAGTCAGTAAATTCAGAGCGAGAAGACCCTACAAATCAATCTTTATTTCATAGTTCGGCCATGTATCCACCAACTACAACTTTTGATTTGTCCGAGGTGTGTATTAAAGTGCCACAGTGTGATACGAAAGACTTCTATGGAAGTTATCATCAGCTAAGAAATCATACCATCTAAAAAAATAAGTATGAGGCCAGTTGGATAAAAAGACGATTGCATTAGTTCGTTATTAAGAAAACTCTGGGAACAAGAGGAAGTCGAACAGGCTCCTATACTGATAGAATCAGAAGAATATTGCGAACAACTGTATGTACATAGATACAACCCGCCGTCGCTCGCACGGAAGATATTAAAAACAATATATGTGTCGATGACGTTTTAGCAAGCGAACATGCAGTTGACTGGGCCCTGCGGGCACAAATGCTCTTAAATCAGCGGGATTTTCAGTAAAAACCAGTAAAGAAAGTCTTAAAGTCGGGCGGGGCCGACTTTATGATACCCTACACCACTTTGCTAATTAAGTAGAGCTCCACATAACAATTAAAAGTTTTTATGGGAGAATTCAATCATACACGCTATGATTATAATTATAATTTAAAGTTCACAGGACTAAATATGCCGAAGTATTTGTATCTTTTAAATTCGGAATTGTATTGCCCATTTGGTTCACAATTAATTTGAAATCGGATAAAGATATATATGGGAGCTATATCCAAATCTGAACCGATCTCGATAAAATTTGGCAAAGATATTTCTGAGCTGTATTATATATATTTCCCTGAATATCGTTGTTACGGAGTGCATATTACGGCTGTGGGTAACAGATATAACAAATCGGATGAACAGTATATATGGGAGCTATAGCTATATCTAAACCGATCTTCACCAAATTTTACATACTAGCTTCTACACTCAATTCGGTCGTAAGTGCCAAGTTCCATCCCATTTGGACAAATATTAGACGTTTGGTGCACAATAAAAGGTAAATCGGACGAAGTTATATATGGGAGGTATATCCAAATCTGAACCGATCTCGATAAAATTTAGCAAATGTATTTCTGAGCTGTATTTGATATATTTCCCCAAATATTGTTGTTGCATAGTGCATATTACGGCGGCGGTGGAAAAAAATAACAAATCGGATGAACAATATATATGGGAGCTATATATAGCTATATCTGAACAGATTTCGATCAAATTTGGCATACATATTTTCAGGCCTAATTTGGGTGTATGTGCAAAATTCCATAAAATTCGGGCTGATATTACACGTTTGGTGCACAATAAAAGACAAATCGGACGAAGATATATATGGGAGCTATATCTAAATTTTGACCGATTATCTCCAATTTCAATAGGGTTCGTCCTTGGGCCAAACAAAAGATCTTTGCAAAATTTCATCGGGATCGGGCAATAAATGCGACCTGTACTTTGTTTACAAAAATACATGGACAGACGGACGGACGGACAGACGGACGGACGGACATGCATAAATCGACTCAGAATGTGATTCTATGCAGATCATCAAAAGGAACTATGGGTCTATCTCGTTTCCTTCTGCCTGTTACAAACAAATGCACAAAGACATAATACCCTGACCACCTTGTGGTGTAGGGTATAAAAAGAAAAATACCCAGATCTTCTGACAGTAATACAAATAATGGGGCTTTCGGTGGAATACATTAACCGATAAATTTGAATACACAAATATACACCTTTCGGTAGTAGGAGATATCACAAAAAGACAGATACTTTCAAATATTTCAAAATTGGTTGGTTAGCCCAAATTATCATACAAGGCAAGATTAATTACAGTATCTATGACTGGATGGGATTGATTGGAATTCGAACAAAACGAAAATTATTTATAGACTAATTCAAAAGTATAGAGTCCATTATTTTACCCAGAAGGATACAATTCAATGCATACAATAATATTCAATTTCACGGCTTTTGTATTGCTTTTGAACAGAGAGTAAAACCAATACATCGGTACATCCGCCAGTTGCAAAACGCAAAGTAGTAGAGAACCAATGGTTGCCGAATTGTCCCGTTAGTTGGCGATCAGAATCCAATAGAGTGGCTAAAAAGGCATCCTTCAATGTGGAAAGCATATGTATCAAATATAAATAAAGTATCATGGCAAACGATCCCCAAGCCACATGGGGATATGTTACATCAGAAAGCAATTTCGCGGACTAAGGATCGCGGAGATGTAGTTCGTACAGTTTATCCCAAAAGTCTTTGTGGTGGAATGAAACAAAATGACGTCTAAGCTAGCCGTCACAATGGCCAGAATCTCCCCAGGAGACGGTAAATCAACCTGAGACCAAAAGGATTTTAGTGCCCTGCACTGACCACAAACAAAAATCCAAAAATAACGTAACGTTTTTTGAGAAATACTCATATCAACGAACGATACATGCTGTAGCCTACGAATACAGATTCATTTATGTTGCACGAAAAACCTCAGAACCACCCACAACCGAAGATTTGTCGAGAAATTAAATTGTGAGTGCAAAAAAAGGTGTGGTTCGTCTTACTCAAAAAATACACCTCAAAGAAGAATATGTGGACTTAGAAACCAAACAATCAATATTATGACAAAGTAGCTTACGAACTTTGTATCCATTTTACGACACATAGGGCTAATATACAACGTTTTATGACAACGTAGGCTAAAGTAAAGTAAACGGACGATTAGCAAACTCAAGTATGACATACGATGGGTGATTTCCTATCATCTTGCCAACAAAATCGAAATTATTGAACATTTCGTAAGAATCGTGCATAAGGTCTTAGAACGTTCAACGCTAACATTGCCATTACATATACGGGTGTAGACTTTGCCGCCTCGTTCCAGGTGAAATCAGGAAGTTTAAAAACGTCAACATTTCAGAAGACATACGCTCGTTTATTTTTTATTTTATAACAAAAAAATAGAAAGCGTATTGAATTCCCGGTCTACCACCCAATAACTGAAAAGTGGGACGACTATTCATGACTTATATTGGTGACGGTGAGGCAAAAGTCGCAGACGTAAAGACTTGCGAAGTATTATAACAAGACCCACCAAGTTATGCGTACTGCCAATGTTTTGTAAAGTTCAAACCAGTCATTAACGGACAATATATCGTATGGTCAAATACGTTTTTCTTTCCTTTCATGAACGGTCCAAGAGAGCAATGCCTGGTTTGCTGCAAACACCATCATCATGCATTGTGCAATATATTTGAGAAGATTTCGCAAAAGTATAGGGAGTATGCGGCCGGGGTACATAAATATTGTATGAATTCTTTGTCCCGGGATCGCAGAAAAGTCATAAAAGGGCGCTTCGACTCGATACTCGTCGTCAAAAGGTGGGTCCTGTTTCCATCGTCCATAACCAACAGCACAAAAAGAAGCATACAAGCGGCTAAAACCGACAATCCACCAGCAACAATGCCAGGCAAAATGGGCGTCATCGGCTCAGCATTAACCAATAAAGGGGCCACAATAATAGGCAAAACCAACGCCAAAAATGGGGAAACCTTCAAGTGCTAGGGCCGAAAGTTAAGCCGCAGTTTTCAGAATCTGTAACCAAGCAGAAGTTGTTGACTGAGACCGCTCAGCATATGCGCATTCTAGCTTCCGTAGCCAAAGTAGCACTCGTGGAAGGAGGACGGGGGAGCATGTCGAGGTTCGAAAAGACCTCTATCCTCCTAGATCAATCAGGCCGACCGTGCCATCTGCCGCAGTGTAGAGCCAGGAGATCGATGAGTGAAGTGAAAGAAAGAATATATTTGATTTTGCGTCGCCCAACAACAAACCAAGTAACCATTTAAAGCTTATTTATTAATCTGTTGACTTGTGGTGTTGTGTTGTTTAAATTGCCTTGCAAAGAACCACAAAAACAGAACCCTCGTCCTTGTAGGAAATCTGTACACAGAATTTTACATCCAGTTTCTCTACTTCCAATTCTACTTTAGTTAGGAGGTCAGAAAATTAGATAATCTGAAATCATTTGAGACTTTATCGTAGCTCTTGTGCAATTCAACATTTTCCATGCAGTTTCCATCCCGCCAAGCCTACTTTAGTTAGGAAGTCGGAAAACATCGATAAACTCAAATCATTTGGGAATAAAAGGCTTACGTAATCATTGGAGCTGGACCTCAAAAAAGCGTATATCATAGGTTTTGTGCACTTCAGCATTTTCCATGCAATTCCCCACCGCCAACCATACTTTAGTAAGGGATTCGAAAAAATTTTATTATATGAAATCAGTTGGGAATATAAGGCATACCTATTCTGAAGGTACTTATCGTGAGCTTTTATCTGGGCTGGGCCTCAGTAAGGCATATGTCACAGTTTTTGTGCAATTCAGCATATTTTATACAGTTTCCCTACCGCAAGTCCTACTTTAGTTGGAAAGCCGGAAAACGTTGATAATCCGAAATTATTTGGGAATATAAGGCATATATTTTCTGAAAGTGCTCATTGAGAGCTTTCATCTGAGTCGGGACTCAATAAAACATCTATCATATTATGAAAAATTCGATTTTATGAAATACTTTAGTTAGGAAGTATGAAAATTCGTATATTTAAAATTATTTGGGAACATAAGGCATATATATTCTGAAAGTGCTAATCAAGATCATTCATATAAATCGGCGCTCAATAAAGCATATACCATAGTCGGAAAATGTCGATTATATGAAATACTTTAGTTGGGAAGTCGGAAAAGTCGAATATTTTAAAACATTTGGAAATATAAGGCATTTATATTCTAAATGTGTTAATCGAGAGCTTTCTTTTGAGTCGGGAATCGATAAGGCATTTATCTAAAATATGGAAGACTGAATATCGCAAAGAATTACACAAGTGATACAAATGGCAACACCCCGAACGAGACTTAGAGAAAAACGACTTTGTACTCGTAAAAGATGACATTCTACCACCTAATAACTGAAAAATGGGACGACTATTCATGACTTATATTGGTGACGGTGAGGCAAAGGTCGTAGACATGAAGACTTGCGGAGGTATGATAACAAGACCCACCAAGTTATGCGTACTGCCAATGTTTTGTAAAGTTCAATCTAGTAATTGGCGGGCAATATTTCGAATGGTCAAATATGTTTTTTCTTTTGCTCTTTTCGTTTCTTTCATTTGGGACTTTATCGTAGTTTTTGTGCAATTCAACATTTTCCATGCAGTTTCCTTCCCGCCAACCCTACTCTTGTTAGGAAGTCGTACAACATTTATAAACTTAAATCATTTGGGAATAAAAGGCTTACGTATTCATTAGAACTGGACCACAAAAAAGCGTAATATCATAGGTTTTGTGCACTTCAGCATTTTTCATGCAGTCCCCACCGCCAACTATACTTTAGTAAGGGAATCGGAAAATTGTTATTATTTGAAATCAGTTGGGAATATAAGGCATACCTATTCTGAAGGTACTTATCGGGAGCTTTTATCTGAGCTGGGCCTCAATAAAGCATATATCATAGTTTTTGTGCAATTCAGCATTTTCACCGCGGTTTTCCTACCGCCAACCCTACTTTAATTAGGAAGTCGGAAAACATCGATAATCTGAAAACATTGTGTATATGTGTTATATATATATTCTGACAGTCTTCATCGAGAGCTTTCATTTGAGTCGGAATTCAACAAGGCATCTGTCAAACCCTACCCTACCTACCACAAACCCTACTTTGGTCAGAAGATCGAAAAATTTGATAATCTGAAATCATTTAGGAATATAAGGCATATATATTCTGAAAGTGCACACCTAAAGCTTTCATTTTTGTGGGGAGTCATATTTGTGTGCAATTCAGCATTTTCATATTAGGAAAAATTTGATTATATGAAATATTTGTCTTAGGAAGTCGGAAAATTCTAATACTAGAATTTTTTTGGGATTATATGGCATATATATTCTGAAAGTGCTGATCGAGAGCTTTCATATAAGAATCTATCATAGTTTTTGTGCAATTCAGCATTTTCCACGAAGTTTCGCTAGTGCCACCCCATTTTGGTTAAGAAGTTGGAAAACATCTGAAAGTGGTCATTGAGAGCGTCACAACTCAATAAAACATCTATCATAGTATGAAAAATTCGATTATATGAAATACTTTAGTTAGGAAGTATGAAAATTCGTATATTTAAAATTATTTAGGAATATAAGGTATATATATATTTTTAAAGTGCTGATCAAGAGCATTCATATAAATCGGTACTCAATAAAGCATATAACATAGTCGGAAAATTTCGATTATATCAAATACTTTAGTTACGAAGTCGGAAAAGTCGCATATTTGAAATCATTTGGAAATATAAGGCATTTATATTCTAAATGTGTTCATCGAGAGCTTTCTTTTGAGTCGGGACTCGATGGGGCATCTATCATAGTTTTCAGCAATTCAGCATTTTCCATGAAGTTTCGCTAGCGTCAAACCTACTTTGGTTAGGAAGTCGGAAAGGCATACGTATTCTAAAAGTTTTCTTCGAAATCTGTCATTTGAGATGATGACGCATCTCTCATAGTTTCTGTTCAATTCGATTTACCATAGTATCTGTTCTCTTACTTCGTAATTTAGGACCAATGAAACGTTACCCCTTGTCCTTGTGATATATCTGTACATGGTCCTTTAAACCTTTTAAATGTATTAAGCGGTACACATTTGTATTAACTACGAAAAAATTTAAGAAAATCAATTTATTTGCCATCAGTCTTGACATTTTCAGCCGGTTTCTTGTTGCTTTATCAAAAAGTACTGCCAATTCCATCACTGACTGCGAGGGAAATTTAAAATAAAACTGAAATACTGAACATGTCAAAAAATGATCTGTCAGAGTCGTTGATAGAAACAAAATTGTAATTTTTAGATGAAGATAGGCAAAGCGTACATAGTTCGTTTTGGAGGGTTTATGCTGACGATGATAAAGCTGTGGGTGAAAACTACAAGGTGTGGGCAAAGGAAGAGTTTGAGTCCGTTCGAGACCAATATCAAACAACCAGAGCCAATCTGATGGAAATTTTGAAAAAGAGAAGAAATCAGTCAGTAAATTCAGCGCGAGAAGACCCTACACATTTATCCTTATTTCATAGTTCGGCCATGTATCCACTAACTACAACTTTTGATTTGTCCGAGGTGTGTATTAAAGTGCCACCGTGTGATACGAAAGACTTCTATGGAAGTTGTCATCAGCTAAGTAATTATACCATCTAAAAAAAAATAAAGATGTGGCCGGTAGGATCGTTGATAGATTTCCGCTAACAGATATAAACTTTAATTTTGCATGGGATGCTTAAAAAAGGATACGAAAATAAACGAATTTTAGGTAGGGAACCAGCTGGAACTTATTTTCGAAATGGTGCCAGCGAAATCTTGCCATGTTCTTCAAATACAGTTTCAGCCTCCCATGTTCAAACTGTTGCGACTACTAGTCACGATGATGTCATGGTACCAACCGCGTTGGTGCAAATTGGATATTCCGGATATTCCTTACGGGCTTTTTTAGATTCGGCTTCAAAAAGATCATTGTTAACGAACCATATAGTAAAACGCCTGGGGATCAAAACACATCCAGCAGATTTTCAAGTAAGTGGTTTGAGTCGAACTGTGGTGACGAATGAAAATTAATCCTGCATAATTACTCTTTGCGCTGATAACCACAATTGAGACATATTTGCGTTCAAAAGACGATAGCATTAGTTCGTAACTTAGAAAATTCTGGGCTCCTATACTAATAGAATCTAAAGAGTATTGCGAACAACTGTATGTACATAGATACAACCCGCCGTCGCTCACACGGAAGATATTATAAACAATATATGTGTCGATGACATTTTAGTAAGCGATCATACAGTTTGCTGGGCCCTGCAGGCACAAGAAAGTATTAAATGCAGGGGGATTTCAGCGGGATTTCCAGTAAAGAAAATTACCCAGATCTTCTGGCAGTAATACAAAAGCATGGGGCTTTCGGTCGTATGCATTAACCGATAAATTTTAATACACAACTCTTGGTAGTAGGAGATATCACGAAAGAAATATAATTTCAAATATTTCAAAATTATTTGACCCATCTGGTTGGTTAGCCCCAATGATCATACAAGACAAGATTAATTACAAGATCTTTGACTGGATGGGGTTGATTGGAATGGGAAAGTTTCCGAATCAATTCGAACGAAACGGAAATTTCAGACTAAGTCAGACTAGTTCGAAACTATAGAGTCCATCATATTACCCAGAAGTGTACTATTCAATGCCTAAAATAATATTCAATTTCACGGTTTCTGTGATGCCTCCGGAAAAGTTTACTGTGCGGCTGTGTACATTTGAGAGTAAAAGCAATACCTCAGTACATCCGTCAGTTACAAAAAGCAAAGAAGCTTCTTTTAAAAGAATAAGCCTACCAATGCACAGTGGTCGAGGTCGTATGGGAACAGCGGCCAAAAATACTTTCAGTGCAGATATCAATATGAATCTTTGGTTATGATACCTTAATGGGATAAAAATAAAAAAAAAATGTGATAAAATGGATATGGTCGATGCATGTTTTGGCATGGTCCCCTTACAACGTACCTCCCGAATAAGGGTTACTTACCCAATTCTTGTCACATTTCTACACCAGATTGTTCTGTTATTTGACATTTTACGTTCTAAAGAGTTAAAGAATAATCTTTTTGAACATTATTTGGAATGGCCCGCCTTCAGGTAGAGTCCCCCTGTAAAGGTACCTCCAAAAATAGAAGCATTTTTTATACAAATCACTTCCAAATTTAATTTTTTTTTGTAAACAAAATAAACTGGTAAACATTACCATCGTTCTCCACTAATATACAAACGTTGTTTTTATAAAAACAACAATAAAGGGATAAGCCTGACCATTTTGCAACAACAAACTACTACGGTATCCCGAACAAACAAGCCACACTGTTCTATTTATAGACAAGGCACGGTCGACGAAGGGGTTTTTTGTTGTAACAGACAAAACCAACTTACATGGTTATGCTACTTCGTTCAGGTTGAACGAAAGCATAACAAGTGGAGAAAGATGTAAATGTTTATAAGTGCGGTTGTAAGATTTAGAAGACTTTCCAAAAGAATTTTAGTTATATTTAATTCTTTGGTTCCCCTTCTATTGAGCTTACGATCTCGTCACTTGGGTAAAAAAATGTTTTTTGTCATAGAAGTTATTTTTTAAAATAACTTCTGGGGAGAATATCCCAGACAAAAAACAAGGGAACTGATGAGGATTGGTGGCTCTTTCCGAAAACTAGGTTTTCCCTGCCTTACCCCCTGGTAAACATTACCATCGTTCTCCACTAATAAACAAACGTTGTTTTTATAAAAACAACAATAAAGGGATAAGCCTGACCATTTTGCAACAACAAAATAAACTTGTTTTCAAACAAAATAAACAATTCAATATAAAACTAAATAAAGTTTAATGATAGATATTAATAAATTTTAGTATTATTCAAGTAAATCAAATGCAGGTTTTAATAATATAGATTTTTTTTTGTTTGGTAACGTTCGCTCTCCCATTATAAAAGGGTCAGAGGTCAGAAGACCTGTTTTTAGCACAGTGTTGGCTTTGTTTGTTCGGGATACCATAGTATCTTGTTGTTGCAAAATGGTCAGGCGTAATCCCTTTATTGTTGTTTTTTTTTTTTAAACAACGTTTCTTTATTAGTGGAGAACGATGGTAATTTTTAACAGGGCGTAAGGCAGGGAATAGCCTCCTTCGGAAAGTGCCTCCAATCCTCATCAGTTCACCTAGTTTTTGTCTGGGATATTCTCCCCAGAAGTTATTTTAAAAATAACTTCTATGACAAAAAACATTTTTTACTCAACTGACGAGATCGTAAGCTCAATAGTTCGTCTTACGCAAAAACTGCACCTCAAAGAAGAATATATGGACTTAGAAACCAAACAATCAATGTCACAACAAAGTAGCTTACGAACTTTGAATCCATTTTAAGACAACGTAGGGCTAATAAAAGTAAACGATCGATTAGCAAGGTATAACATATGATGAGTGATTTCCTATCATCTTGCCAACCAAATCGAAACTATGTGACCATTTCGTAAAAATCGTACATAAGGTCTTAATACACAGTGACACAAAGCCTATGATGACGACCACACAAAATAAATTTTATGTGCCTAGACTTAAACAAACGGTGAAGAAATACGTCAATAATTGTTTGATATGCGTACGGCATAAATAATACGTAAAATCTCAATTAATGGCGGCATTGTCGTTAGAACATTCAACGCCAACATTGTCATTTACATATACGGGTGTAGACTTGACTGACTGTAAAAACGTCAACATTTCAGAAGACATAAGCTTGTTTATTGGTTTGATCTTCAAGAAAGGCAATTCATATAGAATCCTGCTCTGGTTTAACCTCAGAGGCTTTCTCAGTAATTTTTGCAAGATTTATTGGGAAAAAGGCTTGCGAGAACGTAATATATCTTATATCGGCACTAATTTCGTTGATGCGAGCCAAGAGTTAGTGAGAGAGTTCGAAATTCTTGTCAATCTGTAAGCAATAGAAATCTCAAACAAATATGCAGTAAGAGGTTTCGAACGGAAAATTTTTGCATGAATTGTTTGTCCCGGGATCATTTTGTGCGAAATTGTAATGCCCCACCTACCGCTAACCCTACTCTAATTAGGAAGTCGGAAAACAGCGATAATCTGAAATCATTGTGGAATATAACACATATATATTCTGAAAATTTTCATCGAGAGCTTTCATTTGAATCAGGACTCAATGAGGCATCTGTCAAAGTTTTTGTGTACTTAAACATTTCCATACAATTTCCATACCACAAACATTACTTGGGTTAGAAGATCGAAAAGTTCGATAATCTGAAATCATTTGGGAATATAAGAAAATTCTGAAAGTGCACATCTAAAACATTCACTTTAGTGGGGACTCATAGGTGTGCGCAATTCAGCATTTTCCATGCAGCTTCCCTACAGCCAATTCTACCTTAGATAGGCAGTCGGAAAACATTGATAATCTGAAATCATTTGGGAATAAAAGGCACATATATTCTGAAAGTGCTCATTGAGAGCTTTCATTTGAGTCGCGACACAATATATGATATTAATGATATGAAATAGTCGGAAAATTCGAATATTGGAGTTATTTGGGAGTATAAGGCATATGAATTCATAAATAGGATCGAGAGCTTTCACTTGAGTCGGAGTCAATAAAGCATTTATCATAGTTTTTGTGCAGTTCAACGTTTTCCATGAAGTTTCACTAGCGCCACCCCATTTTGGTTAGGATGTCGGAAAATATCGATAACCGGCAATCATTTGGGAATATAAGGTACATATATATATATATGTGAGTGCTCATTGACAGCTTGCATTTGAGTCTAGACACAATGAGGCATATGTCACAGTTGTTGTGCTATTATCTATACAGTTTTCCTACCGCAAGTGCTACTTTAGTTGGGAAGCCGGAAATCGTTGATAATCTGAAATCATTTGGGAATATAACGCACATATTTTCTGAAAGTGCTCATTGAGACCTGTCATCTAAGTCTGGAGTCAATAAAGCATCTATAATAGTAGAAGAAATTCGATTATATGAAATACTTTTGTAAGGAAGTTAAAAAATTAGAATATTTAAAATTATTTAAGAATATCAGGCATATATAAGCTATCGGCACCCAATAAAGCATATACCATAGTCGGAAAACTTTAATAATATGAAATACGTTAGTTGGGAAGTGGGAAAATTCGAATATTTGAAATCATTTGGAAATATAAGGCATTTATATTCTAAATGTGCTCATCGAGAGTTTTCAGTTGAGTCGGAACTCGATAAGGCATCTATCATATTTTCTGTGCAATTCAGCATTTTCCATGAAGTTCCGCTAGCGCCAAAACTACTTTGGTAAGGAAGTCGGAAAATTCCAAGATTTTAAATCATTTGGGAATATAAGGCATACGTATTCTGAAAGTCTTCCGCGAAATACGTCATTTAAGACGATAACGCATCTCTCATAGTTTTTGTTCAATCCGAATTATCATAGTTTCATAATTTAGGACCAATGAAACGTTACCCCTTGTCCTTGTGGGATAAATAAATTGAGCGGCCTAAATTTTCTTGTTGTTTTATCAAAACTACGGCCAATTTTATCACTGATTGACTGACGGAAATTTAAAATTAAACCGTTTAATCTGTTTTGCAATTAAACAGTATTTTATTAAATTAACAAATATATTTAACTTTACTTGATATTAAAAAAAATTCACTTCGGTATTGTTTAACATTTTTATTAATACCACAAAGAAGAGAAGGTTAGAGAAGAAAAGTTCGATAATCTGAAATCATTTGGGAATATAAGGTACGTATATATTCTGAAAGTGCTCATTGAGAGCTTGCATTTGAGTCCAGACTCAACAAGGCATATACCACAGTTTTTGTGCAATTCAGCATTTTCTTTCAGTTTCCATACCGCAAGTCCTACTTTAGTTAGGAGGCCGGAAAACGTTGTTAATCTGAAAATATTAAGAAATAAAAGGCATATATATTCTGAAAGTGTTCATTGAGAGCTATCATCTAAGTCGGGAGTCAATAAAGCATCTATAATAGTAGAAGAAATTCGATTACATGAAATACTTTTGTTAGGAGGTTAGAAAATTCGAATATTTAATAATATCAGGCATATATATTCTGAAAGTGCACATCTTAAGCTTTCATATAAGCCGGCACCCAATAAAGCATATACCATAGTCGGAAAACTTCAATTATATGAAATACTTTAGTTGGGAAGTGGGAAAATTCGAATATTTGAAATCATTTGGGAATATAAGGCATTTATATTCTAAACGTGCTCATCAAGAGTTTTCAGTTGAGTCGGGACTCGATAAGGCATCTATCATAGTTTTTGTAAAATTCAGCATTTTCTATGAAGTTTCGCTAGCGCCAAACCTACTTTGGTAAGGAAGTCGGAAAAATTCGAAGATTTTAAATCATTTGGGAATATAAGGCATACGTATTCTGAAAGTCTTCCTCGAAATCCATCATTTGAGACGATAAGGCATCTCTCATAGTTTTTGTTCACTTCTATTTATCATAGTTTCATAATTTAGGACCGATGAAACGTGACCCCTTGTCCTTATGGGATATCTGTACATGGTCCTTTAAACCTTTTAAATAAATTGAGCGGCCTAAATTTTCTTGTTGTTTTATCAAAAAGTACGGCCAATTCCATCACTGATTGACAGACGGAAATTTAAATTAAAACCGTCTAATCTGTTTTGCAATTAAACAGTATTTTATGAAATTAACAAATATATTTAACTTCACTTGATATTTAAAAAATTCACTTCAGTATTTTTTACCATTTTTTATTAATACCACAAACCCTACTTTGGTTCGAAGATCGAAAAGTTCGATAATCTGAAATCATTTGGGAATATAAGGTACGTATATATTCTGAAAGTGCTCATTGAGAGCTTGCATTTGAGTCCAGACTCAACAAGGCATATGCCACAGTTTTTGTGCAATTCAGCATTTTCTATACCGTTTCCCTACCGCAAGTCCTACTTTGGTTAGGAAGACGGAAAACGTTGTTAATCTGAAATCATTTGGGAATATAACGCACATATATTCTGAAAGTGCTCATTAAGAGCTATCATCGAGAAATTCGATTATAAGAAATACTTTTGTTAGGAAGTTAGAAAATTCGAATATTTAAAATTAATTAATAATATCAGGCATATATATTCTGAAAGTGCACATCTTAAGCTTTCATATAAGTCGGCACCCAATAAAGCTTTGACCATAGTCGGAAAACTTCAATAATATGAAATACGTTAGTTGGGAAGTGGAAAAATTCGAATATTTGAAATCATTTGGGAATATAAGGCATTTTTATTCTAAATGTGCTCATCGAGAGCTTTCATTTGAGTCGTGACTCGATAAGGCATCTACCATAGTTTTGGTGCAATTCAGCAATTTCCATGAAGCTTCGCTAGCGCCAAACCTACTTTTTGAAGTTGGAAAAATTCAAAGATCTTAAATCATTTGAAAACATAAGGCATACGTATTCTGAAAGACATCCTCGAAATCCGCCATTTGAGACAATAACGCATCTCTCATAGTTTCTGTTGAATTTGATTTATCATAGTTTCTGTTCACTTACCTCATAATTTGGGACCAATGAAACGTTACCCTTATCCTTGTGAGATATCTGCACATGGTCCTTTAAACCTTTTAAATGAATTGAACGGCCTACATTTGCATTAACTTCGAAAAAAAATAAACAAAATCAAATTATTTTCCATCAGTGTTGACATTTTCAGCCGGTTTCTTGTTTTGTTTTTTTTTTTTTATCAAAAAGTATGGTAAACCGTTTAATTTGTTTTGCACCTTAACAGTATTTTATTAAATTAAAAAAATATATTTAACTTCACTTGATATTTAAAAAATTCACTTCGATATTGGTTAATATTTTTATTAATAACATTAGTGGGCAGATACATATTGTTTACTTATTTATCATAGTATAAAATTTGTCGAGTATCTGGTAACAAATTCTTGGCCCTACATCAAAATAAATAATTCGATTAGTGAAGACGTAACGATATGAAGCAATGGAAACGTAATTAAACCTAACTGATCGCAACAGATCTAAACAGCACTTAAATTTCATAAAAGTCAAGTTCATTAAAACAAATAAAATTGTTAAGAAATATGGACTTTAAAACATAGTAATAATTGAAACTTAAGCGTGAAGTAAAGAAATAATAAAACAAATAAAAAAATATTTACATTTTTTCTCAAAGTTTAAGAAATAAACATTTGTTGAGTATAGAAGCTATTGAAGCCAATAATTTCTATTTAACTTCAATCTTAAAAAATAAGTTTTGCGAAAGTTAAATAAAGGCAGATAGTAATCAAATTAATATACAAATTATAAATAATAGATAGCGCATTACATGTCATAAAATTCCAAATACAGTTTCAGTCTCACAGGCTCAAACTCTTGCGACTATTAGTCACGTTGATGTCATCCTACCAACCGCGTTGGTGCAAATTGAATATTGCGGATATTCCTTAGGTGCTCTTTTAGTTTGTTTAGCTCTAGTTCGTTATTAAGAAAATTCTGAGAACAAGAGAAAGTCGGACGGGCTCCTATACTGATAGAATTTGAAGAATATTGCGAACAACGAAGGGCTAATAAGAATAAACGGTCGATGAGCCGTTAGGGGCTCTTTTAGATTCGGCTTCAAAAAGATCGTTTAGCATTAGTTCGTTATTAAGAAAATTCTGAGAACAAGAGGAAGCCGAACAGGCTGGTAGAATTTGAAGAATATTGCGAACAACTGTATGTACGTAGATACATACGATGACATTTTAGCAAGAGGTCATACAGTTGACTAGGCGCTGCGGGCACAAAAGGAAATATTAAAAACATTTAAATCAGCGGGATTTCCAGTAAAGAAAATTACCCAGATTTACTTTGAAGTTACTTTGATGCAAAAACAAACAATAATTTCTATATATTTAAATTGTGCCAATAATGTGCTGTAGACGGCTGGAGGGGGTTATGGTAGAGTGGATGATGTAAATGGAACCTTAGAAAATTAACCTCCAAACCTCTATTTAATTTGTGGACTGTCATTAATAGGGCAGCAAACGATGATTATCCACACAAAGAGGAGATAATCCTTGAAAATAAAACAGCTTGCGACGATAATAAGTCAAAACACTCAATAGATATAAAATGAATCCAGGAGTTTATTTTAAGTATAGTTGTTCACCGCTTTAGGAATGTAGGCCAAGTGGACGAGTTTAGCTAGTCTTAAGTCTTAACAAGTGTAGGTGGTTATTAAAAGTCATTTTATCCATGCCATTAACATTAATGTTAATCTAAATTAGTACAATTTATGGTTATCAAATTCAAATTATATGTACTAGTATAATAATTCACAAAAGGAATTTCATATCGGTTAGAGTTATTTGTGATTTAAATTCACATAAAAAATCAATTAAAATATAATCTAAGTCCAAACTTATGAAGTTTGGACATGGCGCCGGGCAAGAACAGATGTGGATTGATGTGTAACACAGAGTACAGATGCAAGTGATCGTATAGCTTCCGATAGTATATAGTTATCAGGTCCTTGTGTCCCAGTTTCCTGATTGGAAATAGTAACTTGGCTTTGATCCTTCGGATTGTGCCTATGGTTTGGATGCAGTAGCGTATGATGATATTTTCCGCATTTCCAACATACGTATTTGGACTTACAATCACGGAACCTGTGGCTTCGAGCAAGACAATTTACACAATATACATTTTTCAGGACATATCTGTTCCGTTCCTTTGGCGACATCCGAAGGAATTTTGGACAGGAACTCAAAGCGTGGAATTTGTTACACATGTTGCATTTGTAGATGTCGGATTTGTACGGATGATACTTCGAGTTTGATCTGCAAATATTAAAAGGATATTAATAATATTCGATGACATTCTTTACAGATGTAAAGAATGCCAACAATAGGCTTGATGGTAGATATAGTTGTTTATTCCCTTTCTGGTGTATCACAATATGGTAAGTAGCACAGTTTTACTATTGGGCGGTTGATAATACCATTTGCAGTACGCACGTCAGCTACGCGTACATTTGTGTCTAAACCAAAGTAGGTTTTTTCAATTCTTCCCAGACGCCATTCGCTGGGTGGGAGCATATCATCAATTATTATTACTAGATTGCCGATTTTTAGATTGGGAGTGGCATATTTCCACTTGTAACGTTTTTGTAGAGCTTTAAGATAGTCAGCTTTCCATCGTATAGCAAATTGATGATGCAAGGCTTTAAGTTTTTCCCACCTGTTAATGAGAGACAAGTTTGGGGAAACAGGTTCTGGCAATGCCATTAAGGGTGAACCTTTAATAAAGTGTCCAGGCGTTAAAGCAGTTATATCTGCGGGATCTTCCGAAAAGGCGGAGATTGGTCTAGAGTTCAACACACCTTCAATTCTAGTGAGCACTGTAGAAAACTGTTCAAATGTAAATCTGTTTGCACCGGCAACTTTTTTGAAATGAATCTTAAAACTCTTCACTGCGGCCTCCCAGAGACCGCCCTTGTGGGGTGGAATAAACTTCCATTCAAACCCATGAGTTTCGTATTTACGTGCAATGTCATGTGAAGTTGTCTTCAAAAATAGGGTGAATTCCTTTAATAATGCTCTACTAGCACCAAGAAAATTACGGCCATTATCCGTCAAAATCTTTTGAGGGAGCCCCCGCCTTCCGACGAAACGAGAAAATGCCGCCTCAAAGGCAGCGCTTGAAAGCTCCGAGCAGGGTTCAAGATGAATGGCTTTAGTTGTGAAGCATACAAATACACTGACATATGCTTTGGTGGTTGAACATCTGCGCAAATTTGAGCTTTTGAGCTCAAAGGGACCGGCGAAGTCAATACCGGTAACGTGAAATGGTGGTGTTAGAATACACCTTTCTACTGGCAGTGGGGCCATAATTTGATGGCATGATTTTTGTCTATATAAAATGCATACTTTGCATTTATGTATTATGCTTTTAACTCGACGTTTCAGGCGTGAAATATAGAATTCAGTTTGTGCGTATCTTGACATTAAATTACACTCTGCGTGCATTAGAAATGTGTGTAAATGTGACAAATATAAGTTTGAATTTCCAGGGAGAATAATAGGAAACTTTTCGCAATATGGAATAGATGAATCAGCTAAACGTCCATTTACACGCATGATTCGTGTTTCATCTATAAATGGATTCAAAGTTACTAATGAGCTTTTTTTAGAAATTGGCATAGAATTAGAAAGAGAGTCATATTCCTCCGAATAGAATCTACGTTGCGATATTAAAACTAGTCGAGTTTTCGTAAAATTTAACTCTTTCCAAGTTAAATTGATTGAGTCATATTTATGCTGCAGCTTGTATACTTTGTGTGTACAAAAGAAAAATCTGAAAACATAAGAGATGACTCTAAGAGCCCTTGTGTATGACGAGAATCTTTGTAGAATGTCATCTTCATCTGAAGTTGTATGTAACATTTCAACAACTTGTTTCTTAATGGAGCAATCGAATGGTTTTATTTTAGGCCAATTGTTTTCTGGAGCAGTGAGCCACAATCGTCCGTTCCACCAGAGCGAATTAGAAATTAAGTCCTTGGTACTGCAGCCTCGAGTGCCAATATCTGCAGGATTGTCGTTTGTGGGCACATGTCTCCATTTTGCGCTCGGGGTATATTCATGAATTTGTGACGTGCGGTTGGCCACAAATGTTTCCCATGTCCATGGTGGTTTTGATAACCAACCTAATACAATAGAGGAGTCGCTCCACAAAGTGATAGGGATGTTATTGCAATTGAATATTGTCAACACGTACTTTATTAATTTAGATAAAAGTAAAGCACCCATTAACTCCAATTTTGGTAGTGAAATGGTTTTAATTGGAGCGACTTTACTTTTAGCCACCAACAGATTTGAAATATTTCGTGAGTTCTCACATCTGCATAGGGTATAGACGGTTGCGCAATAAGCTCCTTTTGATGCGTCACAAAACCCGTGTAATTCCATATGATCGCTTGGCATTGGCATCTTGGGATGGAAATTAACTCAATATGAGAGAAATCTAAGAGTATATTGTTCCATTTCTCTTGAGAATCTTGGCTAACCGTTTCATCCCAGCCTATGCCTTCAAGCCAAAGTTGCTGCATAAGCATCTTTGCTCTGATAATTACAGGGGTTATCCATCCTACAGGGTCAAACAATTGTGCTATCGTGGACAGAATTTGACGTTTTGTGAAATGTGCATGTGCATTTATAGACAAGGGGGTATAGGCGAAACAGTCTTTGATGGCATTCCATTTAATGCCCAAAGTTTTTGTGGAACTATTTTCGTGGAAACGAAGAAAGTTTAAATCATATAAATCTTCAGGGGGTAGATGGGAGAATAAGTTCGTATTATTGGCAGTAATCTTTTTAAGGGGAAAACCAGCGGAATTGAGAACTTCCCTTAACAAATTTAGTGAATTGATGGCTTCATCAATCGAGAATCCACCAGAGAGTATGTCATCTACATACGTTTCTTTGCGTAAAATTGACGCTACTGTGGGGTATTGTGCTGTCGAATCGGATGCAAGTTGTAAAAGGGTTCGAATGGCAAGGAACGGTGCGCAGATGTTACAGTCTTCAATCGAAAATCTTTAATAGGACCATTGTCATTATTTTGAAAGAGAATCCTTTGAAAATCTCTATCTTTGGGGTGTACTATAATTTGGCGGTACATTTTTTGTATATCGCCACAAAAAACGTATTTATATTTTCTCCAGTTGAGAATGGTAGAAATCAAATCAGTTTGAAGTGTGGGTCCCGTGTATAATACATCGTTTAATGAAAACCCTGATTTTGTCTTTCGTGATGCGTTAAACACAATTCGCACTTTTGTGGATTTATGATCAGGCCTTACAACCGCATGATGCGGAAGATAGTAAGAGTGGTATTTTTCATTCGCAATAATTTCGGTAGATGACGTTTCTTCCACGTGATCCATAAAAATATATTCATTAAGAACAGCATTGTATTCAGTGCTTAAATTTTCATCTTTAGAAAGTTGGTTTTCCATACGCACATATTGTGCAAGAGCTGTAAACCTAGAGGAACCAAGATGAACACTGCTAGGGAATTCCTTTTTAAATGGTAACCTAACCACGTATCGACCATCTGTTTGCCGAGACACAGTTTTAATATAAAAATCTTCACAGTCTTTATCTTCGGCATATATTGGTGTAGGAAAACTAATCTCTTGTGACTCCCAAAACTTCTTGAGTGTTTCATTCAATTGATCGTTTTCTGAACGTACTACATTAAGAGAAAATGAGTGGACAGATTCTGTTTTGCACGGGCCACTTAAAACCCAACCAAATATCGTATTATACGCTGAAACATCGCCACATACGTTCTTCTTAATTCCATTCAGATTTATAAATCTCTCAGAATCGTTTCCGAGTATGAGGTCTATGTTCGCTGATTTGTTAAAATTCGGGTCTGCGAGACTCATACCCTGAAGTTCTTCTGAGTAGGGTACTGAAAACGTTGTGGATGGTAATCGTTTTGTTAACTTTGATAAAACTATAGCATTGACAGTGTAACTGAAATCGCTGCTTGTGGCCACTATTTTAAGACTGCACTCTTTATCAGCAGTTTGAGCAATACCACCAATACCTGATATGTCAAAATGCGATCTACGATACGGTATCTGCAACCTGCTTCGAATTTTCTCTGACAGAAATGTTCTTTGCGAACCGGGGTCTATTAGGGCGCGAATTGTAAATATTTCGCCTTTATAATCTATTTTAACAAGAGCCGTTCGTAGTAAAATGGTTTCATTATTGTGTGAAATATTGGCTTGAACTTGAGAATTTTGAGGTTTGGGTGATGTAAACCATTTATCTTCAATATTGAGACTGTTATTTTCATGTTTCAGATGATTATTTTTATTGGGAAGATGCAGTAGAGAGTGGTGTTGTTTCTTACAAGTCGAACAAGAATATTTACTGCGACATTTAGATTTTAAGTGAGAATCAGATAAACAATTATTGCACAGTTTATTTTTGAATACGAAATCAATTCTCTCTTGTGGTTCGAATTTTCGAAATTCTGGGCATGATTTTAACGCATGAATTTCCTTGCAAAGAGGACAAAGTATATGCAATTTTTCAGTGGAAGAGTAAGTCTGAATTTTGGTTTTAAATGTGTTAGCTGAGGGCATACTGTGCCTTTCCTTTGTTATCCTAATATTTGCTACTCGTTCAACTACCTCGAATCTATTTTTAAGGAAGTCGTCCATTTGGGACCAGCTAGGCAAATCTTTGTACGATTTAAGGGATTGTTCCCATAGGGCAAGGGTTTCATTAGGTAGTTTGGTAGATATTAGATATATTAGTATGGGGTCCCAACTATCTATTTTAATGTTCAGCGACTTAAGTGTGTTCAAACAGTCACTAACAGAAGAATGAATGCTTTGAATTGAATTAGCCGTTTCAGAATTAGCTGTTGGGATATTGAATAGTGTTTTTAATTGATTGTCGACTAACATGCGCTTGTTTTCGTATCGGGTTTTCAAAGCATCCCAAGCAGCTCAAAATTGGCATCACATAGAGGGTATCGCTTAACAATGGCTCCGGCACTTCCTTTTGTTTTGTTCCTTAGGTGATACAGTTTTTGAGCGTTTGTGAGTTCTAAATGATCTACGTAGACCGCCGTGAACATGTCACGGAATGACGGCCATTCTTCGTAGCCTCCATTAAAAATTTCAGTATCACATGGGGGAACTTTTATGTGATTCTTTGATGTGTTTGAACAGTGAACATTTTGAGAAACTGGGGGAAGAAATTGGGAAGAAATGCTCTGTCTTACTAAATATCCAGAAATTTGCAAAACGTCGATGATTTGTGCGCGGGTCGCATAATATGCTTCTGAGCAGGCCTCTTTTGTGTTCGACGACTCAGGATCGATCATAAGGGTCTCATAATCTGTCTGCAATTTTTTCCATCTAGTCTCTAAATCTTCTAGTTTTATTCCTAGAATGGAGTATGTTTGATCTGTGATATCACATTTCTCAAACTTACTGCAGAAGGTGACCAAATGATCACAGTCAAAAAGAAATTTTGTATGAATTATAGATGGTCTTAAAGTTGAATCTGTGGATCTCTTATCATAACTAGTGTCAGTAAGCGTAGTGGGATCTGTTGGCATGTTGAAATTTTAATTTCAAACAAACTCGTGAGTATATATCGCTAATTTAAATTAGCTTTTTTGTATTAAATGAGGGATAGAAATGTATTAAATAACCCGATGAGCTCAACTGGTGACCAATGGTGTGGTATGGAACAAGCTAGTATATAAGTTTGTGAGAAAATTGTAGAACGTTAGACCTTCCAGCACGGGTTAATTTTAAACCTTCTTAAAGGAGAAATTGTAGTTTCTTCGAAGAAATATATGTATATGAAATATATAGGTAAATATTGTGAGTACGGGAGAGTGTAGTAGTTGCCTTTCAATTTGAAGTAAGCAATATATGTTGACTAAACGCAAATGGTTTAAAGTCGAGGTTAATTGTAAACCTTTGCCAATTTTAAGTTGACAATAAAACTAAACAAAATTACACCGCTTTATTAGAGCAATTGTTGTGTTTATTTTTTTTTTTTTTTTTGTATGGCGCTGTAAACTCTTCATGAACTATTTCTTCTTAAAACATAAATTCCATGAATTTAACACAATGATTTTATTGTTGTTAGAAATTTAATTTTAAGTTTCTGGATTCGTTGTTGTTTAAGAAAATTGGTTATGAAATTCTGGGTTGTTATGTATTTTTCAATAAACAAAAGAACAATGCAAGCGATATCTGGATGGATAGTGTAAATACTACTTACGAATTTGCCTTAAAAAAGTCACAGATAAATCAAATTTAAGAGCATCATACTGCCTACGTTTAACCACTCTCTTAATGTATTTCTCTTATTATTTGATACTCATTTGAATTCGCCGTAACCAAAGAGATAATAATCAAAATTGCACTAGATTTAATTCTTAATTTGTTGAAATATTGTACGAAATATTTTTTTTTACCCTATAATATAGCAGATGTTTGCATAATATAGGAGATGTTTGAACAAAAATAGATTGAATTACCTCTAGTGTATGCTGATAGAGATTATCGGAAGATTGGGTGATTTATTATTTTTTATTTTCGTACGAAATTCGCTTTGGAGTGAATATATATTTTTATTTTTAAAAGGAGAAATTAAGCACCGTCATCACTTTGACCATTCAATTTAAAAACTCATTGGCCATTCTTTCTCTACTTTTTGGACCAAAAGAGAATTGAAACTTTGCACTGAGAATGGCAAATTAGAAAAAAGCACTCAATTCTTGATATGTTTCTTTTAACTCCGTTTGCAGTTGTACATTCTTTGCATCTATTTTTACATGTAAGTATGTAGAAGAAATGACCACATGAGAGAGGTTAATTGTTACATACATACATATGTATGTATGTACGGAATTTGCAATACGCTTATCACTGATTTTATGAACTTCTATGCAAGCACATAACCTCACTTTGGTAAAACTCTGAGATCTAAATTTTCTTCAATTTCCAAATTTATTACAAATTGCCAATGTCTACACTACTGGTGATCTTTCTTTTGAGATTTGAAAGCAATTTTCTTGAAAACTGATTTCTTGGTGTTTTTTTTTTTTTTTTTTTTTCAAACAGACGTTGCAACGCTTGGTGCAAATTTAATGAATTTTAAGACATTTATTAGTCTTTTTTTATTTTTCTAGTACTGAATCTTAATTTTTTCAGTTTTTAATCAATTTTTATTTAATCAAAATTTCTGTAACACACAAAAAACACGTGCATGTAGTAATGCTTACCGAACTGAGTTTTGACTAATTTGCTTTGGATTTGCATTAACGCATTTACCTCTGTTTCCTTTGTTCTCCTTTTTGATTGGGTTGTGGATTTTGTTTGTTCGTTCTTTTCGGCGAATGGACCATGTAGACGGCTGGAGGGGGTTATGGTAGAGTGGATGATGTAAATGTAACCTTAGAAAATTAACCTCCAAACCTCTATTTAATTTGTGGACTGTAATTAATAGGGCAGCAAACGATGATTATCCACACAAAGAGGAGATAATCCTTGAAAATAAAACAGCTTGCGACGATAATAAGTCAAAACACTCAATAGATATAAAATGAATCCAGGAGTTTATTTTAAGTATAGTTGTTCACCGCTTTAGGAATGTAGGCCAAGTGGACGAGTTTAGCTAGTCTTAAGTCTTAACAAGTGTAGGTGGTTATTAAAAGTCATTTTATCCATGCCATTAACATTAATGTTAATCTAAATTAGTACAATTTATGGTTATCAAATTCAAATTATATGTACTAGTATAATAATTCACAATAGGAATTTCATATCGGTTAGAGTTATTTGTGATTTAAATTCACATAAAAAATCAATTAAAATATAATCTAAGTCCAAACTTATGAAGTTTGGACATGTGCAATAATAACAATAATAAAAAAAAAAAACAAATAATTTCCAAGTATGTACAAATAAAGATACAAATATTACAACAAAAATAAACACATAACAAATAGGAGATATTAAGTAATTATTAATCGCGAAAAAATTCTATTCTACTAAAGTGAGAGTGCTTAAAGGGGTGTGGTTCGTCTCACGCAAAAACTGCACCTCAAAAAAGAATGTATAGACATAGAAACCAAACGATCAACATCACGACAAAGTAGCTTACGAACTTTGAATCCGTTTTAGGACAACGAAGGGCTAATAAGAATAAACGGTCGATGAGCAAACTCAAGTATGACATATGATGGGCGATTTTCTATCATCTTGCCAACCAAATCGAAATTATGTGAACATTTCGTAAGAATCGTACATAAGGTCTTAATACACGGTGACACAAAGCTTATGATGACGACCACAAAAAATAAATTCTATGTGCGTAGACATAAACAAACGGTGAAGAAATACGCCAATAATTGTTTGATATGCGTACGGCATAAATAAAACGTAAAATCTCAATTAATGGCATTGTCAACAGAACGTTCAACGCTGACATTGCCATTTACATATACGGGTGTAGACTTTGTAGGCCCGTCCCAGGTGAAATTAGCAATTTTAATAACGTCAATATTTCAGAAGACATAAGCTTGTTTATTGGTTTGATCTTCATGAAAGGCAATTCATATAGAATCCTGCTCCGGTTTAACCTCAGACGCTTTCTCAGCATTTTTTGCATGATTTATTGGGAAAGAGGTTTGCGAGAACGTAATATCTCTGTTATCGGCACTAATTTCGTTGATGCGAGCCAAGAGTTAGTGAGAGAGTTCGAAATTCTTGTCAAGCTGTAAGCAATATAAATTTCAAACTAATATGCAGTAAGGGTTTTCGAACGGAAAATTTTTGCATGAATTGTTTGTCCCGGGATCATTTTGTGCGAAATTTATCCATTCAAAAATAAACTATCGTTTGGTAACATAAATTGTCATAGTATTCGTCTACCTAATTATAATTTAAAGATAAATGATTTGAGCAGTAGCAGCAATAGTGGCCTCGACTTATTTGGTGTTTCAGAATCTTGGTTGAAGGGTTATGTTTCATCCAAACCAGTCTCAATAGCTAGATATACTCTAGTACGGAATGATCGTCCTATTGCTAAAGGGGGTGCCTTGGGATTATTTATTTCTAAAAATATTAAGTTCAAGGTTGTATACCGATCGCCTAACTACGGTGTTTTTGAATCGTTATTTATTGAATTAGGAAGTGGCGTAAAAAAGACCCTTTTTGGTGTGGTTTATTTGCCCCATGGTGATGTCCATGTGTTTGAGGAGTCTCATTGTGACTTATTTGCAAGATACGCTAATGTTGTTGTGGTTGGCGATTTCAATAACAATTTATTTGATATTTCTAAGTCCGCGAAAATGAGAGATTCAGTGATGAGGTTGGGTTTTTCGATAGTACATAATTCCCTTCCCACGCATTTTGATGTTTCTCATTCATCGTCATCCTTAATCGACTATATGCTTGTGAGTGGATACTCATCACTAAGATATTCGTCCCAAGTCCAATGTCCATCAATTTCACACCACTCTCTAATTTTTGCCTCAATTGACTTTTTTATAATACCACAAGAGTTATATTATTAATATCGTGATTTCAGAAACATCGATCAGTATCTAACTAGTTTTAATTTTGAAGAGGCTTTTGCGACTTCAGATGTAGATTTGCAAATACTTGCTTTAAATGATGTTCTCAGTGGTTTATTTTCATTTGTCCCAATTGTTCGCAGGCGTATTAGTAGCTGTTTAGATGGCTGGTTGAATTCTAGAGAAGTTATGTTATCTCGATCATTACGTGATATGGCATATGATGAGTATCTCAGGCAACCTTTGTCGGAAAATTGGAAAATATTTTGTGTATGCAGAAACAAATACAAATCCGTTTTGAGGAAAGAGAGGAGAAAATTCTACTTAAATTTGTTTGCAGGTCTAAATTGCGCTGAAATGTGGAAAAAGATAAATTCTATTAAGAATACGTTTGATGTTAATCTTCTCAACGAATTTTTGTCCAGCCTTCCTCCTCCTTGGGACCGAGACCCGTGGATCTCACTGGGTATCTTTGCCAAGGCCATTCTTTTTCATTTAACTGTGTGTTTGATAGTGACGTTATTCGTGCCTTAGGTGCTATTAAGACCGAAGCTGTTGGATCAGATGGCATACCTGTAAAGTTTCTAAAACTTGTCTATCCATATTTATCTGCCTATTTTGTGCGATTTTTTAATACTATTTTAATGACGTCTAAATTTCCTTCTTGTTGGAAAAGTGCACGTGTGGTCCCTATTCCCAAGAACAAAGGATGTAATAGTATGGAGAGTTTACGTCCTATAAGTATTCTCGCTGCAATTTCTAAAGTATTAGAGCATTTTATGAAGTTTCAAATTTTGGATTTCATTGAAGATAAAAAGGGACTGAGCGATTTTAAGTTCGGTTTCAGGCGTGGTTATAGCACTGTCACTCACTTGCTTCATCTCACGGATACGATAAGGGAGGCTATTGATGCAGGCAGTTTTGGTGTACTTGTAGCTCTTGATTTATCGAAAGCTTTTGATAGGGTCGATAATGTATTGCTGATACAAAAGTTGAAGAATAACTTTCAGTTTAGTAGCACTGCTTGTAAATTAATATATTCGAATCTGCATGACCGATCACAGTTTGTGTACCATAATGGAACATCATCTAGGGAACTAGTTATTAATAGTGTTGTCCCACAGGGATCTGTTTTGGGGCCACTTCTTTTTATATTGTATATAAATGATATCGCAGACGAGATCAGTAGTCACCCTTGTGCACCGTTCATTTATGCTGACGACATGCATTGGTTTTTTAAGAATAGTTTGATTTCTAATTTGGAAGTAGATATAAACTACACTTTAGAGTCTATTAATCATTGGCTCATAGAAAACAACTTCTCTGTTAATGTGGAAAAATCTAAATATATGTTTTTTAAATCAACGAGATGTATATTAAGTCCTAGGCTTCAAATTAATACGAATGGTTCTAGCATAGTATGTGTTGATGAGATGACATGTTTGGGTTGTATTTTTGATGATAAACTCAATTTCGATAGCCATAGTCAGTCTCTGTTTGCAGTTGTTATGTCTACATTACGTCAATTGTATTGTAATAATATGTATTTGCCTCAATTTGTTCGAAAGCAGTTAGGTTTTGCTTTACTCATGTCCAGAATTAATTATTGCATTGAGGTTGTTTCTGGAACTTGCCAAGAGAACATTAAAAAATTGAGAAGATTGAGAAACTCTATAATAAGGTATAACGTTTCGTTCATCGGTTAAAACGTTATGATCACGTCTCAAAACGGTATGATCACGTCAAAATTATTCAGTCTAACTCTCCTGTAGTATTGCGGACCAGTTTTGTTTTTTCTCTTTCAACCCGTCATACACAGATTGTTATTCCACGTTTTTCCTCCTTAGTGTTTGAACGATCATTTATAGTTAGGGTTGCTCGGATATGGAATGTTCTTCCTGTCCAGCTTCGTACTTTTGTCTATCCATCCAGTATATTAAAAATACATATCATTCACTGCAGCTTGAACCAGACTGTAACCTCTTCTTATGTAGCAGTTCTTTAAAAATAATAAAAATAATTAAATTATATTATTTATTATTTATTCGAAATACTACTTGCTCGAAACAGAATTACAATTGCGGAAATGGAAACATTAATGCTATCAATCACTCTTGTAAAAGCAGATGTAATTAATCCTACGCTATTAGATTCCGATGATGTAAATGAATTATTACAATAAATACAACTGTTATAGACTTGCTACAAGTATCACTAGTTAAGGTCCTACTGTATAATGAAACTTAGCAACACCATACAAAAACCCAATATATATATATATATATATATATATATATATATATATATATATATATATATATATATATATATATACAGTAGGAACTTAAATAGTGATACTTCTAGCAAGTCTGTTACAGTTGTATTTGTTGAACTTATTTGTAATAATTCATTTACATCATCGGAATCTAATAGCGTAGGATTAATTACATCTGCTTTTACAAGAGTGATTGATAGCATTAATGTTTCCATTTCCGCAATTGTAATTCTGTTTCGAGCAAGTAGTATTTCGTATAAATACCCTGTATGAATTTGTCCAGGTTTATCGTTTCTAATAATTTTGTTGACAATATCTGTTAACTTATCTGTTCCTCAAAGTCGTCAGAATCGGGAGTCCCCCTATTATTTTTAGTGCTGTTCCCAAGATGTTAATACTTCTCGCGTATCTGTGGTGAACATACAATGATTGTAGGAGGGAGCGTATTCGCTTAATATCAGACTCGAGTATTTTCATCATATGCGAGGAGGGGAAATGTTCCATAAGTTTTTCGGTTTCGTCCGCAATTTCCAAATATATTGTCAGATTTGATGTATGTCGTAAGTAGTCAAAGTCCTGCAAATTATAACATCCCCATCTTCAATCGGTATGTAGTCGGAGCCAGAATAGTCAATTGCTTTAAATGATGTTCTCAGTGGTTTATTTTCATTTGTCCCAATTGTTCGCAGGCGTATTAGTAGCTGTTTAGATGGCTGGTTGAATTCTAGAGAAGTTATGTTATCTCGATCATTACGTGATATGGCATATGATGAGTATCTCAGGCAACCTTTGTCGGAAAATTGGAAAATATTTTGTGTATGCAGAAACAAAGACAAATCCGTTTTGAGGAAAGAGAGGAGAAAATTCTACTTAAATTTGTTTGCAGGTCTAAATTGCGCTGAAATGTGGAAAAAGATAAATTCTATTAAGAATACGTTTGATGTTAATCTTCTCAACGAATTTTTTGTCCAGCCTTCCTCCTCCTTGGGACCGAGACCCGTGGATCTCACTGGGTATCTTTGCCAAGGCCATTCTTTTTCATTTAACTGTGTGTTTGATAGTGACGTTATTCGTGCCTTAGGTGCTATTAAGACCGAAGCTGTTGGATCAGATGGCATACCTGTAAAGTTTCTAAAACTTGTCTATCCATATTTATCTGCCTATTTTGTGCGATTTTTTAATACTATTTTAATGACGTCTAAATTTCCTTCTTGTTGGAAAAGTGCACGTGTGGTCCCTATTCCCAAGAACAAAGGATGTAATAGTATGGAGAGTTTACGTCCTATAAGTATTCTCGCTGCAATTTCTAAAGTATTAGAGCATTTTATGAAGTTTCAAATTTTGGATTTCATTGAAGATAAAAAGGGACTGAGCGATTTTAAGTTCGGTTTCAGGCGTGGTTATAGCACTGTCACTCACTTGCTTCATCTCACGGATACGATAAGGGAGGCTATTGATGCAGGCAGTTTTGGTGTACTTGTAGCTCTTGATTTATCGAAAGCTTTTGATAGGGTCGATAATGTATTGCTGATACAAAAGTTGAAGAATAACTTTCAGTTTAGTAGCACTGCTTGTAAATTAATATATTCGAATCTGCATGACCGATCACAGTTTGTGTACCATAATGGAACATCATCTAGGGAACTAGTTATTAATAGTGTTGTCCCACAGGGATCTGTTTTGGGGCCACTTCTTTTTATATTGTATATAAATGATATCGCAGACGAGATCAGTAGTCACCCTTGTGCACCGTTCATTTATGCTGAAGACATGCATTGGTTTTTTAAGAATAGTTTGATTTCTAATTTGGAAGTAGATATAAACTACACTTTAGAGTCTATTAATCATTGGCTCATAGAAAACAACTTCTCTGTTAATGTGGAAAAATCTAAATATATGTTTTTTAAATCAACGAGATGTATATTAAGTCCTAGGCTTCAAATTAATACGAATGGTTCTAGCATAGTATGTGTTGATGAGATGACATGTTTGGGTTGTATTTTTGATGATAAACTCAATTTCGATAGCCATAGTCAGTCTCTGTTTGCAGTTGTTATGTCTACATTACGTCAATTGTATTGTAATAATATGTATTTGCCTCAATTTGTTCGAAAGCAGTTAGGTTTTGCTTTACTCATGTCCAGAATTAATTATTGCATTGAGGTTGTTTCTGGAACTTGCCAAGAGAACATTAAAAAATTGAGAAGATTGAGAAACTCTATAATAAGGTATAACGTTTCGTTCATCGGTTAAAACGTTATGATCACGTCTCAAAACGGTATGATCACGTCAAAATTATTCAGTCTAACTCTCCTGTAGTATTGCGGACCAGTTTTGTTTTTTCTCTTTCAACCCGTCATACACAGATTGTTATTCCACGTTTTTCCTCCTTAGTGTTTGAACGATCATTTATAGTTAGGGTTGCTCGGATATGGAATGTTCTTCCTGTCCAGCTTCGTACTTTTGTCTATCCATCCAGTATATTAAAAATACATATCATTCACTGCAGCTTGAACCAGACTGTAACCTCTTCTTATGTAGCAGTTCTTTAAAAATAATAAAAATAATTAAATTATATTATTTATTATTTATTCGAAATACTACTTGCTCGAAACAGAATTACAATTGCGGAAATGGAAACATTAATGCTATCAATCACTCTTGTAAAAGCAGATGTAATTAATCCTACGCTATTAGATTCCGATGATGTAAATGAATTATTACAATAAATACAACTGTTATAGACTTGCTACAAGTATCACTAGTTAAGGCCCTACTGTATAATGAAACTTAGCAACACCATACAAAAACCCAATATATATATATATATATATATATATATATATATATATATATATATATATATATATACAGTAGGAACTTAAATAGTGATACTTCTAGCAAGTCTGTTACAGTTGTATTTGTTGAACTTATTTGTAATAATTCATTTACATCATCGGAATCTAATAGCGTAGGATTAATTACATCTGCTTTTACAAGAGTGATTGATAGCATTAATGTTTCCATTTCCGCAATTGTAATTCTGTTTCGAGCAAGTAGTATTTCGTATAAATACCCTGTATGAATTTGTCCAGGTTTATCGTTTCTAATAATTTTGTTGACAATATCTGTTAACTTATCTGTTCCTCAAAGTCGTCAGAATCGGGAGTCCCCCTATTATTTTTAGTGCTGTTCCCAAGATGTTAATACTTCTCGCGTATCTGTGGTGAACATACAATGATTGTAGGAGGGAGCGTATTCGCTTAATATCAGACTCGAGTATTTTCATCATATGCGAGGAGGGGAAATGTTCCATAAGTTTTTCGGTTTCGTCCGCAATTTCCAAATATATTGTCAGATTTGATGTATGTCGTAAGTAGTCAAAGTCCTGCAAATTATAACATCCCCATCTTCAATCGGTATGTAGTCGGAGCCAGAATAGTCAATTAATTTTGTGGTAAGGGGTCTGATAAGCAACATCATCAAAGTCCTAAAATTTGTTTAAAAGAGTTGTTAATTATAATCGGATTATACAAATTTTGAATTATCTAATGTTGTCCTTGTGGACCACCCTCCCTCTAATAAGAACCGTAGTTCCTAGATCGGCTTCTATTGTTTCTTCAGAGTATAACGGGGTCAATTTGTTTCTTAGCCTTTTGTTGTTTTTCACTAGTACGGGCTCACCAACTTCAAATGTTATATTTTGCCTGGAGGCATTGTTTCTATTTAGTACGGTCTGTTGAGCTTTTGAAATTTTTTCTTTAATTTCCTCCCTTAATTCGGATGAGGAGGATTTGAAAATATCTATCGGTCGTTTGTTGGTTATTGAGTGAATAGTCCGATTATATTTTATGGTTGCTACTAAAACAAGGTCAACTGTGCTTTCCATTTTCTTTTCTAATTTGAGGCATCTAGTTATTTCAGAAAGTGTGCTATGAAAGCGCTCGACTTGTCCATTTGATGTGCTATGAAGGGGAGCAGCGTTTTCCACTTTAACATTAAATTGATCCCGTAACAGGGACATAAAAGTCTCAGATTTTAGTGAAGGTTCGTTGTCATAGTAAATATTTTCCGTGTGTGCAAATAGATTCATTAGTTGTATAATCGGGCCTTTTAAATCTATTATTGTACGAGATGGAATATGTTGAACAACCGCAAACTTTGAAAATTTATCGATGCATGTTAGAAAAAAATTTTTATTCGTTGAAAATACATCAATATGCAGCATTTCGCCTACGTAAGATGGTGTTGGGGTTACCCCAAGCTCATGTTTCATAGGGTGTCTGTCGTATTTAGCCCTCGAACAGATTTTACAATTTGCAGCAATTTTATTTGCCAACTTTGCCATTTTTGGAAAATAATAATCAGAAAGTATCTGCTTAACATTTTCCTGAGCGGTTATGTTCGATGGCAATAATTTCCCTCTGTTCATTTTTATCAAAAATGTCCTGGAAAAAATTTTTGCAGTGCCAAAATTTAGTAGCGGGAAAGTATCTAACCAATTCATGCTGAATACAGGCTAAAGTTGGCAGATCGCAATGTATTGCATTTACGACATTTGGATTGATCACTGATTTTACTTCGTTTAGCAATGTTTCCCTGCTTGTGAAGTCAATCCTATGTCGAGTCTTCTCAGTAAAGACAATAAAATTTCTTTTAAGTAGGAGGACAATTTGGTTCCTAAAGCAATTGACCGGTTTTTCTGTAGACTCAATGGTATAGGTCAAAGATATTTCGCTGTGTACCGTTGCGAGATCTGAGTGATTATCCTCTTCCAAAGTATTCAAAGATTGAGGCTCGAAATGTTTCTCGGTGCGCATAGATTCTACATTCAGAGTATGGATGTTCTGTCGCGAAAGGGCGCCCGCCACATAATTCACCTTTCCAGGTTTATAAATAATTTTGGCATTATGTTCGTCAACAAATGCTGCCCACCGTTTTATCTTAGCATTAGGGTTTCTATCAGAGACTGAAAATGTAAGTGGTTGGTGGTCTGTGTAAATATTTAAATATCTTACTCCACATAAAAAGTTCCTCAATTTTTGAAGAGCCCAAACAATAGCTAAGAGCTCTCTCTCATTAGTGGCATAGTTTTGCTCTTTATCTTTAAGGGTTCTGGAAATCATGGTGATTGGCCTCCCCCCTTGTGAGAGAACTGCTCCCAGACCCAATGAAGAGGCGTCTGTTGTAAGATCAAAAGGTTTTTTGAAGTCAGGATAAAGAAGCATAACATCTTCAGAAGCAAGGATTTCCTTTAATTTACTAACCGTCTGCATTTGCACTTCATTAAAATTTATTTTCACCGTTTTTGATTGAGTAGCTCTAATCTTGCCGTTTTCGCCCTTTAGAATATCTGTTAGCGGATGGGCGATAGATGCGAAATCTTTAATTGATGTAATAACTTGCCAATCCTAGAAACGACCTTACGTTGAAGAGTGTAGAAGGTGTTTCATAATTAAGGATGGTCTTTTTCCGGGCTCGTTCTGATGCCATTTCTGGACACAAAAAAAACGAGGTATTCGACACTTTCCCGAAAGAAATGTGATTTTTCCCGAGAAGTTCTCATATTTGCCCCGTATAATCTCTCCAGTACCCATTCAATATGTTTCACATGGTCTTCTTCGGTTTCAGAGAAAATAATGACGTCGTCGACGTAAACATAGCATGACTTTCCAATTTGCTCTCTCAGGACATCGTCGATGGCCCTTTAGAAAATGCTGGGGGCATTCTTCAGACCAAAAGGAAGACGGCAAAATTCATATTTTCCATTTCCATCTGAGAATGCAGTTTTTTCACGATCTTGTTCAGATAGTGTTATTTGATGGAAACCTGATTTAAGGTCAAGTGTCGTAAAAAATTTTGCTTTGCCAAGATTTGAGAGAATGACGGGTATTTGGGGTATTGGGTATTTGTCATCGATCGTAATGCTGTTCAGTTTCCTGAAGTCTATAACTAGTCGTTTGTTGGAATTACCGTATTCATCCTTGCTTTTTTTTATCAACAAACCAAACGGGATTATTGTAGGGGGATCTGGAAGGCCGTATTATGCCGTTATGCAGAAGTTCTTTTACTTCATTGTTAACAAAATCTGCTACACCCATGGGATATGGGTATAGTTTTGTATAAACTAGAATTAGTTCTAATGGTAGCTACAATATTCGTATTATATGGAAGTGATTTTTTGGGGTTTGCAAAAACAACCGAAAATTTTTATCACTTCCTTAAATTTTTCCGCAACGATATGAGGTATTTTCATGTCCTTAACTTGTGTAAAATTTACATTTACGCATTTTAAAAATTGGATCTTTTCGATCCCAACTGTAGTTTTAAGTTCCCTACTTTCAAAATTCAACGTTGCACCTGTCTGTGTTAATAGATCCAGGCCAATTATACCGTCAAACGTTGATAGTGATGGTAAGATAAAAAAATTACTATTGCTTTGAAAAATATTTATGGTACATTTTTCCTTAATTGCTGTGAAACCATGAATAGATTTCACTATGAACGGGTTGGCTATTGGAATAATACCTTTTATAGGTTTGATATAATTCTTCGAAGCCCCCGTATCAATAAGCAATTTCATGATTTTCCCTGCCACTTTCCTTTCTATAAATGGTAGCAGGGAGTTGTGCCTAAAAAATTGATCTGGTCAAATTCATCCCCAGCATCGATTACAATATCGTCTACTTCGGTTTCTGCCATTTGATGGTAGTCTTGACAACATCCGGACTCATCTTGAGAAATGTGATTAATTCTCTGGTGTTTTAGCCCAGTGTATTTTGCCGTACCACTGTTGGGTCATTTCACGGCCTGGCGTTTGGTCGATTTTGGAACGGCTGTGGTAGGTTCTGATTTTGATCGTATTGATTCTGAGGTAAGCCCTGTGTAGATGGCTTGAATTTAGTTGATTGTCTGAATCGCATAGATTCATCGACCTCCATGGGTTCTATTTGATTATTTTCGTTCTTGTTTGAACGATTTGAATTTCTTTTAGAAAAGTACGGATTTTTACTTTGAACATTTCCGTGTGCGAAATGTGTTTCATACTTATACTATCGTCGCGTGATTTAGCGAAGTTTGACGCGAATTGGTATCATTCCCGATTTGACCAAACCTCTTGGGCCAACGCCAATGCTGATGGTAAGTCGGATGGATGAGCGGAAAATAATACATTACTCAAATCTTTTTTTGTGCCAGAAATGAAAACGCGTAACGCATCCATTCTGTATTTTTCGTTCATACAATTTGCGACAACACTTTCATATGACATAGTGGTTTTGTTGGTAAGTAATGCCAGTTTCTTTTCTACTTCATCATAGAATTCTAGTAACGTCATATTAGCCTGACGAAAAGTGGACAACTCTTGCTCAATTAAGTAAATTGGACGCTTATCCGAATAAGTAAAGTCCAGTCGGGCAATAATAGCCTTAAAATTTAACACTGTATTGAATGAGGATAACACCATATCGGCTTGACCCTTTATTTTATTTCGAATTATTGCTACTGCCTGATAGTGTTTAGAACTTCCATCGTAAGGCTCGAACAACTTATAAGCTGTATGAGCAGCCTGGCGCCATGAAACGTACGTTTCATGTTTGCCTTCAAAGTCTGGTAAGGATTTTACAACCTCTAATGACTCATCACACCGAATTTCTTTGTTAATTTCAACATCCTTATAAGGCACAACTTCAGGAGTCGATAAAGAGAATTTTTCAAGTTTATTATCAATATCGGAAATTTGTTTTTCAAATTGCTGTCTTTGAACTTTCAAAGCCGCCGAAATGGCAGAGTCAACAAGTACACGTATGCTTTCTGCGGTAGTTGCCATTATATTATTATTGTCAGATCTTTTGTCTACAGGAATTTGATTGAAGGAATTTATTATAGATTCTACTTCTTGGTCAAGATCAGAAAAAACGAACAGGCTTTTTTTTAAATTTCACGAATTTCCAAAAAAAAACAAGCGGAATTAATTTTAAATATTATCGAAACCAATGTTTGCTAGCAGCCACTCACTTCTTATTAAGATCTTTATGATTCACTATATAATATTTATCATACACATTTTTCCAAACACTCGATTTGTGTTATTTAATATTAATTTTAATAATAAATGTATTACTCAATATTTACTATCTTACGATTGTATAAATAGAGACTCCATTTTATATTGTGGGTGTCCTCTCCGCTGATGATGTTGTCGCCGTTGTTGTCCTCTTGTGTTTCTTATTTCTACGCAGCCCAGACTGATTTCGAAGCCTGATGACGCACCTTCTTTCCAAGTTTTCACTTAATGTTTTAAGTTTTTTATAAACTGATTTTATATATTTTTTTAACCCTGTTGGGCGCCAGTTAAGTATTTTGGGTATTTGTATGGTGTTGTTAAACCTTCTTTATTCCACTTCTCTTATCAAACTAACTTATCAAGATACTATATATATATATATATATATATATATATATATATATATATATATATATATATATATATATATATATATATATATATATATATATATATATATATATATATATATATATATGTAAATTGTATGAGAAATGCTGATTCAAATGAAAGCTCTCGAGGAAAAATTTCAGAATATATATGTGTTATATTCCTCAATAATTTCAGATTATCGATGTTTTTCCGACTTCCTAACTGAATTGCACAAAAACTATTATAGATGCATTATTGAGGCCCAGCTCAGTAAAAGCTCTCGATGAGCACTTCCAGAATACGTATGCCTTATATTCGCTACTTCAAATAATATAATGTTTGCATGCAAATAATCGAATTTTTCCGGTCATGACAGATGATTTGTTATGATGAGCACTTTCGAAGATGTGGACCTGCACAGACAATTTTTTGTCTTAGGGTGAAGTATCCAAATCGAACTTCAAATACCAAATTTGAAACAATTCCGGTGAATAATGTCGCTAAATACATTAAAATACCGAATATCGGGAGGTACCGTTATATGGAGGCTATATGAGGACGTGGACTGGCACAGACAATTTTCTCTCTTAGGGTGTAGTATCCATTTCGAACTTTAAATACCAAATTTGAAACAATTCCGTTGAATAATGTCGTTAAAATTATTAAAATACCGAAAATCGAGAGGTACCGTTATATGGGGGCTATATGAAAACGTGGACCTACATGGCCCATTTACGAACTTAACCTGCCTACTGGAATACTAAACATGTGTGCAAAATTTTAGCCGTCTATCTCAATTCATTCGAAAGATAGCGTGATTACAACAGACAGACAGATAGACGGACAGACAGACGGACAGACAGACGGACATGGCTAAAACGTCTTAGAATTTTACGCTGATCAAGAATATATATACTTTGTTGGGTCTGACATGAGTATTTCGAGGAGTTACAAACGGAATGACAAAGTTAATATACCCTCGATAGAATTGTGGAGGGTATAAAAATGCACTTCGATATTGGTTAATATTTTTATTAATAACATAAGTGGACAGATACATATTGTTTACTTATATATCGTAGTATAAAATTTGTCGAGTATCAGGTACCAAATACTTGGCCCTACATCAAAATAAATAGTTCGATTAGTGAAGACGTAACGATATGAAGCAATGTAAACGTAATTAAACCTAACTGATCGCAACAGATCTAAACAGCACTTAAATTTCATAAAAGTCAAGTTCATTAAAACAAATAAAATTATTAAGAAATATGGACTTTAAAACATAGTAATAATTGAAACTTAAGCGTGAAGTAAAGTAATAATAAAACAAATAAAAAATATTTATATTTTTTCTCAAAGTTTAAGAAATAAACATTTGTTGAATATAGAAGCTATTGAAGCCAATAATTTCTATTTACTTCAATCTTAAAAAATAAGTTTTGAGGAAGTTAAATAAAGGCAGATAGTAATCAAATTAATATACAAATTATAAATAATAGATAGCGTATTACATGTCATAAAATTCCAAATACAGTTTCAGTCTCACAGGCTCACACTCTTGCGACTATTAGTCACGTTGATGTCATCCTACCAACCGCGTTGGTGCAAATCGAATATTGCGGATATTCCTTAGGTGCTCTTTTAGGTCGTTTAGCTTTAGTTCGTTATTAAGAAAATTCTGAGAACAAGAGAAAGTCGGACGGGCTCCTATACTGATAGAATTTGAAGAATATTGCGAACAACGAAGGGCTAATAAGAATAAAGGTCGATGAGCCGTTAGGGGCTCTTTTAGATTCGGCTTCGAAAAGATCGTTTAGCATTAGTTCGTTATTAAGAAAATTCTGAGAACAAGAGAAAGCCGAACGGGCTGGTAGAATTTGAAGAATATTGCGAGCAACTGTATGTACATAGATACAACCCGCCGTCGCTCGCACGGAAGATCTTAAAAACAATATATGTGTCGATGACATCTTAGCCAGCGGTCATACAGTTGACTGGGCACTGCGGGAACAAAAGGAAGTATTAAAAACATTTAAATCAGCGGGATTTCCAGTAAAGAAAATTACCCAGATTTACTTTGAAGTTACTTTGATGCAAAAACAAACAATGATTTCTATTTATTTACATTGTGCCAATAATGTGCAATAATAAAAAAACAAGTAATTTCTAAGTATTTACAATAAAGATAAAAATATTACAACAAAAAAAAAAAACACATAACAAATAGGAGATATTAAGTAATTATTAATCGCGAAAAATGGGTGGTGAGCATCCAAATGATGGCGCAAACGCCTTAAACGATATGACGGCAATAGTTTTGGAACACAATTGCTGACGAACTTTTGCGTTCGCGGAGAGGTAACCAAATCTGGTGGTATACGTAGAGTATCGTTCCAATTGGAAGAGTTTAGAGATTCGTTTGACATGACAAAGCTCTCGACGAAGCTCAATATATATATATATATATATATATATATATATATATATATATATATATATATATATATATATATATATATATATATATATATATATATCCGACTTTCTCTTGTTCTCAGAATTTTCTTAATAACGAACTAAAGCTAAACGACCTAAAAGAGCACCTAAGGAATATCCGCAATATTCAATTTGCACCAACGCGGTTGGTAGGATGACATCAACGTGACTAATAGTCGCAAGAGTTTGAGCCTGTGAGACTGCAACTGTATTTGGAATTTTATGACATGTAATGCGCTATCTATTATTTATAATTTGTATATTAATTTGATTACTATCTGCCTTTATTTAACTTCCTCAAAACTTATTTTTTAAGATTGAAGTAAATAGAAATTATTGGCTTCAATAGCTTCTATATTCAACAAATGTTTATTTCTTAAACTTTGAGAAAAAATATAAATATTTTTTATTTGTTTTATTATTACTTTACTTCACGCTTAAGTTTCAATTATTACTGTGTTTTAAAGTCCATATTTCTTAATAATTTTATTTGTTTTAATGAACTTGACTTTTATGAAATTTAAGTGCTGTTTAGATCTGTTGCGATCAGTTAGGTTTAATTACGTTTACATTGCTTCATATATATATATATATATATATATATATATATATATATATATATATATATATATATATGAAAGCGACGTTGAGAGCTTTGTCTCTATACTACTCTACGTATACCACCAGATATGGTAACTTCTTCTTTTTTTTTTTTTGTAATCCCGCTGATTTAAATGTTTTTAATACTTCCTTTTGTTCCCGCAGTGCCCAGTCAACTGTATGACCGCTGGCTAAGATGTCATCGACACATATATTGTTTTTAAGATCTTCCGTGCGAGCGACGGCGGGTTGTATCTATGTACATACAGTTGTTCGCAATATTCTTCAAATTCTACCAGCCCGTTCGGCTTCCTCTTGTTCTCAGAATTTTCTTAATAACGAACTAATGCTAAACGATCTTTTCGAAGCCGAATCTAAAAGAGCCCCTAACGGCTCATCGACCTTTATTCTTATTAGCCCTTCGTTGTTCGCAATATTCTTCAAATTCTATCAGTATAGGAGCCCGTCCGACTTTCTCTTGTTCTCAGAATTTTCTTAATAACGAACTAAAGCTAAACGACCTAAAAGAGCACCTAAGGAATATCCGCAATATTCAATTTGCACCAACGCGGTTGTTAGGATGACATCAACGTGACTAATAGTCGCAAGAGTTTGAGCCTGTGAGACTGCAACTGTATTTGGAATTTTATGACATGTAATGCGCTATCTATTATTTATAATTTGTATATTAATTTGATTACTATCTGCCTTTATTTAACTTCCTCAAAACTTATTTTTTAAGATTGAAGTAAATAGAAATTATTGGCTTCAATAGCTTCTATATTCAACAAATGTTTATTTCTTAAACTTTGAGAAAAAATATAAATATTTTTTTATTTGTTTTATTATTACTTTACTTCACGCTTAAGTTTCAATTATTACTATGTTTTAAAGTCCATATTTCTTAATAATTTTATTTGTTTTAATGAACTTGACTTTTATGAAATTTAAGTGCTGTTTAGATCTGTTGCGATCAGTTAGGTTTAATTACGTTTACATTGCTTCATATCGTTACGTCTTCACTAATCGAACTATTTATTTTGATGTAGGGCCAAGTATTTGGTACCTGATACTCGACAAATTTTATACTACGATATATAAGTAAACAATATGTATCTGTCCACTTATGTTATTAATAAAAATATTAACCAATATCGAAGTGCATTTTTATACCCTCCACCATTCTATCGAGGGTATATTAACTTTGTCATTCCGTTTGTAACTCCTCGAAATACTCATGTCAGACCCAACAAAGTATATATATTCTTGATCAGCGTAAAATTCTAAGACGTTTTAGCCATGTCCGTCTGTCTGTCCGTCTGTCTGTCCGTCTATCTGTCTGTCTGTTGTAATCACGCTATCTTTCGAATGAATTGAGATAGACGGCTAAAATTTTGCACACATGTTTAGTATTCCAGTAGGCAGGTTAAGTTCGTAAATGGGCCATGTAGGTCCACGTTTTCATATAGCCCCCATATAACGGTACCTCTCGATTTTCGGTATTTTAATAATTTTAACGACATTATTCAACGGAATTGTTTCAAATTTGGTATTTAAAGTTCGAAATGGATACTACACCCTAAGAGAGAAAATTGTCTGTGCCAGTCCACGTCCTCATATAGCCTCCATATAACGGTACCTCCCGATATTCGGTATTTTAATGTATTTAGCGACATTATTCACCGGAATTGTTTCAAATTTGGTATTTGAAGTTCAATTTGAATACTTCACCCTAAGACAAAAAATTGTCTGTGCAGGTCCACATCTTCGAAAGTGCTCATCATAACAAATCATCTGTCATGACCGGAAAAATTCGATTATTTGCATGCAAACATTATATTATTTGAAGTAGCGAATATAAGGCATACGTATTCAGGAAGTGCTAATCGAGAGCTTTTACTGAGCTGGGCCTCAATGAAGCATCTATAATAGTTTTTGTGCAATTCAATTAGGAAGTCGGAAAACATCGATAATCTGAAATTATTGAGGAATATAACACATATATATTCTGAAATTTTTCCTCGAGAGCTTTCATTTGAATCAGCATTTCTCATTACATATATATATATATATATATATATATATATATATATATATATATATATATATATATATATATATATATATATATATATATATATATATATATATATATGTATATATATATATATATATATATATATATATATATATATATATATATATATAGATATATATATATAATATTTGTTTATTTATTCAACGTATTGCAATATAATACTCCACAAAAAGGCGCAAAGTCAGCAGTACAAAACAATAATTATAAGTTTATTCATAGCTTTAAGTATCTTGATAAGTTAGTTTGATAAGAGAAGTGGAATAAAGAATTTTTAACAACACCATACAAATACCCAAAATACTTAACTGGCGCCCAACAGGGTTAAAAAAATATATAAAATAAGTTTATAAAAAACTTAAAACATTAAGTGAAAACTTGGAAAGAAGGTGCGTCATCAGGCTTCGAAATCAGTCTGGGCTGCGTAGAAATAAGAAACACAAGAGGACAACAACGGCGACAACATCATCAGCGGAGAGGACACCCACAATATAAAATGGAGTCTCTATTTATACAATCGTAAGATAGTAAATATTGAATAATACATTTATTATTAAAATTAATATTAAATAACATATATATATATATATATATATATATATAGAGACAATTTTCTCTCTTAGGGTGTAGTATCCATTTTGAATTTTAAATACCAAATTTGAAACAATTCCGGTGAATAATGTCGTTAAAATCATTAAATACCGAAAATCGAGAGGTACCGTTATATGGGGGCTATATGAAAACGTGGACCTACATGGCCCATTTACGAACTTAACCTGCCTACTGGAATACTAAACATGTGTGCAAAATTTTAGCCATCTATCTCAATTCATTCGAAAGATAGCGTGATTACAACAGACAGACAGACAGACGGACAGACAGACAGACAGACGGACAGACAGACAGGCGGACATGGATAAAACGTCTTAGAATTATACGCTGATCAAGAATATCTATACTTTGTTGGGTCTGACATGAGTATTTCGAGGAGTTACAAACGGAATGACAAAGTTAATATACCCTCCATAGAATGGTGGAGGGTATAAAAATTCACTTCGATATTGGTTAATATTTTTATTAATAACATAAGTGGACAGATACATATTGTTTACTTATATATCGTAGTATAAAATTTGTCGAGTATCAGGTACCAAATACTTGGCCCTACATCAAAATAAATAGTTCGATTAGTGAAGACGTAACGATATGAAGCAATGTAAACGTAATTAAACCTAACTGATCGCAACAGATCTAAACAGCACTTAAATGTCATAAAAGTCAATTTCATTAAAACAAATAAAATTATAAAGAAATATGGAGTTTAAAACATAGTAATAATTGAAACTAAAGCATGAAGTAAAGTAACAATAAAACAAATAAAATAATATTTATATTTTTTTCTCAAAGTTTAAGAAATAAACATTTGTTGAGTATAGAAGCTATTGAAGCCAATAATTTCTATTTAACTTCAATCTTAAAAAATAAGTTTTGAGAAAGTTAAATAAAGGCAGATAGTAATCAAATTAATATACAAATTAGGGGCTCTTTTAGATTCGGCTTCAAAAAGATCGTTTAGCATTAGTTCGTTATTAAGGAAATTCTGAGAACAAGAGGAAGCCGAACGGGCTAGTAGAATTTGAAGAATATTGCGAACAACTGTATGTACATAGATACAACCCGCCGTCGCTCGCAAGGAAGATCTTAAAAACAATATATGTGTCGATGACATCTTAGCAAGCGGTCATACAGTTGACTGGGCACTGCGGGCACAAAAGGAAGTATTAAAAACATTTAAATCAGCGGGATTTCCAGTAAAGAAAATTACCCAGATTTACTTTGAAGTTACTTTAATGCAAAAACGAACAATAATTTTTATTTATTTAAATTGTGCTAATAATGTGCAATAATAAAAAAACAAATAATTTCCAAGTATTTACAAATAAAGATAAAAATATTACAACAAAAAAAAAAAAAAACACATAACAAATAGGAGATATTAAGTAATTATTAATCGCGAAAAAATGGGCGGTATATATATATATATATATATATATATATATATATATATATATATATATATATATATATATATATATATATATATATATATATATATATATATATATATATATATATATATATATATATATATTATATATATATATATATATATATATATATATATATATATATATATATATATATATATGTTATTTAATATTAATTTTAATAATAAATGTATTATTCAATATTTACTATCTTACGATTGTATAAATAGAGACTCCATTTTATATTGTGGGTGTCCTCTCCGCTGATGATGTTGTCGCCGTTGTTGTCCTCTTGTGTTTCTTATTTCTACGCAGTCCACACTGATTTCGAAGCCTGATGACGCACCTTCTTTCCAAGTTTTCACTTAATGTTTTAAGTTTTTTATAAACTTATTTTATATATTTTTTTAACCCTGTTGGGCGCCAGTTAAGTATTTTGGGTATTTGTATGGTGTTGTTAAACCTTCTTTATTCCACTTCTCTTATCAAACAAACTTATCAAGATACTTAAAGCTATGAATAAACTTATAATTATTGTTTTGTACTGCTGACTTTGCGCCTTTTTGTGGAGTATTATATTGCAATACGTTGAATAAATAAACAAATATTATATATATCTCTCTCTCTATATATATATATATATATATATATATATATATATATATATATATATATATATATATATATATATATACATATATATATATATATATATATATATATATATATATATATATATATATATATATATATATATATATATATATATATATATATATATATATATATATATATATATATATATATATATATATATATATATATATATATATATATATATATATATATATATATGTAAATTGTATGAGAAATGCTGATTCAAATGAAAGCTCTCGAGGAAAAATTTCAGAATATATATGTGTTATATTCCTCAATAATTTCAGATTATCGATGTTTTCCGACTTCCTAATTGAATTGCACAAAAACTATTATAGATGCTTCATTGAGGCCCAGCTCAGTAAAAGCTCTCGATTAGCACTTCCTGAATACGTATGCCTTATATTCGCTACTTCAAATAATATAATGTTTGCATGCAAATAATCGAATTTTTCCGGTCATGACAGATGATTTGTTATGATGAGCACTTTCGAAGATGTGGACCTGCACAGACAATTTTTGTCTTAGGGTGAAGTATTCAAATTGAACTTCAAATACCAAATTTGAAACAATTCCGGTGAATAATGTCGCTAAATACATTAAAATACCGAATATCGGGAGGTACCGTTATATGGAGGCTATATGAGGACGTGGACTGGCACAGACAATTTTCTCTCTTAGGGTGTAGTATCCATTTCGAACTTTAAATACCAAATTTGAAACAATTCCGTTGAATAATGTCGTTAAAATTATTAAAATACCGAAAATCGAGAGGTACCGTTATATGGGGGCTATATGAAAACGTGGACCTACATGGCCCATTTACGAACTTAACCTGCCTACTGGAATACTAAATATGAGTGCAAAATTTTAGCCGTCTATCTCAATTCATTCGAAAGATAGCGTGATTACAACAGACAGACAGACAGACGGACAGACAGACGGACATGGCTAAAAGTATAGATATTCTTGATCAGCGTAAAATTCTAAGACGTTTTATCCATGTCCGTCTGTCTGTCTTAACGACATTATTCACCGGAATTGTTTCAAATTTGGTATTTAAAATTCAAAATGGATACTACACCCTAAGAGAGAAAATTGTCTCTGCAAGTCCACGTCTTCATATATATATATATATATATATATATATATATACGCAATACGTTGAATAAATAAACAAATATTATATATATATATATATATATATATATATATATATATATATATATATATATATATATATATATATATATATATATATATATATATATATATATATATATATATATATATATATATATATTATATATATATATATATATATATATATATATATATATATATAATATTTGTTTATTTATTCAACGTATTGCAATATAATACTCCACAAAAAGGCGCAAAGTCAGCAGTACAAAACAATAATTATAAGTTATTCATAGCTTTAAGTATCTTGATAAGTTAGTTTGATAAGAGAAGTGGAATAAAGAATTTTTAACAACACCATACAAATACCCAAAATACTTAACTGGCGCCCAACAGGGTTAAAAAATATATAAAATAAGTTTATAAAAAACTTAAAACATTAAGTGAAAACTTGGAAAGAAGGTGTCATCAGGCTTCGAAATCAGTCTGGGCTGCGTAGAAATAAGAAACACAAGAGGACAACAACGGCGACAACATCATCAGCGGAGAGGACACCCACAACATAAAATGGAGTCTCTATTTATACAATCGTAAGATCGTAAATATTGAATAATACATTTATTATTAAAATTAATATTAAATAACACACACACATAATATATATATATATTATATATATATATATATATATATATATATATATATATATATATATATATATATATATATATATATATATATATATATATATATATATATATATATATATATATATATATATATATATATATATATATATATATATATATATATATATATATATATATATATATATATATTGAGCTTCGTCGAGAGCTTTGTCATGTCAAACGAATCTCTAAACTCTTCCAATTGGAACGATACTCTACGTATACCACCAGATTTGGTTACCTCTCCGCGAACGCAAAAGTTCGTCAGCAATTGTGTTCCAAAACTATTGCCGTCATATCGTTTAAGGCGTTTGCGCCATCATTTGGATGCTCACCACCCATTTTTCGCGATTAATAATTACTTAATTCTCCTATTTGTTATGTGTTTTTTTTTTTGTTGTAATATTTTTATCTTTATTTGTAAATACTTAGAAATTACTTGTTTTTTTATTATTGCACATTATTGGCACAATGTAAATAAATAGAAATCATTGTTTGTTTTTGCATCAAAGTAACTTCAAAGTAAATCTGGGTAATTTTCTTTACTGGAAATCCCGCTGATTTAAATGTTTTTAATACTTCCTTTTGTGCCCGCAGTGCCCAGTCAACTGTATGACCGCTTGCTAAGATGTCATCGACACATATATTGTTTTTAAGATCTTCCGTGCGAGCGACGGCGGGTTGTATCTATGTACATACAGTTGTTCGCAATATTCTTCAAATTCTACCAGCCCGTTCGGCTTCCTCTTGTTCTCAGAATTTTCTTAATAACGAACCAATGCTAAACAATCTTTTTGAAGCCGAATCTAAAAGAGCCCCTAACGGCTCATCGATCGTTTATTCTTATTAGCCCTTCGTTGTTCGCAATATTCTTCAAATTCTATCAGTATAGGAGCCCGTCCGACTTTCTCTTGTTCTCAGAATTTTCTTAATAACGACCTAAAGCTAAACGACCAAATAGAGCACCTAAGGAATATCCGCAATATTCAATTTGCACCAACGCGGTTGGTAGGATGACATCAACGTGACTAATAGTCGCAAGAGTTTGAGCCTGTGAGACTGAAACTGTATTTGGAATTTTATGACATGTAATGCGCTATCTATTTTTTATAATTTGTATATTAATTTAATTACTATCTGCCTCTATTTAACTTTCTCAAAACTTATTTTTTAAGATTGAAGTTAAATAGAAATTATTGGCTTCAATAGCTTCTATATTTATTTCTTAAACTTTGAGAAAAAAATATAAATATTATTTTATTTGTTTTATTGTTACTTTACTTCATGCTTTAGTTTCAATTATTACTATGTTTTAAACTCCATATTTCTTTATAATTTTATTTGTTTTAATGAAATTGACTTTTATGACATTTAAGTGCTGTTTAGATCTGTTGCGATCAGTTAGGTTTAATTACGTTTACATTGCTTCATATCGTTACGTCTTCACTAATCGAACTATTTATTTTGATGTAGGGCCAAGTATTTGGTACCTGATACTCGACAAATTTTATACTACGATATATATGTTAACAATATGTATCTGTCCACTTATGTTATTAATAAAAATATTAACCAATATCGAAGTGAATTTTTATACCCTCCACCATTCTATGGAGGGTATATTAACTTTGTCATTCCATTTGTAACTCCTCGAAATACTCATGTCAGACCCAACAAAGTATATATATTCTTGATCAGCGTAAAATTCTAAGACGTTTTAGCCATGTCCGTCTGTCTGTCTGTCTGTCCGTCTATCTGTCTGTCTGTTGTAATCACGCTATCTTTCGAATGAATTGAGATAGATGGCTAAAATTTTGCACACATGTTTAGTATTCCAGTAGGCAGGTTAAGTTCGTAAATGAGCCATGTAGGTCCACGTTTTCATATAGCCCCCATATAACGGTACCTCTCGATTTTCGGTATTTAATAATTTTAACGACATTATTCACCGGAATTGTTTCAAATTTGGTATTTAAAGTTCGAAATGGATACTACACCCTAAGAGAGAAAATTGTCTGTGCAAGTCCACGTCTTCATATAGCCTCCATATAACGGTACCTCCCGATATTCGGTATTTTATGAATTTAGCGACATTATACACCGGAATTGTTTCAAATTTGGTATTTGAAGTTCGATTTGGATAGTTCACCCTAAGACAGAAAATTGTCTGTGCAGGTCCACATAATCGTATAGCCCCTATATAACGGTTCCCCCCTATATTCGGTATTTTGATGATTGTTGCGACATTATTCACCGGAATTGTTTCAAATTTGGTATTTGAAGTTCGAATTGAATACTACACCCTAAGACAGAAAATTATCTATGCTGGTTCAGGTCTTCGTATAGGGCTCATATAACAGTACATCCCTATATTCGGTATTTTGACGATTTTAGGTACAATACCCACCGAAATTGTTTGAGGTGTGGTATTTGAAGTTCGTAATGGATGCTACAGCCTGTGACAGAAAAGCAAGAAACCGGCTGATAATGTCAATTTGAAATAATTTGATTTTGTTTATTTTTTTCGGAGTTAATGCAAATGTAGGCCGTTCAATTCATTTAAAAAGTTTAAAGGACCAGGTGCAGATATCTTACAAGGATAAGGGTAACGTTTCATTGGTCCCAAATTATGAGGTAAGTGAACAGAAACTATGATAAATCAAATTCAACAGAAACTATGAGAAATGCGTTATTGTCTCAAATGACGGATTTCGAGGATGTCTTTCAGAATACGTATGCGTTATGTTTTCAAATGATTTAAGATCTTTGAATTTTTCCAACTTCAAAAAGTAGGTTTGGCGCTAGCGAAGCTTCATGGAAATTGCTGAATTGCACCAAAACAAATGAAAGCTCTCGATGAGCACATTTAGAATAAAAATGCCTTACACTCCCAAATGATTTTAAATATTCGAATTTTCCGACTTTCTGACTAAAGTATTTCATATAATCGAATTTTTTCGACTATGGTATATATTTTATTGAGTCGCTACTTAGATGAAAACTCTCAATGAGCACTTTCAGAATATATATGCCTTTTATTTCCAAATGATTTCAGATAATCAACGATTTCCGGCTTCCTAACTAAAGTAGCACTTGCGGTAGGAAAACTGTATGGATAATGCTAAACTGCAGAAACACTGTGACATATGCCTTATATAGTCTGGACTCAAATGCAAGCTGCCAATGAGCACTTTCATATATATGTACCTTATATTCCCAAATGATTGCCGGTTATCGATGTTTTCCGACTTTCTAACTAAATTGCACAAAAACTATGATAGATGCTTCATAGAGTACCGACTCTCGTTAAAGCTCTGGATCCTATTTTGAGAATATATATATATATATATATATATATATATATATATATATATATATATATATATTCTCAAAGTAGGATCCAGAGCTTTAACGAGAGTTGGTACTCTATGAAGCATCTATCATAGATTTTGTGCAATTCAGCAATTTCCATGAAGCTTCGCTAGTGCCAAACCTACTTTTTGAAGTTGGAAAAATTCAAAGATCTTAAATCATTTGAAAACATAAGGCATACGTATTCTGAAAGACATCCTCGAAATCCGTCATTTGAGACAATAACGCATCTCTCATAGTTTCTGTTGAATTTGATTTATCATAGTTTCTGTTCACTTACCTCATAATTTGGGACCAATGAAACGTTACCCTTATCCTTGTGAGATATCTGCACCTGGTCCTTTAAACTTTTTAAATGAATTGAACGGCCTACATTTGCATTGACTTCGAAAAAAATAAACTAAATCGAATTATTTTCCATCAGTGTTGACATTATCAGCCGGTTTCTTGTTTTTTTTATCAAAAAATATGTTAAAACCGTTTAATTTGTTTTGCACCTTAACAGTATGTTATTAAATTAAAAAAATATATTTAACTTCACTTGATATTTAAAAAATTCACTTCGATATTGGTTAATAGTTTTATTAATAACATAAGTGTACAGATACATATTGTTTACTTGTTTATCATAGTATAAAATTTGTCGAGTATCAGGTACCAAATACTTGGCCCTACATCAAAATAAATAGTTCGATTAGTAAAGACATAACGATATGAAGCAATGGAAACGTAATTAAACCTAACTGATCGCAACAGATCTAAACAGCACTTAAATGTCATAAAAGTCAATTTCATTAAAACAAATAAAATTATAAAGAAATATGGAGTTTAAAACATAGTAATAATTGAAACTTAAGCATGAAGTAAATTAATAATAAATCAAATAAAAAAATATTTATATTTTTTTCTCAAAGTTTAAGAAATAAACATTTGTTGAGTATAGAAGCTATGGAAGCCAATAATTTCTATTTAACTTCAATCTTAAAAAATAAGTTTTGAGAAAGTTAAATAAAGGCAGATATTAATCAAATTAATATACAAATTATAAAAAATAGATAGCGCATTACATGTCATAAAATTCCAAATACAGTTTCAGTCTCACAGGCTCAAACTCTTGCGACTATTAGTCACGTTGATGTCATCCTACCAACCGCGTTGGTGCAAATTGAATATTGCGGATATTCCTTAGGGTATCTTTTAGGTCGTTTACCTTTAGTTCGTAATTAAGAAAATTCTGAGAACAAGAGAAAGTCGGACGGGCTCCTATGCTGATAGAATTTGAAGAATATTGCGAACAACGAAGGGCTAATAAGAATAAACGGTTGATGAGCCGTTAGGGGCTCTTTGATTGTTTAGCATTAGTTCGTTATTAAGAAAATTCTGAGAACAAGAAGAAGCCGAACGGGCTGGTAGAATTTGAAGAATATTGCGAACAACTGTATGTACATAGATACAACCCGCCGTCGCTCGCACGGAAGATCTTAAAAACAATATATGTGGCGATGATATTTTAGCAAGCGGTCATACAGTTGACTGGGCACTACGGGCACAAAAGGAAGTATTAAAAACATTTAAATCAGCAGGATTTCCAGTAAAGAAAATTACCCAGATTTACTTTGAAGTTACTTTAATACAAAAACAAACAATAATTTCTATATATTTAAATTGTGCCAATTATGTGCAATAATAACAATAATAAAAAACAAATAATTTCCAAGTATTTACAAATAAAGATACAAATATTACAACAAAAATAAACACATAACAAATAGGAGATATTAAGTAATTAATTAATTAATCGCGAAAAAATGGGCGGTGGGATTCCAAATGATGGCTCAAACGCCTTAGACGATATGACGGCAATAGTTTTAGAACACAATTGCTGAGGCCTTTGGCGTTCGCGGAGAGGTAACCAAATCCGGTGGTATACGTAGAGTATCGTTCCGATTGGAAGAGTTTAGAGATTCGTTTTCGGAACTCATGTCAAATTGATCTTCAACTGACATGACAAAGCTCTCAACGCCGCTTTAATTGCCAAAATCCATGGCTACTTACAAAATCTTAGGAAGTAACAAAATTAAATATGGCTCGATGCAAATACATACAACGAATAGGAATAATAGGAATTACAGTCGATATTGCTTTTTTAATATTGCGTGGGGAAAATCACTTTCTTATAGGAGAATATATACAGTATAAATAAATGGAGAATTAGATTTTCCCCTTAATTGTAATATTTTAAAAAAAGTTCATATATTATACTAAAGTGAGAGTGCTTTAAAGGGTGTGGTTCGTCTCACGCAAAAGCTGCACCTCAAAAAAGAATATATAGACTTAGAAACCAAACGATCAACATCACGACAAAGTAGCTTACGAACTTTGAATCCGTTTTAGGATAACGAAGGGCTAATAAGAATAAACGGTCGATGAGCAAACTCAAGTATGACTTATGATGAGCGATTTTCTATCATCTTGCAACCAAATCGAAATTATGTGAACATTACGTAAGAATCGTACATAAGGTCTTAATACACGGTGACACAAAGCTTATGATGACGACCACACAAAATAAATTTTATGTGTCTAGACATAAACAAACGGTGAAGAAATACGCCAATAATTGTTTGATATGCGTACGGCATAAATAAAACGTAAAATCTCAATTAATGGCATTGTCATTAGAACGTTCAACGCTGACCTTGCCATTTACATATACGGTTGTAGACTTTGTAGGCCCGTCCCAGGTGAAATTAGGAATTTTAAAAACGTCAACATTTCAGAAGACATACGTTTGATCTTCAAGAAAGGCAATTCATATAAAATCCTGCTCCGGTCTAACTTCAGACGCTTTCTCAGTATTTTTTGCAAGATTTATTGGGAAAGAGGTTTGGGAAAAAGTATTATTTCTGATATCGGCACTAATTTCATTGATGCGACCCGAGAGTTAGTGAGAGATTTCGAAATTTTTGTCAAGCTTTAAGCAATAGAAATCTGAAACAAATATGCAGTAAGAGGTTTCGAACGGAAATTTATTCCGTCAAGTGCTCCACACATGGGTGGTTTATGGCAGGCTGGTGTAAAAGGTTTTTAGGCTTATCGAACAACAAAAGAATTATATTGAAGAATTTACAGCAATCCTTGTTTATACAGAAAGCGTATTATATTCGCGGCCTATATTCCCGCTATCTGAAAACCCGGAGGAGTTAAAAGCGTTAACTCCGGCTTATTATCTGTAAGGGTCGCAGACGTAAAGACTTAAAGGTGTTATAACAACCCATTGAGTTATGCGTACTGCCAATGTTTTGTAAAGTTCAATCTAGTCATTGACGGGCAATATTGCGTATGGTCAAATATGTTTTTTCTTTTGCTCTTTTCGTTTCTTTCATGAACGGTCCAAGAGGGCAATGCCTGGCAGACACCATCATCTTGCATTTTGCAATATATTTGAGAAGATGTCCCAAAAGTACAGGGAGTATGCGTCCGGGGTACAAAAATATAGCATGAATTGTTTGTCCCGGGATCATTTTGTGCGAAATTGTAATGCTCCAGAAAATTGTCGTGTGTGCAGAGAAAGGCATCACACACTGCTTCACCCTAAAACCACACGCGGCTCGCAGAAAAATCATAAAAGGGCGCTTCGACTCGATACCCGTCGTCAAAAGGTGGTTCCTGTTTCCACCGGCCATAACCACCAACACAGATACAAGCATGCCAAAACCGACAATCCAGCAGCAACAATGAAAGGCAAATTGGGCGTCATCGGCGCAGCATTAACAAATCAAGTCGCCACAATAATAGGCAACACCGACGCCAAAAAGGAGGAAACCTTCAAGTGGTAGCGCCAAAAGTTAAGCCGCAGGTTTCAGAATTAGCAACCAACTAGAAGTTGTTGACGGAGATCGCGGAGCATATGCGCATTCCAGCTTCCGTAGGCAAAGTAGCACTCCCGCAAGGAGGGCGGGGGGGAGCATGTCGAGGTTCGAAAAGACCTCCTTCAATCATGCCCTCTGTGCGATGTGCCCCAATGCAGAGCCAGGTGATCGATGAGTGAAGTGAAAGAAAGAAGAAGCGTCGCCCAATAAACCAACCATTTAAAACTAATTTAATAATCTGTCGACTGGCAGAATAAGCCATAAATTAAAGCCAAATATTATATAAGTATAATTTCGTATACTTGTGGTGTGAGGACGTTTAAATTGCCTTGTAATTTAGAACCAATAAAACCGATCCCTCGTCTTGTGGAAAACTGTACACAGAATTTTCCATGCAGCTTCCCTACAGCCAATTCGACTTTAGTTAGGAAGTCAGAAAATTCGATAATATAAAATTATTTAGGATTATGTCGTAGTTTTTGTGCAAGTCAGCATTTTCCATGCAGTTTCCTTCCCGCCAACCCTACTTTAGTAAGGCAGTCGGAAAAATTATATTATTTGAAAATAGTTGGGAATATAAGGCATACGTATTCTAAAAGTACTCATTGATAGCTTTTATGTGAGCTGAGCGCTAATAAAGCATCTATCATAGTTTTTGTGCAATTCAGCACTTTCCCTGCGGTTTTCCTACCGCCAACCTTACTTTAATTAGGAAGCCGGAAAACATCGATAATCATGGCATGGTGTGAGGACGTTTAAATTGCCTTGTAATTTAGAACCAATAAAACCGATCCCTCGTCTTGTGGAAATCTGTACACAGAATTTTCCATGCAGCTTCCCTACAGCCAATTCGACTTTAGTTAGGAAGTCAGAAAATTCGATAATATAAAATTATTTAGGATTATGTCGTAGTTTTTGTGCAAGTCAGCATTTTCCATGCAGTTTCCTTCCCGCCAACCCTACTTTAGTAAGGCAGTCGGAAAAATTATATTATTTGAAAATAGTTGGGAATATAAGGCATACGTATTCTAAAAGTACTCATTGATAGCTTTTATGTGAGCTGAGCGCTAATAAAGCATCTATCATAGTTTTTGTGCAATTCAGCACTTTCCCTGCGGTTTTCCTACCGCCAACCTTACTTTAATTAGGAAGCCGGAAAACATCGATAATCATGGCAGAATATAACACATATATATATTCTGAAAGTCTTCATCGGGAGCTTTCATTTGAATCGGCACTCAATAAGGCATCTGTCAAAGTGTTTGTGCACTTCAGCATTTTCCATGCAGTTTCCCTACCACATACCCTACTTTGGTAAGAAGAACGAAAAGTTCGATATTCTGAAATCATTTGGGAATACAAGGCATATATTCTGAGAATGCACATCTAAAGCTTTCATTTAAGTTGAAACTCATAGATGTGTGCAATTCAACATTTTTCATGCAGTTTCCCTACAGTCAGTTGGACCCTACTTAGATAGGAAGTCGGAACACATTGATAATCTGAAATCATCTGAAAGTGCTGATCGAGAGACGGAAAAAATCGATTGTATGAAATACTTTAGTTAGGAAGTCGAATATTTGAAATCATTTGGGAATATAAGGTATTTATATTCTAAACGTGCTCAAATAAACATTTGTTTAGTATATAAGCTATTAAAGACAATAATTTCTACTTAACTTCAGTCTTAAAAAAGTAAGATATGAGAAAGTTAAATTAAGGCAAATAGTAAGCAAAATAATATACAAAATAAAAAATAACAAAGATGAATCTTTAAACTTAAATATATATGCAATGAATACGTAAAAATTAAATACATTGGGATGAGATCTACAATTTGTGCGTGATAAAATTATGAATTAGACAATTTGGCCAAAATACTGACCATGTCGAAAAATAATCTGTCAGAGCCGTTGATAGAAACAAAATTATACTCTTTAGGTGAAGATAGGCAAAACGTACATAGTTCATTTGAGAGCGTTTATGTTGACGATGATAAAGCTGTGGGTGAAGACTACAAGGTATGGGCAAAGGAAGAGTTTAAGTCCGCTCGGGATCAATATCAAACAACCAATGCCAATCTGATGAAAATTTTGAAGAAGAAAAGAAACCAGTCAGTAAATTCAGTGCGAGAAGGCCCTACAAATCCATCTTTATTTTATAGTTCAGCCATATATCTACTAAATACAAATTTTGATTTTTCCGAGGTGTGTATTGAAGTGCAACCATGTGATACGAAAGACTTCTATGGAAGTTACCATTAGCTAACAAATTATACCATCTAAAAAAACTAAAGATGAGGCCGGTAGGATCGCTGATAAATTTCCGCTATCAGATATAAGCTTTAATTTTGCATGGTATGCTTAAAAAAGTTTCCAAAATAAACGAATTTTAGTAGGGAACCAGCTGAAACTTATTTTCGCAATGGTGAAAGAGAAATCTTGCCATTTTCTTCAAGTACAGTTTCAGCCTCACATGTTCAAACTCTTGCGACTACTAGTCACGATGATGTCATGCTAACAACCGCGTTGGTGCAAATGGGATATTCCGGATATTAATTACGGGATCTTTTAGATTAAGCTTTAAAAATATCGTTTAGCATAAGTTCGTTGTTAAGAAAATTCTGGGAACAAAAGGAAGTCGAACGGGCTCCTATACTGATAGAATCAGAAGAATATTGCGAACAACTGTATGTACATATATACAAACCGCCGTCGCTCGCACAGAAGATATTAAAAACAATATATGTGTCGATGACATTTTAGCAAGCGGTCATACAGTTGACTGGGCCCTGCGGGCACAAATGCTTTTAAATCAGCGGGATTTTCAGTAAAAAAATTACCCAGATCTTCTTACAGTAATACAAAAAAATGGGGCTTTCGGTGGAATACATTAACCGATAAATTTGAATACACAAATATACACCTTTCGGTAGTAGGAGATATCACAAAAAGAAAGATACTTTCAAATATTTCAAAATTGGTTGGTTAGCCCCAATTATCATAAAAGGCAAGATTAATTACAGTATCTATGACTGGATGGGATTGATTGGAATTAGATAGAAACGAAAATTATTTATAGACTAATTCAAAAGTATAGAGTCCATTATTTTACCCAGAAGGGTACAATTCAATGCATACAATAATATTCAATTTCACGGCTTTTGTGATGCTTTTGAACAGAGAGTAAAACCAATACATCGGTATATCCGTTAGCTGCAAAACGCGAAGTAGTAGAGAACCAATGGTTGCTGAATTGTCCCGTTAATTGGTGATCAGAATCCAATATAGTGGATAAAAAGGCATTCTTCAACGTGGAATATATGTATCAAATATAAATAAAGTATCATGGCAATCGTTCCCGAAGCCAAATGGGACATGTTACATTGGAAAGCAATCCCGCGGACTAAGGAACACGAAGATGTAGTTCGTACAGTTTATCCCAAAACTCTTTGAGTGGAATGAAACAAAATGGCGTCTAAGCTAGCCATAACAATGACCAGAATCTCCCCAGGAGACGGTAAATTCACTTGAGACCAAAAGATTAGATTATATGAAATACTTTTTTTAGGAAGTTAGAAAATTCGAATATTTAAAATTATTTAAGAATATCAGGCATATATATTCTGAAAGTGCACATCTAAAGCTTTCATACAAGTCGGCACTCAATAAAGCATGTACCATATTCGGAAAACTTCAATTATATGAAGTGCGTTAGTTGGGAAGTGGGAAAATTCCGGTATTTGAAATCGTTTGGAATATAAGGCATTTATATTCTAAATGTGTTCATCGAGAGCTTTCAGTTGAGTCGGGACTCGATAAGGCATCTATCATATTTTTGTGCAACTCAGCATTTCCATGAAGTTTCGCTAGCGTCAAACCTACTTTGGTAAGGAAGTCGGGAAAATGCGAAGATTTTAATTCATTTGGGAATATAAGGCATACGCATTTTGAGAGTCTTCCTCGAAATCCGTAATTTGAGACGATAACGCATCTCTGATAGTTTTTGTTCAATTCGATTTATCATAGTTTCATAATTTAGGACCAATAAAACATTACCCCTTGTCCTTGTGGGATATCTGTACATTGTCCTTTAAACCTTTAACTAAATTGAGCGGCCTTAATTTTCTTGTTGTTTTATCAAAAAGTACGGCCAATTCCATTACTGACTTACTGACGGAAATTTAAAATAAAACCGTTTAATCTGTTTTGCAATTAAACAGTATTTTATTAAATTAACAAATATATTTAACTTCACTTGATATTTAAAAAAATCACTTCGGTACTGTTTAACATTTTTATTAGTAACAGTAGTGGACAGTCACATATTGTTTGCTTATTTATCATAGTGAAAACATATGTTGAGTATCAGGTACCAAATACTTGGCCTCACGATACGTAGCAATGGAAACGTAATTAAGCCTAACTGTTCGCAACAGATCTTACCACCACGTAATTGACAGCGCATTACACATCATAAAATTCAATTTCATTACAAAAAATAAAATTATAAAGATATATGAGAGTTAAAAAAATAGCATTTTCCATGAAGATTCGCTAGCGCCAAGCCTACTTTGGTTAGGAAGTCGGAAAAAATCGAAGATCTTAATTCAGGTATACGTATTCTGAAAGTCTTCCCCGAAATCCGTCATTTGAGACGATAACGCATCTCTCATAGTTTTTGTTCAATTCGATTTATCATAGTTTCATAATTTAGGACCAATGAAACGTTACCCCTGGTCCTTGTGGGATATCTGTGCATGGTCCTTTAAACCTTTTAAATAAATTAAGCGTCCTAAATGTTCTTGTTGTTTTTTGTTGTTTTATCAAAAAGTACGGCCAATGACATCACTGACTGTGAGCGAAATGTAAAATAAAACCGTTTAATATGTGTTGTAATTAAACAGTGTTTTATTAAATTAACAATTATATTTAACTTCATTTGATATTTAAAAAAATCACTTCGGTATTGCTTAACATTTTTATTAATAACATTAATGGACAGTCACATATTGTTTGCTTATTTATCATAGTGACAACATATGTCGAGTATCAGGTACCAAATACTTGGCCTTACATCAAAATAAATAGTTCGATTAGTGAACACGTAACAATACGTAGCAATGGAAACCTAATTAAGATTAACTGATCGCAACAGATCTTAACAGCTCGTAATTGATAGTGCATTACTCATCATAAAATTCCATTTCATTAAAACAAATAAAGTTATAAAGATATATGAGAGTTGAAAAAATAGGAATAATTGAAACTTAAGCTTGAAATGAAATAATAATAAAACAAATTAATAAATATTTATATTTTCTTTCAAAGTTTAAAAAATAAACACTTGTTGAGTATAGAAGCTATTAAAGCCAACAATTTCTACTTAAGTTCAATCTTAAAAACAAGATATGAGAAAGTTAAATAAAGGCAGATAGTACTTAAAATAATATATAAATAAAAAATAACAGTAGATGAATCTTAAAACTTAAAAATACATAAAATGAATGAAACAAAATGACGTCTAAGCTAGCCATCACAATGACCAGCATCTCTCCAGGAGAGTGCACTGCACTGACCACAAACAAAAATCAAAAAATTAATAACGTTTTTGAGAAATTCTCGTATCAAAGAACGATACATAATTTTGCCTACATGTACAGATTCATTAATGTTGCACGAAAAACTTTAGAACCACCTACGATCAGAATCTCCCCAGGACACGGTAAATTCACCTGAGATCAAAAGTGTTTTAGTGCACTGCACTGACCACAAACAAAGACTACACAAACAAAACTGCACCACAAGGGAGACTATATGGACTTATAAACCAAACAATCAATATCACAACAAAGTAGCTTACGAACTTTGAATCCGCTTCAAGACAACGTAGGGCTACAAAAGTAAACGATCGATTAGCAAGGTATGACTTATAATGAGCGATTTGCTATCATCTTTCCATCCAAATCGAAATTATGTGAACACTTCTTAAGAATCGCGCATAAGGTCTTAATACACGGTGGCACAAAGCTCATGATGACGATCAAACCAAATAAATTGTATGTGCCTAGACTTGAACGAACGTTGAAGAAATACGTCAATAATTGACTGATATGCCTACGGCATAAATAAAACGTAAAATCTCAATTAATGGCGGCATTACCATTACATTGTTCAACGCAAACATTGTCATTTACATATACGGGTAAAGACTTGGCAGACCCGTCCCAGGTGAAATCAGGATGTTTAAAAACGTCAACATTTCAGAAGATATTGGTTTGATCTTCAACAAAGGCAATTCATATAGAATCCTGCTCTGCTTTCTTTTACAAGATTTATTGGAAAAGAGGTTTGCCAAAACGTATTATCTCTGATAACGGCACTAATTTCGTTGATGCGAGCCGAGAGTTAGTGGGAGAGTTCGAAAAAATGTCAAGCTGTAAGAAATAGAAATCTCAAACAAATATGCAGTAAGAGGTTTCGAATGGAAATTTATTCCGCCAAGGTATTAAGGTTTATCGAACAACAATGGTATAATTTTAAAGAACTTACAGCAATCCTTGTTCGTATAGAAAGCGTATTAAATTCGCGGTCTATATCCCTGCTATCTGAAGGCCGAAAAGAATTAAAAGCGTTAAATCCTGCTCATTTTCTTAGAGGGGGTCATTGTTAGTCGCACCCCGAACGAGACTTAAAGAAAAACGACTTTGAACTCGTAAAAGATGACACTCTACCACCCAATGACTGAACAATGGGACGAATAATCATGACTTATATCGGTGACGTTGAGTGTGTAAGGGTCGCTGACGTAAAGAATTGCGGAGGTATTATAACAAGACCCACGTAGTTATGCGTACTGCCAATGTTTTTTAAATTTTGATCTAGTCACTACCGGAAATAGTATGGTGAAATATGTTTGTTTTTTGGCTCCTTTCCTTTCTTTCGTTAACGGTCCAAGAGATCAATACCCCGTTTGCTACAAACACAATCATCTAGCACTTTGCAATGTGTTTGAGAAGATGACTCAAAAGTCAGGCAGTATGCGGGCCGAGTACAAAAATATGCATGAACTGTTCGTCCCGGGATCATTTTTTGAGAAGTTGTATTGCCCCAGGAAATGTTGGTGTGTGCAGAGAAAGACATCACACACTGCTTTACCCTGAAACCACAAGATGCTCGCAGAAAAATCATAAAAATCGTGTTTCCACCGGCCATAACCAACAATACAGAAACAAGCATACAATCGGACAAAACCGACAATCCACCAGCAACAATGCCACGCAAAATGGGCGTCAAGGCGCCACAATAATAAGCAACACCGACGCCAAAAAGGAGTGCCAAAAGTTAAGCAGCAGGTTTAAAATCTGCAACCAACCAAAAGTTGTTGACGGAGACCGCCCAGCATATGCGCATTCTTACTTCCGTAGTCAACATAGCATTCGTGCAAGGAGGGCGGGGGGAGCATGTCGAGCTTCGAAAAGACCTCTACCAACCAACCAACCATTTAAAACTAATTTAATAATCTGTCGACTGGCAGAATAAGCCAAATATTACGTAAGTATAATTTCGTATACTTGTAGTGTGGTGGTGTCTTACTTTGTAATTTAGAACCAATAAAACAGATCTCTCGTCCTTGTAGACATCTGTACACAGAATTTTCTACGCAGTTTCCTTACAGCCAATTCTACTTTAGTTAGGAAGTCAGGAAATTCGATAATTTGAAATCATCAGCATTTTCCATGAAGTTTCCTTCCCGCCAACACTACTTTAGTAAGGGAAAAATTATATTATTTGAAATCAGTTGGGAATATAAGGCATACGTATTCTGAAGGTACTCATTGAGAGCTTTTATCTGAGCTGAGCCCCAATAAAGCATCTATCATAGTTAAGCATCTTAATTTAATTAGGAAGTCGAAAACATCGATAATCTAAAAACATCGATAATAATTATAGAATAAAACACAAATATATTCTTGAAGTCTTCATCGAGAGCTTTCATTTGAGTCTGGACTCAACAAGCTTCTAACTTTGGTTAGAAGATCGAAAAGTTCATTAAACTGAAATCATTTGGGAATATAAGACATATATATTCTGAAAGTGCACATCTAAAGCTTTCTTTTTAGTGGGAACTCATAGTTATGTGCAATTCCGAATTTTCCATGCAGTTTCCCTACAGCCAATTCTAACTTAAGTAGGCAGTCGGAAAACTTTGATAATCTGAAATCATTTGGGAATAAAAGGCACATATGTTCTGAAAGTTCTCATTGAGACCTTGCATTTGAGTCCAGATTCAATAAGGCATATGCCACAGTTTTTGTGCAATTCACTTGAGTCGGGACTCGATAAGGCATCTATCATAGTTTTTGTCCAATTCAACATTTTCCATGAAGTTTTGCTAGCTCCGAAGCTATTTTAGTAAGAAAGTCGGAAAAAATCAAAGATATTATATCATTTGGGAATATAACGCATATGTTTTCTAGAAGTCTTCCTAGAAATCCGTCATTTGAGACGATAACGATTTTTCACATGTACATGGTCTTTTACACAGTTTTAATGAATTGGGCGGTCTAAATTTGCATTAGCTTCGAAAAAAAAAATAACAAAATCAATCTATTTGCCATCAGTGTTGACATTTTCAGCCGGTTTCTTGTCGTTTTATCAAAAAGTAAAGCCAGTTACATCACTGACTGTGAGCGAAATGTAAAATAAAACCGTTTAATTTGTTCTGCAATTAAATAGTCTTTTATTAAATTAACAAATATAATTAACTTAACTTGATATTTAATAAAAATCACTTCGGTATTGTTTAACATTTTTATTAATAACATTAGTGGACGGACACATATTGTTTGCTTATCTATCATAGTGAAAACATTTGTCGAGTATCAGGTACCAAATACTTGGCCTTACATCAAAATAAATAGTTCGAGTAGTGAAGATGCAACGATATGTAGCAATGGAAACTTAATTAAACCTAACTGATCGCAACACATCTTAACAGCACGTAATTGATAGCCCATTACACATCATAAAATTCCATTTCTTTAAAACAAATAAAAGAGTTAAAAAATAGGTATAGTAGAAACTTAAGTATAAATAAAGTAATGGTAAAACAAATATTTATATTTTCTCTCAAAGTTTAAAAAAATAAACATTTGTTGAGTATAGAAGCTATTAAAGCCAATAATTTCCACTTAACTTCAATCTTAAAAAATAAGATATGAGAAAGTTAAATAAAGGCAAATAGTAGTCAAAATAATATGCAAAATAAAAATATCAGTAAATTAATCTTAAAAATTAAAAATGTGCGCAATGAATACATAAAAATTAAATACATTGGGATAGGATCTACAATTTGTGCGTGATTCAGTTATGAATTAGACAATTTCGCCAAAATACTGAACATGTCGAAAAATGATCTGTGAGAGTCGTTGATAGAAAAAATTATAATCTTTAGACGAAGCAAGGCAAAGCGTACATAGTTGTTCTAAAAGCGTTTTGAAAGCTTTTGATTTGTCGAGGTGTGCATTAAAGTACCACCGTGTGATACGAAAGACTTCTATGGAACTTATTATCAGCTAAGAAATTATACCATCCAAAAAGAAAAAAATAATGATGAGGACGGTAGGATAGTAGATAGATTTTCACTATCAGAATTTTAGAGAAAACTAGCTGAAACTTGTTTTCGAAATGGTGACTGCGAAATCTTGCGATGTTCTTCAAATAGAGTTTCAGCCTCATATGTTCAACTTTTGCGACTACTAGTCACGATGATGTCATGCTACCAACCGCGTTGGTGCAAATTGGATATTCCGGATATTCCTTACGGACTCTTTTAGCATTATATCGTTAAAGATCGTTCGTTATTAAGAAACAAGAGAAATTCGAACGAACTCCAGTACTGATAGAATCTGAAGAATATCACTAACAACTTTACGTACATACATACCACCCGCTGTCGCTCGCACGGAAGATTTTAAAAACAATATATGTGTCGATGACATTTTAGCAAGCGGTCATACAGTTGACTGGGCCCTGCGGGCTCAAAAGGAATTATTAAATACATTTAAATCAGAGGGATTTCCAGTGAAAAAATTACCCAGATCTTCTGGCAGTAATACAAAAACATGGGGCTTTCGGTGGAATGTATTAACCGATAAATTTGATTACACAAATTTACCACTTTCGGTAGGAGGAAATATCACAAAAAAAGATTTTTTCAAATATTTCAAAATTGGTTGGCTTGCCCCATTTATGATACAAGACAAGATTAATTACAGTATCTATAACTTGATAGGGTTAATTGGATTTAAGTTTCCGAATCAATTCGAATGAAAATGAAATTATTTATAGACTAATTCGAAAGTATAGAGTCCATTATATTACCCAGAATGGTACAATTTAGTGCCTACAATAATATCCAATTTCACGGTTTCTGCGATGCTTCCGAAAAGAGAAGCCACGGTTGCTGAATTGTCCAGTTAATTTGTGATCAGATTCCACTACAATGTTATCCTGGCTAAAAAGGCACCCTTCAACGTGAAACAGATATGTATCAAATATAACTATAACTATAACAAGTATCATGGCAAACGTTCCCGAAGCCACATGGGACATGTTACAACAGAAAGCAACTCCGCGGACCGAAATTCTCCTAAGACCGAAAGGATTTTACTGCACTGCACTGACCATAAACAAAAATCCAAATATAACATAACGTTTGTGTGAGAAATACTCGTATCAATGAACGATACATGTTGTTGCCTACAAGTACATATTCATTAAAAACTTTAGAACCACCAACAACCGAAGACTTAGAAACCAAACAATCAATATCACAACAACGTAGCTTACGAAATTTAAATCCATTTTAAGACAACGTAGGGCTAATAAAAGTAAACTATCAATTAGCAAGGCATGACATATGTTGAGCGATTTCCTATCATCTTGCCAACCAAATCGAAATTATGTGAACATTTCGTAAGAATCGTACATAAGGTCCTAATACACGGTGACACAAAGCTTATGATGACGACCACACAAAATAAATTTTATGTGCCTAGACTTGAAAGAACATTGAAAAAGTACGTCAATAATTGTTTGATGCGTACGGCATAAATAAAACATAAAATTTCAATTAATCGCGGCATTGCCCTTAGAACGTTCAACGCTAACATTGCCACTTACATATAAGGGTGTAGTCTTTCCAGGCCCGTCCCAAGTGAAATCAGGAAGTTTGAAAACGTCAACGTGTCAGAAGATATACGCTTGTTTATTGGTTTGATCTTCCACAAAGGCAATTCACATAGAATCCTGATCCGGTTAAACCTCAGACGCTTTCTTAGCAACTTTAACGAGATTAATTGGAAAATTACGTATTATCAGAGATAATACTAATTTCGTTAAAGCGAGCCGAGAGTTAAGTGAGAGAGTTCGAATTTTTTGTCAAACTGTAAGCAATAGTAATCTCAAATGAGTATGCAGTAATAGGTTTCGAATGGAAATTTAATCTGCCAAGTGCTCCACACATGGGTGGTTTATGGGAGGCTGATATAAAAAGTTTTAAAGCTAATCGGACAACAAAAGTATAACTTTGAAGAATTTACAACAATCCTTCTTCGTATAGAAAGCCCATTAAATTCGCGGACTATACCCCGCAGATGTAAAAACTTGCGGATGTATTATGACAAGACCCACTAAGTTATGCGTACTGTCAGTGTTTTGTAAAGTTCGATCTAGTCATTAACGGACAATATATAGTATGGCCAAATATGTTTGCTCCTTTCTTTCTTTCGCTAACGGTCCAAGAGAGCAATGCCTGGTTTGCCACAAACACAATCATCTTGCATTTTCCAATGTGTTTGAGAAGATGGCGCAAAAGGACAGGGAGTATGCGGCCCGGGTACAAGAATATGGCATGAATTGTTTGTCCTGTTATCATTTTGTGCGAAAGTGTAATGACCCAGAAAATTGTCGTGAGTGCAGAGAAAGACATCACATACTGCTTCACCCTGAAACCACACGAGGTTCGACGAAAAATCATAAAAGGGCGCTTCGACACGATACTCCTCGTGGGTCGTGTTTTCACCGGCCATAACCAGACGGTTTGCCACCAATGCTAGGCAAAATGGGCGTCATCGGCGCAACATTAACCAATCAAGGGGCCACAATAATAGGCAACACCGATGACAAAAAGGATGAAACCTTCAAGTGGTAGCACCAAAACTTAAGCCGCGGGGGGAGCATGTCGAGCTTCGAAAAGACCTCCATTCTCCTAGATCTCCATGGAGATCGATGAGTGAAGTGAAAGAAAGAAGAAGCGTCGCCCAATAAACCAACCATTTAAAACTAATTAAATAGTCTGTCCACTGGCAGAATAAGCCATAAATTAAGGCCAAATATTACGTAATTATAATTTCGTATACTTGTGGTGTGATGGTGTTTAGGACTCAATAAACCATATATCGTAGCCGGTAAAAAGGGGTTAATTGAATTATTTTGACTTTGCGAAATTGCTCATCACAATAAATCATCTACCATGACCGGAAAAATTCGATTATTTGCAAACACTTGATTTTCTAAAAATGCTAATTGAAAAACTACTTTTGACCTGGGACTCAAAAAAAGCAATTTTGGTACCTCAAACCCTACTTTAGTAAAATTCGATAAACTGAATTCATTTGGAAATATAGGGCATATATATTCTAAAAGTGCTGATCAAGGCCTTTCATTTGTGCCAAGCCTTAACAACTCATCTAACAAAGTTTCTGTTTCTGTTTTCTGTTTGATTTTGAGCTTTTATATAAATCGGATTAATGCAGCATTTATTCATAGAAAATCGAAGCAATTCCATAACCTGAAATCATTTGGAAATATATTCTGAAATTACTTATTTATGAGCTCCTTCATTTGAGTCGAGGCTCATTAAATCATCTATTACAGTTTTCGTGCAATTTATATTTCCCATGCCGTTTCTCTACCACCCCCTACTTTAGTTAGGAAATCGGAAATATTCGATTATTTGAAATCATTTGGGAATATATTTTGAAAGTGCTCATCGAGAGCTTGCTTAAAAGTCGGCACTCAATAAGGCATCTATCATAGTCGAAATAATTCGATTATTTTAAATCATTTGATTTTGTGAAAGTGTTCATCGAGAGCTTCCATTGAACTGGACTCGATAAAGCATTTATCATAGTTTTTGCGCAATTCAACATTTTTCATGCGGATTTTCAATTGCCAATCCTACCTTGTTTAGAAATTGAAAAAATGCGAAATTATTTGGAATATATTTTGAAAGTGCTCATCGAGAGCTTCCATATAAGTCGGGATCATAGTCAGAAAAATTCGAGAGCTTTAATTTGAGCTGAGACTCATTAAAGCATCTATCACAGTTTTTGTGAAATTCTGGATTTTCTATAGAGTCTCCTGCCGCTAAACCAACTTTAGTTTGGAAGTCGAAAAACGTCATATGGCAGCACATTGTCTACATAGGTCCCCGTTTTATTTTAGCCCCATATAACTGTACCTTCCCCAAAGTTCGGTACTTTTTAGAATGGTCTATATTTACAGGTCCATAATGATCTACGTGTATTATATCAAAAGGTTTCGGAATGTTGTGTAAAAATCCTTCTACAGGTTCGCTTTTAGGAAAAAAATAAGCATGTCAAGAAGTTTTGAATGTGCTTTTTTACCTTGTTATTAATGTGGGGAAACCTGTAAGTCTTATTAATCAGCTCTATAACTTTGTTAATTTAAATGTGTCCCATTTTATCGTGGTACTTAAAGAGGACATGGGATTCCATTTGGACTGGGACGACAAAATGTAATTTTCCGGTTTTAAGTTTTCTGTACAGCACACCATTTCTCATTTCATAATATTTGTGATTTGTTGTATGTAACTTTTACTTAAGCGAGCGATGTCGGTATCTATATTTTGTGCAATAATCAGATTTTCTTCAAAAGTATTGGTATCTACAATCAAAATATCTAGCGACCTTCTTAAGGCATGTACATGTTGCATTCTTAGTCCTTCTCTGTGTTTTAATGTATAATCATAATTTTGTAGTTCTAATACCCCCTGGAAATCCTAGGGTTCAGGCCCTTTTTGTTAAGTGTTAAAGTAAACGAGTTGCAATCAGTAATTATTGTAAACGTTTTACCGAGCAAGTAAACCCGAGATCTACGAAGTGCATAAACTATAGCTGAAGTTTCCAAATCATAGCTGTGAAACTTGGACTCAGACTCTGACCCTTTTGTGGAGAGGTAAAATACAGGACGCCATCTATTTTCCTACTTCTTTTGCATAAGTATAGCACCGAAACCTAATGCGCGAGCATCGCAATGTAATTCTTTTTCTGTGGAAGGATCATAAAGAGTTCAAGCTGGCGATTCTAAAAGTTTACTCTTTAACAATTCAAATGTTTCTAGCTCAAGTTTTTCGAAAGTGAAATTTTTGTCTTTTCTGGTCAAGTCAAAAAGTGGCTTTAGCTTCAATTTTTTTTGATCTAATCTCAACATAAATTTCCTTAATATTTCTAAATGTTGTTGCAAGTCAAACGTCGCAATCATTAAATCATCCAAATATATTATTACGCCTCCCCTTCTAATTAGGTCTTTGAAAACACTGTTTATAAACATTTGGAAAACTGATTGGGCATTTTTTGAACCAAAGGCATGCGTACGAACTCACATTGTCTTCTCTAGTTTTGTCGCTTAGCTCCAAATTGTCTGCAATTTTTTTTTTGTTCTATCCGTTTCTCTAGCTCCCCCTACTTTAGATGGGAAATCAGAAATATTCGATTATTTGAAATCATTTGGGAAAATATTCTGAAAGTGCTCATCGAGAGCTTTCGTAAAAGTCGGTACTCAATAAAGCATCTATCATAGTCGAAATAATTCGATTAATTTAAAACATTTGATTTTGTGAAAGTGTTCATCGAGAGCTTTCATTAAACTGGGACTCAATAAAGCATTTAACATAGTTTTTGTGCAATTCAGCATTTTCCATTCAGTTTTTCTACAGCCAACCCAACTTTAGTTCAGAAGTCGGAAAAACTTAATTTTCTGAAATCAATATATCATTAGCTTTTCAATTTAGCATTTTCTAGATTAATTAGGAAATTAAAAATCAGTTTGGAATATTTTTAGAAAGTGCTTATCGAGAGTTATCGTAAAAGTCAGGACTCAATAAAGCATATCTCATAGGAAGTCGAAAACATCGATAATCTGAAATCAATTGGGAATATAAGGCATATATATTCTGTAAGTCTTCATCGAGAGGTTTCATTTGAGCTGTCGCTCAATAACGTATCTATCATAGTCTTTGTGCAATTCAGCATTTTCCATGCAACTTCCCTACCGCCAGCCGTACTTTGGTTGGATAATCGCGAAATTTGTTTATTTGAAATCATTTTCGAATGTAACGCACATATATTTCATGTTCCAGTACTTTTTAGTAATAAAACTAGCAGAAGAGGGAACAGTACAAAACGCCATTCTCATTTAGGTGTGCTCAAAAAATAAGGGAACGGAAAATTAGAAGAAATGCGATAAAATGTCAACATTCAAAATTCCAAAAAAAAAAAAAAAAAAAGCAGTCTAAATCGGACTGGTGAAACGTTACTGAAAAGGACGGCAAAATTTAAAAAAATACTATTAAATATGGTAAGTTAAAATTTATAATTAATAATCTGATTCCTCATTCACCCAGCCCTCTTCACTGCTGGAATCATCCAAAAGTGAATACATCAGTTGCTTCATATTTTCTCTTTTTGTTTTTTGCACGACAAATGTTAGTTTTCCTTTAGTTTTTAAGTTGATCTTTTTTCTTTACTTTTGTTGTGACGCGCGAACATTGAAATGTATCAATACATTTTTAACTTGTTGGCCCTGCCAATTAAATGTCAAATTTATAATTTGCACATTTCAGCTCGGCCAAATTCATGTAGCTAAAACGAGCAGAAATGTGCACCACTCAACGCCATTTTTTTCTCGAACGCATTGTAGCTGGAACACAACTATAGTCTCAAAATTCTCATCAAAAAGTTTCGTTTGAGTTAGGTCTCAATACAGAATTTATTCTAGCTTTTGGTAATTCAAAATTTTTCCTGCAGTTTCGGCATATGTATTCTGAAGGTGTTTACCAAGAGCTTCCATTTGAAGGCTTAATAACCCATCTATCATAGTTGAAGTGCAATTCAACATTTTCCACGCAGTTTCTCCACCGCCAATACTACTTTTGTTAGAAAATCGAAAACAATTAATAACTTAAAGCCATTTGGGCATTAAAAATTATACATGTTCACAAAGTCTTCATCGAGAACTTTCATTTGAATTTCAATAACGCATCTATCAAAGTTCCTGTGCAATTCAGCATCTTCCACGCAGTTTCTCTAACGCCAATCATACCTTGGTTAGCAAATTGAAAAAATACAATTATTTGAAATCATTTGGGAATATATTTTGAAAGTTCTCATCGAGAGCTTTCATATAAGTCGGGATCAGTAAAGCATATATCATAGTCAGAAAAATTCGAATGCTTTCTTTTGATAGGGGACTTAAATTAGTATCTATCATAGTTTTGTGCAATTCAGCAGTTTCCCTACGGCAAACTCTACTTTAGTTATGAAGTCGGCAAAATTCGATAAATTAAAATCATTTAGGAATATATTCTGAAAGTGCTATTGAAATTACTTGGGAGTATATTCTAAAAGTGCTCATCGAGAGCTTCCTTTTCATGTGGTACCCAATATAGCATATATCATAGTTTTTGTGCACTTTAGCATTTTCCATGAAGTTTCTGAAAGTTCTTAACGAAAGCTGGGCCTGAACACAATATATGTTATAGTTTTTGTGAATCAGCATTTTCTATGCAGTTTCGCTACTACAAACTCTACTTAAGTTAGGAACTTGTTAGAATTCGATAATCTGAAATCATTTGGGAATATAAGGCATTTGAAAAATTCGGTAATCTGAAGTCATTTGAGAAGAGTAGTCGTATGTATTCTGAAAGTCTTCATCTTGAGAGCTTCTTTCGAACTGGGACTCAATAAAGCATCTATCATAGTTGTTGAACAATGAAAATACTTATCCCGAGCTTCCATATGCTTATGTGCAATTCTGCCTTTTTTCATGCAATTTCCCTACCGTCAATTTCTAACCGTACTTTGGTTAGAAAATCGGAAAATGTTATTATTTGAAATAATTTTGGCACACAGGGCATATATATCCTGAAGTACTCCTCCCGAATTTCCATTTGAGATGGGTATCAATATCGCATCTATCATAGTTTTTGTGCAATTCAGCATTATTCGTGCAGTTTCTTTACCGCCAATCCTACTATAGGTACGAAGTCGGAAATTGGAAAAATATGAAATATTTTGGGAATATAAAGCATATATATTCTAAAGGTGCTCTTGAGAATCTTCTTTTGATTCAGGACTCAGTAAAGTATCTATCACAGTTTTGTACAATTCAGCATTTTCTATGGAGTTTCCAGCCGCCAACCCTACTTTAGTGTGGAAGTCGGAAAAAGTCCTATGACAGCACATTGTCTACATAGGTCCACGTTTTATTTTAGCCCCATATAACTGTACCTACCCCAGAAGTTCGGTACATGGAAATGGGTTGTACCTCCAGTGATAGATAATTGCGGCCTAGGTTCTCATTTTTATATTCGGTATTCTTATGTCTATGTCTATTCAGTATTCATTTTTGAAGGGAAATCGTTTAAAATTCCGTATTCAGTAGTGTGCTTATATTTTTGGCAGAAAGTTGGTGGAATAATTTCATTTCTTCTTCTTCTATTACTCATAGGCGTTACCTTCGGTATTTCGGGTTTTGTCGGAATGGTTTAAAGGACACAAAGGCTCATATATATATATATATATATATATATATATATATATATATATATATATATATATATATATATATATATATATATATGTATATATATATATATATATATATATATATATATATATATATATATATATATATATATATATATATATATATATATATATATATATATATATATATATATTTGAGCCTTTGTGTCCTTTAAACCATTCCGACAAAACCCGAAATACCGAAGGTAACGCCTATGAGTAATAGAAGAAGAAGAAATGAAATTATTCCACCAACTTTCTGCCAAAAATATAAAGCACACTACTGAATACGGAATTTTAAACGATTTCCCTTCAAAAATGAATACTGAATAGACATAGACATAAGAATACCGAATATAAAAATGAGAACCTAGGCCGCAATTATCTATCACTGGAGGTACAACCCATTTCCATGTACCGAACTTCTGGGGTAGGTACAGTTATATGGGGCTAAAATAAAACGTGGACCTATGTAGACAATGTGCTGTCATATATATATATATATATATATATATATATATATAATAATAATATAATAATATTTCCAAATTAAAACCAGTAAAGAAAGTCCTAAAGTCGGGCGGAGCCGATTTTATGATACCCTACACCACTTTGCTAATTTAGTTGAGCTCCACATAACAAGTAAAAGTTTTTATGGGAGAATTCAATCATACACCCTATGATTATAATTATAATTTAAAGTTTAAAGGACTAAATACGCCGAAGCATTTGTATCTTTCAAATTCGGACTTGTATTGCCCATTTGGTGCAAAATTAATTCTAAATCAGATAAAGATATATATGGTAGCTAAATCCAAATCTGAACCGATCTCAATAAAATTTGGCAAAGGTATTTCTGAGCTGCATTTGATATATTTCCTCAAATATTGTTGTTACAGAGTGCATATTACGGCTGCGGAGGACAAAAATAACAAATCGGATGAACAATATATATGGGAGCTATAGCTATATCTAAACCGATTTGCATCAAATTTGGCATGCTTATTTTTAGGCCTAAATTGGTTGCATGTGCAAAATTCCATACTAATCGGGCTGACATTACACGTTTGGTGCACAATAAAAGGCAAATCGGACGAAGATATATATGGGAGCTATATCTAAATTTTTACCGATTATCTCCAATTTCAATAGGATTCGTCCTTGGGCCAAACAAATGTTGTTTGCAAAATTTCATTTCAATCGGATAATAAATGCGACCTGCATTTTGTTCACAAGAATACATGGACAGACGGACGGACGGACGGACGGACAGACGGACTGACATGCATAAATCAACTCAGGAAGTGATTCTATGCAGATCATCAAAAGGAACTATGGGTTTATCTCGTTTCCTTTTGCCTGTTACAAAAAAAAAGCACAAAGACATAATACCCTGACCACCTTGTTGTGTAGGGTATAAAAACGTTAAAAGTGGGCTCTATGTTTTTGGCAGAAAGTTGGTGGAATAATTTCATTATTCCTTCTATCACTCATGGTCCTTTAAAGGGTATAAAAACGTTAAAAGTGGGCTCTATGTTTTTGGCAGAAAGTTGGTGGAATAATTTCATTATTCCTTCTATCACTCATGGTCCTTTAAACCATTCTGCCAAAAAGCGAAATACCGAAGGTACCGCCTACGACTGATGGAAGAAATAATGAGATTATTCAACCAAATTTCTGCCAAAAGTATGGAGACCACTACATACTCTACATACCGCGTTTTAAACGATTTCCCTTCAAAAATGTGGCTAAAATCATGAGAATACCGAATAGACATGGATATAAGAATGCCGAATATCAAAATGAGAATCTATCACTGGGGGTACAACGCATTAAAAACCTTAAGTACCGAACTTCTGGGGTAGGTACAGATATATGGGGTTATAATAAAACGTGGACCTATGTAGACAATATGCTGCCATGGGACTTTTTCCGACTTCTAAACTAAAGTAGGGTTGGCGGCAGGAAACTCCATAAAAAACGCTGAATTGCACAAAACTGTGAAAGATACTATATTGAGTCCTGAATCAAAAGAAGATTCTCAAGAATATAAGAATATATATGCCTCATATTCCCAAAAGAGTTCATATTTTCCCATGGAAAATGCTAAAACTAATGATATATTCCCAAATTATCTCAGAATATTAAATTTTTCCGACTTCGAACTAAAGTTGGGTTACCTGTAGAAAAACTGCATGGAAAATGTTGAGTTGCACAACAACTATGATGGATGCTTTATTGAGTCCCAGTTCAAATGAAAGCTCTCGAACTTTTCTGACTATGATCCAGACTTATATGGAAGATCTCGATGAGCACTTTCAAAATAAATTCCGAAATAATTTCAAATAATCGCATTTTTTCAATTTTCTAACCAAGGTAGGATTGGCGTTTAAAAAACTGCATGGAAAATGCTGCATTGCACAGAAACTCTGTTAAATTCTTTATGGAGTCCCAGTTCAATGGAAGCTCTTGATGAACACGTTCACAAAATCAAATGTTTTAAATTAAACGAATCATTTCGGCTATAATAGATGCTTTATTGAGTATGACTTTTACGAAAGCTCTCGATGAGCACTTTCAGAATATATTCCCATATGATTCAAATAATCGAATATTTCCGATTCCCCAACTAACGTAGGGGTTGGTAGAGAGACGTTTAGAAAATAAAATTACAGACAATTTGGAGCTAAGCAACAAAACTACAACTGTCGACTCAAACTATGAACAGGATTGTGTTGCATTTGAAAACGATATACTGACAATAAATGTCTCTTCGAATTTTACAGACTACAATTTAAAAGTGACCTATACAGTGGACCATAATATTTTGAAACAATTTCACGACCAAACACACCGTACATCGAGGTCGTTCAAGTCAAAACTGCTACCTCTTTGTCTTCACTCTTGCTTTAAGGTGGTTAGCTACACATAAGCCAAACACACGCAACCGTGAGTGCTTTGTTCCTAGGTCTAAATCTTGCCTTGAGGTTAACTCAATTTGTTGTCAATTTTGCGAATCATTTTGGTGTACATTAGTGTGCTCTACTGTTTCTAATGTGTTTACCCACGTAAACTTACATTATGTGCCTAAGAGTATAGCAATCATTGGACCTAAACTTCTGTTAACCAGTTCTTTGACCGTTTGCTTGTGGGAGAAGGTTGCTATTTTAATGTTATGGATGTTATTGTCTTCTAGAAACGTCTTAAAGTCATTAGAAATAAAACAGGACTCTCTGTCAGAAACAATATATCGCGGTCGGCTGTAATATCGAAAGTATTCTTGTAATTCGTTTATGACTTCTTTAGTAGCGGTAGTTTCTTAGTTTTAGTAGGGTATAGTTTGACAAACTTGGAACAAACATCAATAACAGCAAATATAATTTCTTTAGAATTATCTCTACCTACGGGTCCACAATGATCTACGTGTATCATTTCAAAGGGTTTCGTTGGTTTCTGAATGTTGTGTAAAAATCCTTTCTTTTTTAGGAAAAAAAGTATGAATTTCAAGCAGTTTTGGACGTGCTCTTTTACCTTGTTATTAATATGGGGAAACCAGTAAGTGTTATAAATCAGCTCTATAACTTTGTTAATTCAGATGTGTCCCATTTCATCGTGGTACTTAAAGAGGACATGGGATTCCATTTGGACTGGGACAACAAAAAGTAATTTTCCGGTTTCAAGTTTTCGGTACAGTACACCATTTATCATTTCATAATATTTGTGATTTGTTGTCTGTAACTTCTCTTTAAGCTTAACGATGTCGGTATCTTTATTTTGTGCAATAATCAGATTTTATTCAAAAGTATTGGTATCTACAATCAAAATGTCTAGCGACCTGCTTAACACATCTACATGTTGCATTCTTCGTCCTTCTATGTGTTTTAATGTATAATCATCTTTTTGTAGTTCTAATGCCCTCCCGGCAATCCTAGGGTTCAGGACCTTTGGTGATAAAGTTAACGAGTTGCAATCAGTAATTATTGTAAACGTTTTACCAAGCAAATAAACCCGAAATATATTTTCCTGTTTCTTTTGCATAAGTATAGCACCGAAACCTAATGTGATAGAATCGCAATGTAATTCGAATGTTTCTAGCTCAAGTTTTTCGAAAGTAAACTTTTTGTCTTTTCTGGTTAAGTCATAACGTGGTTTAGTCCTTATTGAAACGTCTAAAGTAGGAACAAAGACCAAGACAGCTTTGCACGGACCTTACTTTTTGTTGAACAGGGAAATTTTGTATTGCCTCTTAGCCTTTGTCATCAGCACGGATACCTAAATGATCAATCGTAATCATTTCGGAATATAAGGCATTTGAAAAATTCGGTAATCTGAAGTCATTTGAGAAGAGTAGTCGTATGTATTCTGAAAGTCTTCATCTTGAGAGCTTCTTTCGAACTGGGACTCAATAAAGCATCTATCATAGTTGTTGAACAATGAAAATACTTATCCCGAGCTTCCATATGCTTATGTGCAATTCTGCCTTTTTTCATGCAATTTCCCTACCGTCAATTTCTAACCGTACTTTGGTTAGAAAATCGGAAAATGTTATTATTTGAAATAATTTTGGCACACAGGGTATATATATCCTGAAGTACTCCTCCCGAATTTCCATTTGAGATGGGTATCAATATCGCATCTATCATAGTTTTTGTGCAATTCAGCATTATTCGTGCAGTTTCTTTACCGCCAATCCTACTATAGGTACGAAGTCGGAAATTGGAAAAATATGAAATATTTTGGGAATATAAAGCATATATATTCTAAAGGTGCTCTTGAGAATCTTCTTTTGATTCAGGACTCAGTAAAGTATCTATCACAGTTTTGTACAATTCAGCATTTTCTATGGAGTTTCCAGCCGCCAACCCTACTTTAGTGTGGAAGTCGGAAAAAGTCCTATGACAGCACATTGTCTACATAGGTCCACGTTTTATTTTAGCCCCATATAACTGTACCTACCCCAGAAGTTCGGTACATGGAAATGGGTTGTACCTCCAGTGATAGATAATTGCGGCCTAGGTTCTCATTTTTATATTCGGTATTCTTATGTCTATGTCTATTCAGTATTCATTTTTGAAGGGAAATCGTTTAAAATTCCGTATTCAGTAGTGTGCTTTATATTTTTGGCAGAAAGTTGGTGGAATAATTTCATTTCTTCTTCTTCTATTACTCATAGGCGTTACCTTCGGTATTTCGGGTTTTGTCGGAATGGTTTAAAGGACACAAAGGCTCAAATATATATATATATATATATATATATATATATATATATATATATATATATATATATATAATAATATAATAAATAATAATATTTCCAAATTAAAACCAGTAAAGAAAGTCCTAAAGTCGGGCGGAGCCGATTTTATGATACCCTACACCACTTTGCTAATTTAGTTGAGCTCCACATAACAAGTAAAAGTTTTTATGGGAGAATTCAATCATACACCCTATGATTATAATTATAATTTAAAGTTTAAAGGACTAAATACGCCGAAGCATTTGTATCTTTCAAATTCGGACTTGTATTGCCCATTTGGTGCAAAATTAATTCTAAATCAGATAAAGATATATATGGTAGCTAAATCCAAATCTGAACCGATCTCAATAAAATTTGGCAAAGGTATTTCTGAGCTGCATTTGATATATTTCCTCAAATATTGTTGTTACAGAGTGCATATTACGGCTGCGGAGGACAAAAATAACAAATCGGATGAACAATATATATGGGAGCTATAGCTATATCTAAACCGATTTGCATCAAATTTGGCATGCTTATTTTTAGGCCTAAATTGGTTGCATGTGCAAAATTCCATACTAATCGGGCTGACATTACACGTTTGGTGCACAATAAAAGGCAAATCGGACGAAGATATATATGGGAGCTATATCTAAATTTTTACCGATTATCTCCAATTTCAATAGGATTCGTCCTTGGGCCAAACAAATGTTGTTTGCAAAATTTCATTTCAATCGGATAATAAATGCGACCTGCATTTTGTTCACAAGAATACATGGACAGACGGACGGACGGACGGACGGACAGACGGACTGACATGCATAAATCAACTCAGGAAGTGATTCTATGCAGATCATCAAAAGGAACTATGGGTTTATCTCGTTTCCTTTGCCTGTTACAAAAAAAAGCACAAAGACATAATACCCTGACCACCTTGTTGTGTAGGGTATAAAAACGTTAAAAGTGGGCTCTATGTTTTTGGCAGAAAGTTGGTGGAATAATTTCATTATTCCTTCTATCACTCATGGTCCTTTAAAGGGTATAAAAACGTTAAAAGTGGGCTCTATGTTTTTGGCAGAAAGTTGGTGGAATAATTTCATTATTCCTTCTATCACTCATGGTCCTTTAAACCATTCTGCCAAAAAGCGAAATACCGAAGGTACCGCCTACGACTGATGGAAGAAATAATGAGATTATTCAACCAAATTTCTGCCAAAAGTATGGAGACCACTACATACTCTACATACCGCGTTTTAAACGATTTCCCTTCAAAAATGTGGCTAAAATCATGAGAATACCGAATAGACATGGATATAAGAATGCCGAATATCAAAATGAGAATCTATCACTGGGGGTACAACGCATTAAAAACCTTAAGTACCGAACTTCTGGGGTAGGTACAGTTATATGGGGTTATAATAAAACGTGGACCTATGTAGACAATATGCTGCCATGGGACTTTTTCCGACTTCCAAACTAAAGTAGGGTTGGCGGCAGGAAACTCCATAAAAAACGCTGAATTGCACAAAACTGTGAAAGATACTATATTGAATCCTGAATCAAAAGAAGATTCTCAAGAATATAAGAATATATATGCCTCATATTCCCAAAAGAGTTCATATTTTCCCATGGAAAATGCTAAAACTAATGATATATTCCCAAATGATCTCAGAATATTAAATTTTTCCGACTTCGAACTAAAGTTGGGTTACCTGTAGAAAAACTGCATGGAAAATGTTGAGTTGCACAACAACTATGATGGATGCTTTATTGAGTCCCAGTTCAAATGAAAGCTCTCGAACTTTTCTGACTATGATCCAGACTTATATGGAAGATCTCGATGAGCACTTTCAAAATAAATTCCGAAATAATTTCAAATAATCGCATTTTTTCAATTTTCTAACCAAGGTAGGATTGGCGTTTAAAAAACTGCATGGAAAATGCTGCATTGCACAGAAACTCTGTTAAATTCTTTATGGAGTCCCAGTTCAATGGAAGCTCTTGATGAATACGTTCACAAAATCAAATGTTTTAAATTAAACGAATCATTTCGGCTATAATAGATGCTTTATTGAGTATGACTTTTACGAAAGCTCTCGATGAGCACTTTCAGAATATATTCCCATATGATTCAAATAATCGAATATTTCCGATTCCCCAACTAACGTAGGGGTTGGTAGAGAGACGTTTAGAAAATAAAATTACAGACAATTTGGAGCTAAGCAACAAAACTACAACTGTCGACTCAAACTATGAACAGGATTGTGTCGCATTTGAAAACGATATACTGACAATAAATATCTCTTCGAATTTTACAGACTACAATTTAAAAGTGACCTATACAGTGGACCATAATATTTTGAAACAATTTCACGACCAAACACACCGTACATCGAGGTCGTTCAAGTCAAAACTGCTACCTCTTTGTCTTCACTCTTGCTTTAAGGTGGTTAGCTACACATAAGCCAAACACACGCAACCGTGAGTGCTTTGTTCCTAGGTCTAAATCTTGCCTTGAGGTTAACTCAATTTGTTGTCAATTTTGCGAATCATTTTGGTGTACATTAGTGTGCTCTACTGTTTCTAATGTGTTTACCCACGTAAACTTACATTATGTGCCTAAGAGTATAGCAATCATTGGACCTAAACTTCTGTTAACCAGTTCTTTGACCGTTTGCTTGTGGGAGAAGGTTGCTATTTTAATGTTATGGATGTTATTGTCTTCTAGAAACGTCTTAAAGTCATTAGAAATAAAACAGGACTCTCTGTCAGAAACAATATATCGCGGTCGGCTGTAATATCGAAAGTATTCTTGTAATTCGTTTATGACTTCTTTAGTAGCGGTAGTTTCTTAGTTTTAGTAGGGTATAGTTTGACAAACTTGGAACAAACATCAATAACAGCAAATATAATTTCTTTAGAATTATCTCTACCTACGGGTCCACAATGATCTACGTGTATCATTTCAAAGGGTTTCGTTGGTTTCTGAATGTTGTGTAAAAATCCTTTCTTTTTTAGGAAAAAAAGTATGAATTTCAAGCAGTTTTGGACGTGCTCTTTTACCTTGTTATTAATATGGGGAAACCAGTAAGTGTTATAAATCAGCTCTATAACTTTGTTAATTCAGATGTGTCCCATTTCATCGTGGTACTTAAAGAGGACATGGGATTCCATTTGGACTGGGACAACAAAAAGTAATTTTCCGGTTTCAAGTTTTCGGTACAGTACACCATTTATCATTTCATAATATTTGTGATTTGTTGTCTGTAACTTCTCTTTAAGCTTAACGATGTCGGTATCTTTATTTTGTGCAATAATCAGATTTTATTCAAAAGTATTGGTATCTACAATCAAAATGTCTAGCGACCTGCTTAACACATCTACATGTTGCATTCTTCGTCCTTCTATGTGTTTTAATGTATAATCATCTTTTTGTAGTTCTAATGCCCTCCCGGCAATCCTAGGGTTCAGGACCTTTGGTGATAAAGTTAACGAGTTGCAATCAGTAATTATTGTAAACGTTTTACCAAGCAAATAAACCCGAAATATATTTTCCTGTTTCTTTTGCATAAGTATAGCACCGAAACCTAATATGATAGAATCGCAATGTAATTCGAATGTTTCTAGCTCAAGTTTTTCGAAAGTAAACTTTTTGTCTTTTCTGGTTAAGTCATAACGTGGTTTAGTCCTTATTGAAACGTCTAAAGTAGGAACAAAGACCAAGACAGCTTTGCACGGACCTTACTTTTTGTTGAACAGGGAAATTTTGTATTGCCTCTAAGCCTTTGTCATCAGCACGGATACCTAAATGATCAATCGTATAACCTAAGTACTTAATTTTGCTTTGCATAAACTCGCACTTGTCTAAACAAAGCTCTAATTTGTTTTTCTCCAATCTCAACATAACTTTCCTTAATATTTCTAAATGTTGTTGAAGTCAAACGTCGCATACATTATATCATCCAAATATATTATTTCGTCTCCCGTTCTAATTAGGTATTTGAAAACACTGTTTATGAACATTTGGAAAACTGATAGGACATTTTAACCCAAAAGTCATACGTACGAACTCATATTGTCCTAGAGGCATTATGAACTATGTATATTTAATGGAATCATCACTCATATAAACGTGATGGAAACCATTTATTTGCTAAACATTAATCGATCAATGAAATTGGGTAATTATGTTTGACTGTATTTTTTTTAATTTCCTAAAGTCTACGCACACTCACAATTCTCCTGGCACCTTATTGTACCCTTTTCCAGATAATCATGTAAAATTTTCTGTAAGTCTTGTTTTTCACGCCGTACCTCTGTTAAAAGGGGGGGGGGGGGGGGGTGTCATGTCTACATAAGTTTCTTTAAACAGTGCATGAAATTGTTTCAAGATATTATGGTCCACTGTATAGCTCACTTTTAAATTGTAGTCTGTAAAATTCGTAGAGACATCTATTGTCAGTATATCGTTTTCAAATGCGACACAATCCTGTTCATAGTTTGAGTAGACAGTTGTAGTTTTGTTGCTTAGCTCCAAATTGTCTGCAATTTTTTTTTCTAACCGTTTCTCTACCAACCCCTACGTTAGTTGGTTACGTTAGTTGAAAGTGCTCATCGAGAGCTTTCGTAAAAGTCATACTCAATAAAGCATCTATTATAGCCGAAATAATTCGTTTAATTTAAAACATTTGATTTTGTGAACGTGTTCATCGAGAGCTTCCATTGAACTGGGACTCCATAAAGAATTTAACAGAGTTTTTGTGCAATGCAGCATTTTCCATGCAGTTTTTTAAACGCCAATCCTACCTTGGTTAGAAAATTGAAAAAATGCCATTATTTGAAATTATTTCGGAATTTATTTTGAAAGTGCTCATCGAGATCTTCCATATAAGTCTGGATCATAGTCAGAAAAGTTCGAGAGCTTTCATTTGAACTGGGACTCAATAAAGCATCCATCATAGTTGTTGTGCAACTCAACATTTTCCATGCAGTTTTTCTACAGGCAACCCAACTTTAGTTCGAAGTCGGAAAAATTTAATATTCTGAGATCATTTGGGAATATATCATTAGTTTTTCAATTTAGCATTTTCCATATAGTTTTCCTATCGCCAACCCTAGTTTAATTAGGAAATTAAAAAAACTCGATTATTTGAAATCAGTTTGTAATACATTTAGAAAGTGATTATCGAGAGTTGTCGTAAAAGTCAGGACTCAATGAAGCATATCTCATAGTCGAAAAATTTCGATGTTGTTAAATCAAATGATTTTGCGAAAATCATCGAGAGTTTACTTTTGGACTGGGACTGAATAAAGCACCTATCATAGCTTTTGTGCAATTTAGCATTTTCGTGCAGTTAGTTACGAAGTCGGAAATTGGGAAAATATGAACTCTTTTGGGAATATAAGGCATATATATTCTTATATTCTTGAGAATCTTCTTTTGGTTCAGGACTCAATAAAGTATCTATCACAGTTTTGTGCAATTCAGCGTTTTCTATGGAGTTTCCTGCCGCTAACCCTACTTTAGTTTGGAAGTCGGAAAAAGTCCTATGGCAGCACATTGTCTACATAGGTCCACATTTTATTATAACCCCATATAACTGTATCTACCCCAGAAGTTCGGTACTTAAGGTTTTTAATGCGTTGTACCTCCAGTGATAGATTCTCATTTTGATATTCGGCATTCTTATCTCCATGTCTATTCGGTATTCTCAACCAGCCACATTTTTGAAGGGAAATCGTTAATATATATATATAGATATATATATATATATATATATATATATATATATATATATATATATATATATATATATATATATATATATATATATATATATATATATATATATATATATATATATATATATATACATCTATATATATATATATATATATATATATATATATATATATATATATATATATATATATATAAGTTAACATACGTTAATTATTATTAACTTTAATTATTTAGCCCTAATAACACTCGCAGACAATTCACGCATCATATTTCATCACGCCACCACCTGGTCGTTGAAGTGCTGATGCGCTTATTAGTGGTGCGGGTATTCGACCGGTAAATATTAATGTTTGCTGGAAGAATGCAAAGTACGCATTCTCTCACACTTCTTTCAAACTGTATTAAGCCACAAAATGAAATAATAAATCATATTGTTTTTCACGTCCACATAAGTGGACATCAATCCCAAAAATTCGTTGTTTTACTAATTCAAAATATCACCATAGGTGATAAACGGTAAAAATGTCAACTGGCGCCCAACAGTGAGATTTTGTGGAGAAATCGCAAAAGCCAAAGTGAACATCGTTTATAAGATTTTATAAAAAGTCGGAAAAGAAGGTGTAAATCGGTTATAAGATTTTATAAAAAAAAATCTCGGAAAATAAATTAAGTCTAAGTGTGGGAACCTAAAAAAAAATGATTTCATAGAAATCGACTAAACAGTGTGAAACACGAACGACAATATAATAAACCAAAAGAATTTTAAGTCTAATGTGAAAAACTAAATGATAAGATTTCATAGAAATCGACTAAATAGGGTAAAACACGAAAGACAGTATAATATACCAACAAAAATCAAATAAAAGAAAAGTCGGTCGGACTTTCATAATAAAGTCGGGCAGACTTTAAAGAGAAAAGCCGGACGGGCTTTAAGGTAAAGTCGGACGGACTTTAAACAAAACTGGCAGTTATCAACTCAACAAAGCAGATCTATCAACTCAACAAAGCAGATAATATGATGAAATTAATATAATACCACTTCATTTTCAAGAAACCGGCATTATTAAGTTATTTGTGTTAAACAAAATATACTTATTTTTAATTGTTTGTAAAAAAAGACTCAATAAAAGTGAACTGAAGTTGGAAATCTGATAAATTTAAATTTGGCTTAAATAGAAAAAAAAAATGGCTAAAAAATTGCCATTGATTACTACAAAGAAAATAAGGAACCGTACTACATAGCCATTGGTATATTTAGGAATAAAATAGTTGGAACGGCAAACGACAAGTTGTCTGCCTTCAATACTATTATAAATTTCAAAGCGATAATCGCTCGCCTTGATCAGTGTTTTGCTGATAAGAGATCGGTCCAGGTTTTAGAGAATGAACTGAGCATTTTAAGACAAGGTAAATTGTCAATTAATGAATTTTATGATGAAGTTGATAAACACCTGACATTAATAATAAATAAAAATAAAATGACTTACTCCAACAATGAGGAGGTAAGCAAAGCTTTAAATGAGAGGGTCAGAGAAAATGCTCTTAGAATATTCATATCGGGACTAAGAAAGCCACTTAGTGATATCTTATTTTCGACAAAACCTTCAGATCTGCCAATTGCATTGGCCGCAGCTCAGGAATTAGAATCGGACAATCGCAGAGGGGAGTTTGCGAGAGTTTTCGAGGAGGGCAGCATTTCGAACAAGTCGAAACCTAGTTATTCGCAGAATATTCATTCAATTTTCCGGCGCACAGCGCCGAATGCTCATAAACCTGAGACAAATAAACAAGATATCGTACAGATGGAAGTTGACCCAGGGTCATCAATATTTAGACGGTCCACTGCTCTTAATTCAAATAACAACCGAAATGCTTAAATAAATCATATTAATGCGGAGGAAGAATCAGAGGACTCAACCTTTGAGGAGGATTTCCCTCAGGATGAGGACGACGAAGATCATGTCGTGGAAGAGTTGCATTTTTATACCCTCCACCATACTATGGAGGGTATATTAATTTTGTCATTCCGTTTGTAACTCCTCGAAATACTCACGTCAGACCCAACAAAGTATATATATTCTTGATCAGCGTAAAATTCTTCGACGATTTAGCCATGTCCGTCTGCCTGTCTGTGTGTCCGTCTGTCTGTCTGTCTGTTGTAATCACGCTATCTTTCGTACAAATTGAGATAGAAGGCTAACATTTTGCACACATGTTTATTTGGCAGTAGGCAAGTTCGTAAATGGGTCATGTAGGTCCAAGTTTTCATATAGCCCCCATATAACGGTACCTCTCGATATTCGGTATTTTGATGATTTTAGCGACATTATTCACCGGAATTGTTTCAAATTTGGCATTTGAAGTTCGTAATGGATACTATAGCCTAAGACAGAAAATTATCTGTGCAGGTCCACGTCTTCGTATAGCCCCCATATAACGGTACCCCCCGATATTCGGTATTTTGATGATTTTAGCGACATTATTTAACGGAACCGTTCCAAATTTGGTATTTGAAGTTCGTAACAGATACTGCAGCAGAAAACAGAAAATGGGCCATGTAGGTCCACGTCTTCGTATAGCCCCCATATACCGTACCCCCCGATATTCGGTATTTTGATGATTTTAGCGACATTATTTAACGGAACCGTTCCAAATTTGGCATTTGAAGTTCGTAATAGATACTGCAGCAGAAAACAGAAAATGGACCATGTAGGTCCACGTCCTCGTATAGGCCCCATATACCGTACCCCCCGATATTCGGTATTTTGATGATTTTAGCGACATTATTTACCGGGATTGTTTTAAATTTCGCATTTGAAGTTCGTAATGGATACTTCAGCCCATGCCAGAAAATTGTCTGTGCAGGTCCACGTCTTCGTATAGCCCCCATATAATGGTACCCCCTATATTCGGTATTTTGATGATTTTAGCTACATTATAAACAAATTTTTATTCAAGTTTCGCATTTAAATGTTGTAATAACTTATGACAAAAGTTGCCTATGCAGGTATAAGTCGTATAGACATTCGGTATTTTTAAGATTTTAACAGAAATTTTAAAGGATATTTTTTATTTTATTTATTTATTTATTTATTTTATTTTTTTTTTTTTTGGAAATTGCCAAATTTGTACCAAATGGTGAAGGGTATTAAAAGTTCGGCCCGGCCGAACTTACAGTTTTTTTACTTGTTTTGAGTAAAACCGCTCCTACCTTTTATTATAAAGACTATAAACGGAAGGGAGCTAAAATTGTTAATAGACACATCAAAAAATTTCATTAAACCATTAGACGGACAAATTAATGCAGTACATTTGAGTAAACCCTGTAATGTCAAAACACTAAATGGCACGAACACCATCGAAAAGAAAATACACTATGGTTTTATTCGGACATGTCACGACATTTTATTTGATTGACACACTAAAGACTTTTGACGGAATAATAGGATATGAGTTCCTGAAGCAAATCAATTGCAAATTGGACACTGGAAACGACACTCTGACATATGACAAAAATAAAACAGTTATATCAAAAAATTGTGAGCAAATAAACTTTCACACTATAGATCAGGAATCCATACCTGCCTCTGTGGTGGAGGATTTTAGCAGGGTTATTAGGGCTAATGCCAATGCCTTTGCAGATCCAAACCGGGCACTACCCTACAACACAAGCGTTGAAGCAACCATAAAAACAAAAACCGAAGAACCAATCTACTCGAGATCCTATCCATACCTAGTACAAATGGCGGATTTCGTAAACAAAGAAATCGAATCGCTTCTTAGTGATGGAATTATTAGGAAATCATTTTCCGCATATAATTCCCCGGTACTGGTTGTGAGAAAAAAGGGTACCGACGACAATGGGAATCCTAACCACAGGTTAGTGATTGACTTCAGGAAACTAAATGAACAAACTGACAACAACAAATATCCCATGCCTGAAATTCCGGTATTGCTATCTACGTTAGGAAGATCGTCGTACTTCACGACAGTAGATCTTAAATCAGGATACCACCAGATTCGACTAGCTGAACGCGACAGAAGTAAAACAGCGTTTAGTGTTAATAACGGCAAATATGAATTTTGTAGACTACCATTTGGTTTAAAAAATGCGCCAAGTATTTTTCAGCGTACGATAGATGATATATAGCGATACATATTGGGAAAATATGTCAAGTTTATATGGACGACATTATTATTTTCTCACCTGATGAACGGAGTCATTTAGAACATATTAACATAATTATGAAAAAAATTAGTGAAGCAGGAATGAGAATATCTCCTTCGAAATCTAAATTCTTTAGACGAGAAGTAGAGTTTCTCGGTTACATTGTAACCAGGGAAGGAATCAGGACATGTCCAGATAAAGTTAGAGCTATTAAGGAATTTCCAAAACCTGAAAATTTAAAAGTCTCCGATCGTTCTTTGGCCTTTCAGGTTTCTATAGGAGATTTATAAAGGATTATGCAGTTATTGCTAAACCTTTAACTAGATTGTTAGAGGCCGAAAATGGTAACATTTCGGCGAAGAAATCGAAGGGTGTAAGAATAGGTTTGAAAGAAGATGCATTAGCAGCATTCGAAAAATTAAAACAAATTCTTTCATCAGAAGATGTTATTCTAGCATATTCTGACTTTGAAAAGAAGTTCGAACTAACAATGGACGCTTCTGCAATCGGTCTTGGAGCAGTTTTAGCACAAGATGGTAGACCAATAACCATGATATCCAGGGCTTTGTCTGCAACCGAAGCAAACTATGCTGCAAACGAACGAGAGTTACTCGCAATCGTCTGGGCATTGAAAGATTTAAGGCATTACCTATACGGTGTTTCAGAAATTCATATTTTCACAGATCACCAACCATTGACATTTTCTATGTCACATAAGAATTAGACCTCAAAAATGAAAAGATGGCGATCTTTTATAGAAGAATTTTCTCCGAAATTTTTCTATAAACCTGGCAAAGAGAATGTTGTCGCTGACGCACTCTCCAGGCAGTACGTAAACCATACTCAAGACGAGTCGGATGATGGAACAGTTCACAGCGAAATTTCTTTATCACAAGTTATAACTTCTGTTAAATACCCAGTAAACCAATATAAAACGCAGATAATATTATCTAAGGAGCAGTCAGCCTCTAAGACAAGAAAGATTTTATTCCAGCGTTTTTTAAGACATACCATAACATATGATACTGTGGAAAATTGGATAACTCTTCTCTTAAAAATCATTAATCCAGGGAGGTAAATGCAATTTGTTGTGACCTTTCAGTTCTTGTTTAAATACAGAATTGCATAAGGACCAAATTTCCATCAGCTAAATTCATTCATACAGAAAAACTGGTCATGGATGTTATCCGGGAAGATGATCAATGGGACATAATAACGACAGAACATAATCGGGCACACCGATCGTTACAAGAAAATTTTGAACAAATTATTAATGAATATTATTTTCCAGGAATAAAGAAAATGTTAAAAATGGTGATGGCTAATTGTAAGATTTGCAAAGAAAATAAATACCAGAGAAAACCGGAAAATACAGTAATATCCCCTACTCCAATACCTGAATATCCTGGTCATATCCTGCACATTGACATACTAAGAACAAATAAAAGCAATTTTTTGACAGCAATAGACAAATTTTCGAAATTTGCGATTATTGTCCCAATTGCATCCAGGAATGCAATCGATATCAAAACGGCTCTTTCCCAAATACTAAACCGATTTGGAAACGAGAGACTTTTTGTACCGGACAATTAGAAATCTTTCAAATCAAGTCTAATTGGTACCTCAGAGACTATTACGGTGCGGAACAACATTTTGTACCTCCAATGCACAGTCAGAGTAATGGCCAAGTTGAAAGATTCCACTCCACTTTATTAGAAATTGCCAGATGTGTTAAAGCACAGCAAAATGTAGAAGATACAGTCGAACTGCTGCTTTTGTCCACATTTAAATATAACAATACCATCCACTCTGTAACAGGAAGAAAACAATAGACATTATTAACTTAATTCCTAACAAAGATCTAGAAGAAATTAAAGGAAAATTGAACGTTGCTCAGAAAAAAACTCTAAGGATTCATAACGAAAACGCCTCGTTTAAAGTTTACCATCCAGGTGAAAAAGTGTTCGTTAGGAGAAATCGTAGGCTTGGGAATAAATTTGATAAATGGTACGTCGAAGGGACAATTGAACAAGACTTAGGCTCGACAGTGTTGATTAATGGAAGGAAAGTTCATAAAAGTAATTTATGATAATCAATTTTTTTTTTGTTTGTTCTCTACTAGACTTCTAATGACATTGACAGTACTGACATCGGAAACAATATTGGACTACACGGACTCTTACTTCATAGCTGTAAAAGATGGAGACGTAGCAATTTATAATGACCACAAATACATTCTTCACAGGACAAATTTAACGGAGTACGAAATGATTTTGGAAGAAACAAATGGGTTATTAAAAAATTTTTCAGGCAGAAGGGAAATTGACTTTGTAACGGACCAGATGAGACAGATCCAGCGGTTGCTGCGAACGCTATCGGTACACGGCCGACACGCACGCCCACTGGATTTTATAGGATCAACTCTTAAGTTCATACCCGGAACACCAGACTGTGCTGATTTTGAGTTATTAACAACAGAAGACAATATGATTATACGTGACATCAATAAACAGACAATTATCAACTCGGCCCTTCAAGACAAAATCAACGAACTGACGGAAAGAATAAACGAACTGCAAAAAATATCCAGGACATCCAATTCCATTAATGTTGATGAGCTAGTATTTCTTGAACTTTTGAGTGCCAAGAATAGTGAAATTATTTTCTTTTTGAGCCAAATGTATTTATCAATAACTCTCGCTAAGGCTAACATTGTAAATCCTATTATACTTGACAATGCCGAAGTAAGTTATATTCTCAAGAATGGAATGATACCGTTAAGTATAAATAATCTACTTAAAGCTAGTGATGTAAGCATTTACGAAAGTAATAACACTATTTACACTATTAAGTTGCCCCTAATTGAGCGAAAATGTAATTTTGTAAGAATTTTTCCAGTCATTCACAACAACACTATTATCCAACTAAATGTAAAGACCTCAGCGGATTGTAACCAACAACATATCCCTGTAATGTGGGGAACACAAATATTTGCAAAAGTATAGATAACGAATGTTTATCTCAAATTTTAAATTCGAATTTTGCAACTTGCCCTACTGAGCCTGCTGATAACATTCCGCAAATTCAAATGATATCGGAGGGTTCAATATTACTTAATAATGTTAAAAATACTAAAGTGGTTTATATAAAACCAATGATGATTGAGGGAACCGCGTTAATACGCTTTGCAGAGAATGTTACTATAAATAACACACGTCGTCAAATTGATTTTACTGAGCCACACCCACCAACAATTTTAAATATAACAACATCAGCTCACAACGTAAATCTTTCTTTACCGTATCTTCATAGAATTTATTTGGATAATACTAATTTACTGCAAATAATAGAAGTTAAGATATCACACCATAAACTGTTATTCATACTTACTTTAATTTTAATTTTATCAATTACTATTGGAATTTTCTGTTATAAATTAATTAAGAAGCAAAAACCAATTGACATAGACGACATTGTTAAGAAAATACAAAGTCAGAGTAGAGACTCTCCGATTTAAAACGTATTAATAACACGCGCAGACAATTCACGCATCATACTTCATCACGCCACCACCTGGTCGTTGAAATGCTGATGCGCTTATTAGTGGTGCGGGTATTCGACCGGTAAATATTAATGTTTGCTGGAAGAATGTAAAGTAAGCATTCTCTCACACTTCTGTCAAACTATATTACGCCACAATATATATATATATATACGGGTTGCAAGAATTTCATCGTAAGATGTCTGCAATAATTGATGAATTAGCACCAAAATTATGTCGTCAACGCGTGTTTTATTTGACGATAACTTACTGATGGGAGACTGTGTTAAGGTATATACTAGTCTGGGCTGCGAAGAAAGGAAATGAAAAAATACACCAGGCTTCGATATAGTCTGGGGTGCGAAGGATTAGCAGTGACATCAGTAATATCAACAAAAAAGTGACAACAGCAGCAGCAGTGACAACACTTTCAACAGCAATAACACCAGCATCAACAATAGCAGCAGCGACAACACTACAATAGTAGCGGTAACAACAGCAGCAGCAACCACGCGTGTAGTATTAAAAAAGTAAGATATATTAATTGTAAGATTTTAATAATATTATTATTAATATTATTTTAATAATATTAAAAACCCTAACGAAAAAATAAACGAATTATCGGAAACAATAAATAGTTTAATTAATAACGAAAAAACAGAACAGATAAACACAGAGTATTTATAACGAAAAAACAAAACAGATAAACACAGAATATTTATATGAGAAACTACTATGAGGAAATATAATTATTATCATGGAATTTGGAAACCTAATGTTATCTATCACTCTTTCAAAATGATGAATAATTAACGCAACAGTTTTAAACTCCAGTGATTTGGAGAATTTAAACAATGAGCGATCTATAAATATCGCTATTACCGATATTATTGAAGTGTCTAATATTAAGGTCGTGTTAAACGACAATTTTGTACATTTTATAATAAAGTATCCTAGGATTAAATTAGTTTTGTAGGAGAATAATAATGCATCCAGTAGAACACAATGGCACTATCCTTAATTTCGCTGAAAACAACATAGCAACATAACAACACAATACAACTTGTGCGCAACAACTTCATTCTGGAGAGGTCACGCAGTGCACCACTCGTCCAAGCTACCGCGAACCGTTAACAGATATAGATGATATAGATGGCGTTATCATAATTAGTGATAAAATGGTTATCATAAATGGACAACCAGTGAACGGCACGGCTCTCATACCGCTCGATGAAGAAGTAACGATTAATAACTCCATATAACGGAATTTAGATAAATCTCCAATACCAGCCGTGTCAACGCTCCTCAACATAACGGGTTATCAATAAAATCCGAGTTTGCCATACTTACAAAAACTGAATATGAATAATTTACGGTATATTGGAGAAATGGAGAGTAAACTTTTGAAAAGACGAATTATATCTTGAGTAAACGCTGTAACCTTCTTGATCAGTTGCTACGTCCTTTTCACATATTACCAAAAACGCCAGAGAGTCCGAATACAACGGGAGCTTCAAGTTGTTATTGACAGTTTCAAGAAGACGGATGACGTCCTTCATCTAAGCGAGGGAGGAGTTAACACAGTCTCCCATCAATAATTCGATAAAATATTGGCAACTCGATACTCCAACGTGCGCCTCCAGCAAGCAGCCAACAAACACAAATGTGAATGTGCGCATTTGTGTTTGTTGGATATTTAGAATTAAGTCAAAATTCTTTGCTAGAGTTAGTTTGATTTTGACATTAATGAAGAACACAAGACCCAACGGCTTAACATTCGCTCAACTTCAACTCAACTTTTATTGCAAAGGATGCAACGTCTTAAGACTTGCAACAGGTAATCATTTTAACTCATATATACAGTGGCTCACACTGAAAGTGAACCAACTCAAACATTGAATATTTTTTGCTTAGATGGAATTGCTGCCCATTCAGCCTGCAAATGGTGTAAGAGGACATTTTTTGGAATTTTCGCACATTTGTGTCTAGTAATGCCCACAAGTTTTCTATTATGTTAAGGTCTCGGGACTGTGGAGGAACGTCCAGTACACGGGGACAATTACTTGAAAGTCATTCTATGGCAACACGAGATTTGTGTTTGAGATCATTGTCCTGATAAAACCAGAAGACAACTGCTATCCCTAATTTCTCAACACTTTGTCTAAGATTTTCCTTTAAAATATTAATGTATATATATATATATATATATATATATATATATATATATATATATATATATATATATATATATATATATATATATACGCTCAAGAAGAGTGATAACAATTGAGTGTTTTGTTGATTCATGGGATTCCATTTGGACTGGGACGACAAAAAGTAATTTCCCGGTTTTATGTTTTCTGTACAGTACACCATTTCTCATTTCATAATATTTGTGGTTTGTTGTCTGTAACATTTATTTAAGCTTAACGATGTTGGTATATTTATTTTGTGCAATAATCAGATTTTCTTCAAAAGTATTGGTATCTACAATCAAAATTTCTAGCGACCTGCCTAACACATCTACATGTTGCATTTATCGTCCTTCTCTGTGTTTTAATGTTTGATTATAATTTTGTAGTTCTAATACCCACCTGGAAATCCAAGGGTTCAGGTCATTAATTATTGTAAACGTTTTACCAAGCAAGTAAACCCGAAATCTACGAAGTGCATAAACTATAGCTAAAGTTTCCAAATCATAGCTGTGAATTTTGGACTCAGCCTCTGACGCTCTTTTGGAGAAGTGAAATACAGGATGCCATCTATTTTCCTGTTTCTTTTGCATAAGTATAGCACCGAAACCTAAAGCGGTAGCATCGCAATGTAATTCTGTTTCATAAACAGTTAAAACTGGCTTTTCTAAAAGTTTACTCTTTAACAATTCGAATGTTTCGAGCTCAAGTTTTTCGAAAGTGAACTTTTGTCTTTTCAAAAAGTGGCTTTAGCTTCATTTTTTTTTTTTTTGAACTAATCTCAACACAAATTTCCTTAATATTTCTAAATGTTGTTGCAAGTCAAACGTCGCAATCATTAAATCATCCAAATATATTATTACGTCTCCCCTTCTAATTAGGTATTTGAAAACACTGTTTATAAACATTTGGAAAACTGATGGGGCATTTTTTGAACCAAAGGTATATGTATATTGTCCTATGCGCGTTATGAACGGTGAATATTTAATGGAAAAATCACACATGAAAACGTTATGGAAACCCATTTTTAGATCCAATTTAGTGAACACTTCTTTGTTTGCTAAACTTTCTAAGAGATCATCGATCAACGGAATTGGGTAATTATGTTTGACTGTATTTTTATTTAATTTCCCAAAGTCTACGCACACTCGCAATTCTCCTGATTTCTCCTGCCCTTCTCCAGATAATCGTCTAAAATTTTCTGTAATAATTGTTTTTCGGAATAAGAGAGTCTAGTCGAAATAATTCGATTAATTTAAGTCATTTGATTTTGTGAGAGAGAGCTTCCATTAAACTGGGACTCGATAAAGCATTTATCATAGTTTTTGTGCAATTCAGCATTTTCCATGCAGTTTTTCAAACGCCAATCCTACCTTGGTTAGAATAAAGCATCTACAATATTTTTTGTGGAATTCAGCATTGTCCATTCAGATTTTCTACAAAAACTCGATTGTTTGAAATCAGTTGGGAATATATTTAGAATGTGCCTGCCGAGAGTTTTCGTAAAAGTCAGGACTCAATGAAGCATATCTCATAGTAGAAAAAGTTCGATGGTGTTAAATCAATTGATTTTGTGAAAATCATCGAGAGTTTCCTTTTGTACTGAATAAAGCACCTATCATAGTTTTTGTGCAATTTAGCATTTTTTATGCAGTTTCACTACTGCAAACACTATTTCAATTAGGAACTCGGAAAACATCGATAATCTGAAATCAATTGGGAATATAAGGCATATATATTCTGAAAGTCTTCATCGATAGGTTTCATTTGAGCTGGATCTCAATAACGTATCTATCATAGTCTTTGTGCAATTCAGCATTTTCCATGTATCTTCCCTAGCGCCAACCGTACTTTGGTTGGATAATAGCAAAATTTGTTTATTTGAAATCAATATGGAATATAACATAGATATATATTCTCAAAATTCTCATCGAAAACTTTCGTTTGAGCTGGGCCTCAATACAGCATATATTCTAGTTTTTGGCAATTCAGCATTTTTTCTGCAGTTTCGCTAACAGCCTACTTAAGTTAAGAAGTTAGAGAAATTCGATAAACTGAAATGATTAGGGAATATAAGGCATATGTATTCTGAAAGTCTTCACCAAGAGTATCCATTTGAACCGAGGCTCAATAACCCATCTCTCATTGTTGAAGTGCAATTCAGCAATACTACTCTTGCTAGAAAGTCGAAAAATAGTGGTAATTTATACCCATTTGGGAATATAAAGTAAACATGTCCTGAAACTCTTCATCGAGAACTTTCATTTGAGTCGAACCTCAACAACGCATCTATCAAGTTCCTGTGCAATTCAGTATTTTCCATGCAATTTCTCCAACGCCAATCTTACCTTGGTTAGAAAAGTGAAGAAATACAATTATTTGAAATCATTTGGAATAGTTTAGTGTTGTGCAATTCAGAAGTTTCCCTACGGGCAACCCTACTTTAGTTATGAAGTCGCTAAAACTCGATAATTTTAAATCATTTAGGAATATATTCTGAAAGTGCTATTGGAATTACTTGGGATTATATTCTAAAAGTGCTCATCGAGAGCTTCCTTTTGATCTGGTACCTAATAAAGCATATATCACAGTTTTTGTGCACTTTAGCATTTTCCATGCTGTTTCGATACCGCCAACCCTACTTTAATTATAATTAAATTCGGCAATCTAAATTTATAATATCCTCACCCACTTAATGATTTGTTGAAATGTTAGACAACATTATCTAAACGGTCTTACTGGCATTTGCAGTTCAAAGTAGAACACGTTTGAATTCAGATACATTCATAAAAAATATTTTCTTTACCCAATGGTGGAGGGTATTAAAAGTTCGGCCCGGTCGAACTTAATGTTTTTTTACATTGTATTTCTTAGAATGTTCTTAGTCTTTAACTGATGAGGTGAAATTTGAGACGTATTTGAAATCACGACACAGCTCACATTAAATAATAATTAAAACCGAATAATTTAAACTTTCTTAAAATAACCTTCTTGGGCGGTTTAAAAGAAAAAAAAAAAGGAATTATTGGTTGGTGTAAAATAATTTAATTTAGATTTTTGGTCTAAACTAATTATAAAAGCAACTATTTGATTTTTACTTTATCTTTGTTCATTTGAAAACAATGCAGGATATTTGCACGTGACTTTTTGTACTACTACTCGTTGAAAAACTGAGATCTAAATTCATAAAACACATGAGCACAAGTAAAAAAAAATGTCTTTCGTTGATACATACGTAGTTACTCTGAAGACATGGAGAGTGAAATAGCTGTATTTTTTGACGAAGCATAATTTGTCGTGTTTTAATTTAAAGATAAAAGTTTGTAATTTTTTCTTAATACTCTTTTGTGCACCGCCACAACGCGAGTTCTAAAAATAGTGAGTAAACAAAAAAGTTATATATAATTTACTAATATCGGTCGGCGGATGAGTGAAAAAAGGAAAACGAAATAGAGTGGAAATAATATTATGTTTAAAAAAATCAGTGTTGTTTCTACGTCTATTTCTAAATGCCGAGACATCTCTTTGAGAGAATCGAACTTGGGAAAAGACTGACGTAATCACTCATCCGAGGGAATATATTGGTCTCTTCCCACGAAACAAAAATTCACTACGGGGATATTCCTCTAAATCAACAAACCATTTGGTAGAAGGAAATAGAACAAATAAAGCATATCGTCAGATGTGTGCGCTTTGGCCACAGCTGGTGCGTTTGAAATTCTTAAAATTGTTGTCTCTGAAAATGTTGTAAACATCTATAACGTGATTGCCTGTAAAAATCGTCGATAAAGTAGAAACTTCTAAATAATTGTAATATTCCACATAATGGGTCCCAAGTTGGTTTATTATAGATTAAGGTAGTATTTATGAAATATTGTAATTATGGAACAGAACAATAATATTGGGTTTATTTTCCACAAAAGTATAAATTATTTTCTTTATACGCTTTTACAACCAAGATTTGACACCATTATACATGATTTCATATCAGATGAATTTTGAATACACTCCACTATTTAGAACGAATTTGGAAATTTTCCAAAAAATAAAATCCGTTATAAATGCTATTAAATCTTAAATATACCGCAGGCAGCCACTATATTAGGCTCTACACGACGACGTGGATCTGCATCATCAAATTATCGAATATAGGGTGGTACTATTATATGGGGGCCATACCAAAACGTGGACCTGCACAAACAATTTTCTGTCATAGGCTGTAGTATTCATTACGAACATCAAAAACCAAATTTGAAACAATTGCGGCTAGAAACATCAAAACACCGAAAAAGGGAGGTACCGTTATATTGGGCAAAATGACGATGTGGACCTGCACTGACAATTTCCTGTCAAGGCTGTAGTACCCATTACGAACTTCAAATACCAAAAGTAAAATTTTATCAAACTTATACATACCGTTCGGAAGCTAGAGTGATTTCCACAGACGGACAGAAGGATAGGCGGCAGGACAACGCTAAATCGACATAGAATTTTATGCTGATTTTATGCGGAATGACAAACTAAAAATACCCTCCTAATTTTGGAGGGCATAAAAAAATGGTGGATGCTTTCTGGTAGACTCAAAACATTGCGAAGCTTACCACAAAATAGAGATTTTATCGGGGCGCAACGGCATAACTTCAAGGTAATCAGAAAAATTAGATAAACATAAAGAAGGATTTAAGCATAAACTTACGCAGACGATTTCATAATACTTCTGAGGGGAAGAACTCCAAATTAAGCATGCAGAAAGGACGAATCTTTCCGGTAAACTCGGAAAAAAGGGAGAAATGCATTTTCATTAGAAGGCCCAAAATCAGTCACATATACGAGCCGGTCTTCCGGAATCAGACATTTATATGATATATATGGAGGGTATTTTAATTTTGGCATTCGGTTTGTAACACATTGAAGTATACATTTTAGACCCCAAAAAGTATATATATTCTTGATCAGTATACAATTCGATGTCGATTTAGGAAAGTCCGTCGGTCTATCCGTCTGTGGAAATCACTCTAGCTCCCGAATGAAATGAAGACGGTTGATAAAATTTAATTAAAATGTATATTATATCTGCAGAACTTTTGGTATTGAAAATGGGTCATGTAGGTCCTCGTTTTGGTATTACCCCCATATAATGGTACCTCCATATTTTGATGATTTAGGAGGCATTATTCAATTGAAATCTTTCAAATTTGGCATTTGAAGTCCGTAATAGATACTACAGCCTGATACGGAAAATTGTCCAGGTCCACGCCTTCGTATAGCCCTCATATAACGATACCTCCCCATATTCGGCATTTTTATGATTTTAGCGACATTATTCATCAGAATTGTTGCAAATTTGGTACTTGAAGTTCGTAATGGATATAACAGCCTAAGACAGAAAATTGTCGGAGCAGGTCCACGTCTTCGTAGAGCCCCCATATAACGGCACCTCCCGATATTCGGTATTTTGATTTTATCGACATCATAAACGTTTTTTGTAAAGTTTTGCATTTGACTTAAGTTGCCTAAGCAGGGTCATGTCGTCGGCCGTTTATTTTTTTTGAGAATTTCAAGTTGTATTCAAATGACGGAGGGAATTAAAAACTAAGATGATTTTTTACTTATTGTAATTAAAAATATGCAAGCTTATACTTATAAAACAACTAATTATGAAAAAATACTTTGAAATAAACTCTTTTTTGTAATGTTAAGATTTGTAAAATTTACCAGCACGTCATAAAATCCGGCCCATATTCCACCTTCAGAGTTAATTTTTTTTTTTTTTTTTTAATAAAACAGACTTCTTAATATGCAACCACGTAGAAGGCTTTATCATAGATGGTCCATTTGACAGTTTTTTAGGTTTTTGACAGAGAAAAATTTGTAAACTTCCAAAACGTGGTTATATATATATATATATATATATATATATATATATATATATATATATATATATATATATATATATATATATATACATATATATATATATATATATATATATATATATATATATATATATATATATATATATATATATATATATATAGATATACTACTTTTTCGTCTACTTTTTTGCCTGTCTCGCTGCCTGTATGTCCGTCTGTCTGAAATCACGATACAGGCCGCAGTATTTGACGTAGAGCGTCAAAACTTACCAGAATAATTTGTATTGTGTCTAGGATAGTTGGTATTGAAAATGAGATATATCGGTCCACTTTTTGGTATAATCCCCATATAACGGTACCTCACGATATTCGGTATATTGATTGTTTTTGCCACATATTATCATGGATTTCTCCAAAAAGTGGTATTTGTTGATCATAATGAGTTCTAGCTCAGTTGACGAAACATCGTATGTATAGGTCCCTCTCGATATTGGGTACATTGATGATTTTTGCCACATTTTCCCACGAATACGTCTAAAATTTGGTATTAGTTGGTCATAATTGGTTCTAATGTTTCCATTATCCTAAGGTGGAGGGTATTAAAAGATTTTTGTTTTTTTTTTTTTTTTAATTGCTAAGTACTTTGCTAATGGTGGAGGATATTTAAAGTTTATTTTTTTTTATATTTAAAGGCTTGGCCGAACTTTTTGCTTTTATACTTGTTTTTTTTTAAGTTTAATTAGTTAGGGAACAAACTTAAAAAATGGTATGTCCACTAATAAGAATCAAATTTGAAGTAAAGGGAAAATATTTTCTACAAAAATAAGTATTTAGTACAAATATGTCTTCATATGCTCCCGTTTTGGTATGGCCGCCATATAATGGCTCCAACACCACATTGTACATGTGTCATGTCAACAAGTAATTATAACCGAAATATTTTAGCTTTCTTTTTTAAAATATCCTGTTACGTGAATTTAAAAGAACAAGGACGGAATTATTTTCTGCTGTAAAATTACTTAGTTTAGCTTTTTTAGCTAAACTAATAATAAAAGCAACTATTCGATATTTACACTATCAAATACAAAATATTTGTTACGTGACTTTTGGTTACTGCTGTGACATAAAAAATGAGATTTTAATTCAAGAAACACGCAACTCTTTTGTTGGTACATAAGAATTTACTCAGAAGACAGGCACAATCGATGTTGGAATATTGCGAACCGCACGCGAGTTTTTCTTAGACCGGTCTCCCGAGTTTTGTGCAAAAGGGAATGGTGGCGGTCGGTGCAATGTCTACACGTGTTTCCAACGACATTTTTCTAAACACAGAGTGGATGTGGATGCCTTCGATTACAGATCCTACAATACGCCATAGGTAGTTCCTACATGGGTGTAACGACACGTTTCCCGCCTCCTGCTGGGGTATACTCAGGGGGGCAGGGTTCGTCACAGAAATTTATATTTTGCAGTGACGGAGAGGGAAGAAAATCAAGTTTTTTTTCTATTTACAAATTCAATGGGTTTCTTTTATTATTATTTTTACTATATATATACACACAATGTAGTTCGTCTAAGGACTACTGCTCGTGGTCATCGAAAGCCTCTCTGGCGACAGGTTGTTGCGTGTTGATACCTTCCCCGGATTGTATTCCTCTGTCCAGGCCCCTCGATGGCAAAAGTCGTCAGAACTGGTATGCAGGGAAACCTTTCGATCCTTCTAACAGGGGTTCGGGAGACCTTTCAGCCCTCTCAATCATACAAATCTTCAAATGTTAGAGTCGGGAGACCTTTCGGCCCTCTCGATTGCAAGACACGCTAAATTGTATAGTCGGGAGACCTTTCGGCCCTCTCGATCGGAAAACACTAGTTTTATATTCCTGAGACCTTTCGGCCCTCTCGTTTATAAAAATCTTCCAATGTTAAAGTCGGGAGACCTTTCGGTCCTCTCGATTGAAAGAAACGCTAAATTTTAGAGTCGGGAGACCTTTCGGCCCTCTCGATCGGAAAACACTAATTTTTATATTCGTGAGACCTTTCGGCCCTCTCGATCATAAAAATCTTCAATCGTTTAAGCCAGGAGACCTTTCGGCCCTCTCGATTGAAAACAAAAACACTAATTTTTATATTCGTGAGACCTTTCGGCCCTCTCGATCAAAAAAATCTTCAAAGGTTAACATCGGGAGACCTTTCGGCCCTCTCGATTGAAAGAAACACTAAGTTTTATCGTCGGGAGACCTGTCGGCCCTCTCGATCGGAAAAAAACACTAATTTTTATATTCGTGAGACCTTTCGGCCCTCTCGATCGAAAGAAACACTAAAATTTATAGTCGGGAGACCTTTCGGCCCTCTCGATCGAAAAAACACTAATTTTTAGATTCGTGAGACCTTTTCGGCCCTCTCGATCAAAAAAAAAAACACTAATTTTTAGATTCGTGAGACCTTTTCGGCCCTCTCGATAGAAAAAACACTAATTTTTAGATTCGCGAGACCTTTTCGGCCCTCTCGATCAAAAAACACTAATTTTTAGATTCGTGAGACCTTTTCGGCCCTCTCGATAGAAAAAAACACTAATTTTTAGATTCGTGAGACCTTTTCGGCCCTCTCGATAGAAAAACCACTAATTTTTAGATTCGTGAGACCTTTTCGGCCCTCTCGATCGAAAAAACACTAATTTTTAGATTCGTGAGACCTTTCCGGCCCTCTCGATCATAAAAATCTTCATATATTAATCTTCACTTGCACTTTAGGACAGGTAGGGAATTGGATTGGGGTTATTATTTCCTTAGTAAATTAACTTACCCCAAGATTTTTTTTTCCACCTGCTTCCAGCACGTTGCTTGGCTTCACCTTTTCCTTGTTTTTTTTTTTTTTTCACCCCGAGTCTTTGGTATCGCAGTCCTGATATTCTGTCCGCGCGCGATCGACGTTCTTCACTGACTGACCCCCAATTCGCTCAGCACATCCCCTTTAAAGACTGGGTTCTGCCACGGCGAATTGGTGGCTTCGCTGCCATCTCCAATTTTCTCTGCAGTGATCGCCTGACTGCCCATTGGTTACCGTCGTCGAACAACGGTACCTTGTTTACCAACTTTTGATTCTCTCTCTCCCTTTCTCTGCCCCATTCCAAGTGACCGCTGTCCTGACCACTGCCTACCGTCGTCGGACAACGGTACCTTGTTTACACATTTTGCATTCCCCATGACTATTTTGTGCCCTACTGTACCCCAAAAATTATCACTCGAATGCAATTTATATTCTCTGTATTTTACAGGTGGGAAAAAACAAAAGATAAAAAAAAATAGATTTAAAGGAGGGAAAAAAAAAAAAATTTTATAAAAAAAAACAAAATACCATCCTGGCATTACACTTCTGTGTGGAGGAAAACGAGGTTTAGCGACTTTCCCCCTCACACTGCTCTCCTCTCCCGGGGAATGACGATAGCGTCCCCCCTTCTATTGATATAAATGCGGAACGCCTGCCCGTCTGGTAAGAACACCACTCTCTTATATCGGCTATGTGGACGGTGGACGGCTAAGGCTTGTTGCACAAAAGGCTCCAACTGCGCGACTGTTCCTGCCGACAGTTGCGTTCTGCATTGGAATGGTGTACCTAAAGGGACGAATATTTCGTCCTCGTTCTGGGCTTTTCCTGGACTTGTCATCTCGCTCGGGTTCCTTGTTGATGTGCTTGAGGCAGCCGACGGTGAGGTTGTATACAGCGACATCTCCGATGTGAGGGACTGAGAGCTCGACTCGGGTAGAACTCGTCCAACTATCGACTCGGAGCTTATGGGTGAGTAGGGTGGAATGTGTGAGGGTTGGCTTGCATCCGCCACCTCTAGCGCCGAGGTGTGGAATTGCGACACGGGCTCCCCCAGCAATGAGGACGAAGTCTGCAGCACTTCAGGGTAAATAGGTGGGCTTGTGGGGGCGAGAACATATTCTTCCACTGACACAATTGGGGAAGGTGTGGTAGGATTCGAGGAACAGCGTGGCGGCGGGGCCTCACATTCCTCATCGCTCGATATCTCTATGACAGAGGAAATCGGCGATGTGATGGGGCAATAACGTTCCCTTTCGGTCTGACGCTGATGTCGGGCTATATCCTCCTCCGTCAGCCGTTCGACAATAACGAAACATGGAGGAAGAGCCTTTCCCATTGGGCAGGTCACATTGTCGGTGTTAGAGGTCACCCGTTGCAACCTGATTTTTAGGCCACTGGCCTCCAACTGGCGCCAGCGTTCTTTGTAGTACGCCTTGGTGTGTGGGGCGGCCTTCATCTTCACTTAATTTTTTCCCGTCACCTACAAATAAACAAAAAGGTCATAACAAGTGGAAAGATCAATTGGGAAGGGTTGGTGGGGTTGGATTTCCAGAGGGGAAGTAGGGCTTGAGTTCGCTTAGGTGGGCACTACGAAGTTCTCCTGTTTTCAATTCCTTAACCCTCGCGATAACTGGAGATGGAAAGCTGATCACTTCATATGGCCCTCCAAATTTGGGCGCCAATTTTGCTGCGAAACTCTCCACGGATTTGGATTGTGGATGTTGTTTAACAAGTACCAGATCCCCAATCTGCGGCTTCCACGGACGTCGTCGCAAATTATAATATCGGCGTTGGTCCTCTCCGGCTCTACCCAAATGATGTCGTACAATTTTGAATATTTCTTTCAGCTCCCTTTCCTTGGACGCCGGGTCACGGTGAGCCTCCCCCGTCCCCAATACAACTTCATCAAAAAGTGCACTTGGTAGTCGTGGTTCTCGCCCTTGAACCAGGTACGCTGGACTGTACCCAGTCGTTTCCGAAATGCCAGTATAATTTCTGGAATACATTCATCCCATCGGTTATGGTGTTTCCCGGCCAGCTGGGCCATCATGGTTTTAATTGTCCTATTTACACGTTCTGTCGGATTTTCCTGTGGAGTGTATGGAGCAGTGAACTGGTGCCGTACGCCGATGCCCTTCAGAAACTTCCTCACTGTATTGCTGGTAAATTGACTGCCATTATCAGTTATGAAAATCTTTGGGGTTCCGAAGCGGGATAATATTCTTTCCCTGAACGATTTCACCACTCCTTCAGCTGTAGCCTTCCGCAAGGGAACCAGTTCCGTCCACTTTGAGAATCTGTCGAACAATACTAATAGCACGCTGTTCCCGTGTTTTGTTCTAGGCAACGGACCTACGAAATCTGCGCAGACCGATGCCCACGGTTTTTCTGGCACGGTAATTAACATCTGTCCAGCTGGAGCTACTTGATTCGGCTTGAATTCCTGATACAACTTGCAACTCCGGACAAAGTTTGCAACATCCCTGACCATACCGGGCCAGTAGTACCTGTTACACACACGATTAATCGTCTTTCTGATCCCCAAGTGCCCAGCTGCTGGTTGGCAATGATTTTCATTTAGTACTCGCTCTCTAAGGTAAGTTGGCACTCACAGCTTCCATGGCGTGGAGTCATCATCATTAGGGTGCCTAGCAATGTGTCGGAACAATTGATCGCCTATAATTGAATAATCCGAGAACTTTTGTGGGTTTTTCCTGACCTCCTCCATCCTTTTCCGCACCCAAGGACAAACTTCCTTGGCATCGACCACCGCCCGTTGTAGCAACTGTAATGGTTGTCTAGATAGCGCGTCCGCAACGACGTTCTGCTTCCCTTTCCTGTAATGAACCGTAAATTTGTGTTGTTGTAACTCTAAGGCCCATCGCGCCAATCTTCCGGTAGGGTTATCTATAGAGTTCAGCCATTTAAGGGATAGGTGATCGGTTACCACTAAGAACTCGTACCCTTCCAGGTAAGGTCTCATCTTCCGGATGCCCCACACTATGGCCAAACACTCCTTCTCGGTGGCCGAGTAGTTCCTCTCCGCACCGTTCAACGTCCTACTGGCATATGCTATTACGCGCTCCCCCTCTTCGAAATCCTGCGTTAAAACGGCACCTAGTCCATGCTCACTGGCGTCTGTCTGCAACTTAAACATCCTTGCAAAATCCGGACAAGCCAGGACCGGGGCCTGGGTGAGTCTCATCTTCAATATCTCGAAAACAGTGTGATGATCCTCCGTCCACTTCCAGTGCTTTCCCTTTTTAAGTTGCGAAGTAAGGGGATATGCCAGTGTGGCAAATTCTGGTACAAAGCGCCGATACCACGATACGACTCCTAGAAATCTTCGCAAATCTCTTAAATTAGTGGGAGCGGGAATCTCTTGAATAGCAGCCACTTTATCGGGATCGGTATGTATGCCTTCTCCACTGACGACGTGGCCTAGATACCTAGTCTCACTTTTAAAGAACTCGCATTTTTCCGGATTTATCTTTAAATTGGCAGCCCTTAATCTGCGAAACACTTCACCTAAATTCTTCAGATGCTCCTCCAGTGTTTTCCCCGTCACAATAATATCGTCCAAATACGCAAAGGCGTGTGGTTCTAAATCCGGACCAATGACTCTATCGAGGGCTCTCTGAAATGTTGCCGGTGCCGAATGCAGCCCAAACGGCATAACTCTCCACTGATAAAGACCCCTCCCTGCAACTGTAAATGCCGTGTACTTTTTGCTACTCTCTTCCATCGGGATCTGCCAATACCCGTCTTTCAAGTCCAAACTACTGACGTATCGGGCTTCCCGTAGCCTATCCAGTATCGCGGAAATTCGGGGTAGTGGGTAGGCATCCGGGTCGGACTTGCTATTTAAGTGTCGGTAATCCATGCACAGACGCCACGTACCATTCTTCTTTTTCGCTAACGTTATCGGAGAGCTGTAGGCACTTGCAGATGGTTCTATGTATCCATTGGCTAGCAGTTCATTGATTTTCCCATCAATAATTGCCTGCATTGCCGGATTTCGGGAGGCGTACCGCAGCTTAAAAGGCCGATCATCGTTGAGTACGATTTTATGTCTGGCCACCGTTGATAATCCATGTAAATCCCTAAACTTCTGCAACTCCTCCTCCAAAAACGTTCGTATCCTCCGTTGCTCTTCTGAATCATGGTCACACATCATAATGTTCCCACCCGAGCTGTTCCTTTCTGTTACATTCGACGTTTCACGGACCTCCGAATCTCCGCTTTGCCCAGCTGTCAACTGTCGATTGATTTCTTCCATATTATGTTGTTCCGCCTCTTTAGTTTCAAACCTGCACGTCAATCCCGCACAGGTGATTTCTGCGTCACACTTCGCAAGGCAATCCAATCCGAGGAGCACATCTTCCGTCGCATTAGGCATCACCAGCAACTTTTCTCGAATATTCCTATTACCAATCCAAATCTCTGCTTCCAATGCGTGATTAATGTGTCGCTGTGATCCATCCTCCAAGGTAACTACCAATCTCTCCGGCATCCACTTGCTCCCATCCGATATCGACCGGGCAAACTCCTCACTGACAAAACATCGAGTGGCTCCCGTGTCAACTGTCGCCTCTGCCTTTCGGCCTCCGATGTTAATCGTAGCAACTAGGCGTGTGGTGTCGAGGTGGAGGGACGATTTCATTGTTGAGTCTGGCTCTCTCCGGGACTCGTAACCCCCCTTTGCATACGAGTCCGATCGCCGTTTCCCGATCGGCGGCGGCAGCATTGGTCTGACCTCAAGTCCCTCTGTCCACATACCCAGCAGAATATGACTGGTTCTCGTTGGCAGTTATATGCGAAATGACCGTCTTGCCCGCAGCGTCTACATGCAGTTCTAGGGTTAATCCGGGGTAACTGCTGTTGCTGCCTTTCTTCTGGGTGCATCCTGCGATGCTGTTCCCGGGGCTGAGTCGTCAGAGGGGGTATGCTCTCCATGTCCTCCGCCATTTCCAACAGGTCGCTTAAGGTGAGGAAATCACGTCTCCTTATATACCATTGATATTCTGTCAATGCATTTCTAAAAATTCGATCCAGTTTTTGTTCCTCACTCAGGTCGCTATGCCTCATTAGATTTTGCATGTGCAGTGTATAATTTTTAAATGTTTCGCGAGGCTTCTGTCTCCTTTTCCGTATTTCGTCGTCCAAATGTTCATAATACCTTCGAGGCAGGAAGAATTTCAACAGATCCTGCTTAAAACCCGGCCATGATTTCCAATTCCGATTGTTGTTCCGGAACCAAATGAGGGCCCTTCCCACGAGGACTTCTGGCATTACGGCAGGTAGTAAATCCTGTTCTATCTCATGCATGGTGGTGAGTTCTTCAAGCCTCTCGATAAATTCCCATGGTTCCCGTTCACCATCGTATGACACATTCCATTTACGAATTTGCTCTGCTATTCCTTTCATTACCGATCCGTGTGGCGACAGTGAGGCTCCGCTAGATGGGGCCCCCGGCGTTGATCCGTCATCTCTTCATTGTGGCGTGGGCAACGGTCCCCTATGAATCTTGTATTCTGTTCATTCTGCAAATTCAAAGTTTCCATTTGATGCTCGACTTTTGTGGGAGATAACTCCACCCCCCTCGGCCGTAGTCAGAGTGACCACGGGTAAAGTCCTAGGAGACTTAGACCTGGGAGAGGAAGTCGCTGCTTCGTGCTTTTCCTGCAGAATAAGGAGGTTCCGCAGGGTCTTCGGAGAATGTTCTTCCCCAAGAAATTGAGCGAATCTCCTCCTCAGTTCCTCCACCGTACCACTGGTGTCCCGGTCGTATTCACTCAAATAAGTAATAAGTTCTTCCTTGCGAAGGCTGTAAGCCCAGGACAATCGCAACGCACTTTCCATTTGGTAGTACCCTTTATGAATTTGTAAACACTGTTATAACAGTTTATTTCACCTCTCGTGTCCCTGCTCGGGCGCCACTGTAACGACACGTTTCCCGCCTCCTGCTGGGGTATACTCAGGGGGGCAGGGTTCGTCAAAGAAATGTATATTTTGCAGTGACGGAGAGGGAAGAAAATCAATTTTTTTTTTCTATTTACAAATTCAATGGGTTTCTTTTATTATTATTTTTACTATATATATACACACAATGTAGTTCGTCTAAGGACTACTGCTCGTGGTCATCGAAAGCCTCTCTGGCGACAGGTTGTTGCGTGTTGATACCTTCCCCGGATTGTATTCCTCTGTCCAGGCCCCTCGATGGCAAAAGTCGTCAGAACTGGTATGCAGGGAAACCTTTCGATCCTTCTAACAGGGGTTCGGGAGACCTTTCAGCCCTCTCAATCATACAAATCTTCAAATGTTAGAGTCGGGAGACCTTTCGGCCCTCTCGATTGCAAGACACTCGTAACCCCCCTTTGCATACGAGTCCGATCGCCGTTTCCCGATCGGCGGCGGCAGCATTGGTCTGACCTCAAGTCCCTCTGTCCACATACCCAGCAGAATATGACTGGTTCTCGTTGGCAGTTATATGCGAAATGACCGTCTTGCCCGCAGCGTCTACATGCAGTTCTAGGGTTAATCCGGGGTAACTGCTGTTGCTGCCTTTCTTCTGGGTGCATCCTGCGATGCTGTTCCCGGGGCTGAGTCGTCAGAGGGGGTATGCTCTCCATGTCCTCCGCCATTTCCAACAGGTCGCTTAAGGTGAGGAAATCACGTCTCCTTATATACCATTGATATTCTGTCAATGCATTTCTAAAAATTCGATCCAGTTTTTGTTCCTCACTCAGGTCGCTATGCCTCATTAGATTTTGCATGTGCAGTGTATAATTTTTAAATGTTTCGCGAGGCTTCTGTCTCCTTTTCCGTATTTCGTCGTCCAAATGTTCATAATACCTTCGAGGCAGGAAGAATTTCAACAGATCCTGCTTAAAACCCGGCCATGATTTCCAATTCCGATTGTTGTTCCGGAACCAAATGAGGGCCCTTCCCACGAGGACTTCTGGCATTACGGCAGGTAGTAAATCCTGTTCTATCTCATGCATGGTGGTGAGTTCTTCAAGCCTCTCGATAAATTCCCATGGTTCCCGTTCACCATCGTATGACACATTCCATTTACGAATTTGCTCTGCTATTCCTTTCATTACCGATCCGTGTGGCGACAGTGAGGCTCCGCTAGATGGGGCCCCCGGCGTTGATCCGTCATCTCTTCATTGTGGCGTGGGCAACGGTCCCCTATGAATCTTGTATTCTGTTCATTCTGCAAATTCAAAGTTTCCATTTGATGCTCGACTTTTGTGGGAGATAACTCCACCCCCTCGGCCGTAGTCAGAGTGACCACGGGTAAAGTCCTAGGAGACTTAGACCTGGGAGAGGAAGTCGCTGCTTCGTGCTTTTCCTGCAGAATAAGGAGGTTCCGCAGGGTCTTCGGAGAATGTTCTTCCCCAAGAAATTGAGCGAATCTCCTCCTCAGTTCCTCCACCGTACCACTGGTGTCCCGGTCGTATTCACTCAAATAAGTAATAAGTTCTTCCTTGCGAAGGCTGTAAGCCCAGGACAATCGCAACGCACTTTCCATTTGGTAGTACCCTTTATGAATTTGTAAACACTGTTATAACAGTTTATTTCACCTCTCGTGTCCCTGCTCGGGCGCCACTGTAACGACACGTTTCCCGCCTCCTGCTGGGGTATACTCAGGGGGGCAGGGTTCGTCAAAGAAATGTATATTTTGCAGTGACGGAGAGGGAAGAAAATCAATTTTTTTTTCTATTTACAAATTCAATGGGTTTCTTTTATTATTATTTTTACTATATATATACACACAATGTAGTTCGTCTAAGGACTACTGCTCGTGGTCATCGAAAGCCTCTCTGGCGACAGGTTGTTGCGTGTTGATACCTTCCCCGGATTGTATTCCTCTGTCCAGGCCCCTCGATGGCAAAAGTCGTCAGAACTGGTATGCAGGGAAACCTTTCGATCCTTCTAACAGGGGTTCGGGAGACCTTTCAGCCCTCTCAATCATACAAATCTTCAAATGTTAGAGTCGGGAGACCTTTCGGCCCTCTCGATTGCAAGACACGCTAAATTGTATAGTCGGGAGACCTTTCGGCCCTCTCGATCGGAAAACACTAGTTTTATATTCCTGAGACCTTTCGGCCCTCTCGTTTATAAAAATCTTCCAATGTTAAAGTCGGGAGACCTTTCGGTCCTCTCGATTGAAAGAAACGCTAAATTTTAGAGTCGGGAGACCTTTCGGCCCTCTCGATCGGAAAACACTAATTTTTATATTCGTGAGACCTTTCGGCCCTCTCGATCATAAAAATCTTCAATCGTTTAAGCCAGGAGACCTTTCGGCCCTCTCGATTGAAAACAAAAACACTAATTTTTATATTCGTGAGACCTTTCGGCCCTCTCGATCAAAAAAATCTTCAAAGGTTAACATCGGGAGACCTTTCGGCCCTCTCGATTGAAGGAAACACTAAGTTTTATCGTCGGGAGACCTGTCGGCCCTCTCGATCGGAAAAAAAAACACTAATTTTTATATTCGTGAGACCTGTCGGCCCTCTCGATCGGAAAAAAACACTAATTTTTATATTCGTGAGACCTTTCGGCCCTCTCGATCGAAAGAAACACTAAAATTTATAGTCGGGAGACCTTTCGGCCCTCTCGATCGAAAAAACACTAATTTTTAGATTCGTGAGACCTTTTCGGCCCTCTCGATCAAAAAAAAACACTAATTTTTAGATTCGTGAGACCTTTTCGGCCCTCTCGATAGAAAAAACACTAATTTTTAGATTCGCGAGACCTTTTCGGCCCTCTCGATCAAAAAACACTAATTTTTAGATTCGTGAGACCTTTTCGGCCCTCTCGATAGAAAAAAACACTAATTTTTAGATTCGTGAGACCTTTTCGGCCCTCTCGATAGAAAAACCACTAATTTTTAGATTCGTGAGACCTTTTCGGCCCTCTCGATCGAAAAAAACACTAATTTTTAGATTCGTGAGACCTTTCCGGCCCTCTCGATCATAAAAATCTTCATATATTAATCTTCACTTGCACTTTAGGACAGGTAGGGAATTGGATTGGGGTTATTATTTCCTTAGTAAATTAACTTACCCCAAGATTTTTTTTTCCACCTGCTTCCAGCACGTTGCTTGGCTTCACCTTTTCCTTGTTTTTTTTTTCACCCCGAGTCTTTGGTATCGCAGTCCTGATATTCTGTCCGCGCGCGATCGACGTTCTTCACTGACTGACCCCCAATTCGCTCAGCACATCCCCTTTAAAGACTGGGTTCTGCCACGGCGAATTGGTGGCTTCGCTGCCATCTCCAATTTTCTCTGCAGTGATCGCCTGACTGCCCATTGGTTACCGTCGTCGAACAACGGTACCTTGTTTACCAACTTTTGATTCTCTCTCTCCCTTTCTCTGCCTCATTCCAAGTGACCGCTGTCCTGACCACTGCCTACCGTCGTCGGACAACGGTACCTTGTTTACACATTTTGCATTCCCCATGACTATTTTGTGCCCTACTGTACCCCAAAAATTATCACTCGAATGCAATTTATATTCTCTGTATTTTACAGGTGGGAAAAAACAAAAGATAAAAAAAATAGATTTAAAGGAGGGAAAAAAAAACAAAAATATAAAAAAAAACAAAATACCATCCTGGCATTACACTTCTGTGTGGGGGAAAACGAGGTTTAGCGACTTTCCCCCTCACATGGGTTAAGCGGTTCGAGGCTGATGTGGTTGGCTTAGGTTCAGCATCGTGGCGGGTAAGTACTTCCCTATCAGCATCAACATTGGGAGCGGATGAGGAAGCAACAGGATTCATCGCCATCCCTACTATTGGCACTGGGTTTATTTGATTGGTAGCCATTATCTCCGCTTTTATCTCCCGGTCCGACATCATGACACCGTCGTAATCTGACAAGATAACTTCGGGGATCAAATCTTGCTGGGATGCCATAGCTAACATAAATGGGAAAAAATGACAACACGAAAAGAAGAAACAAATGGCATGGACTTAGTTAGGCAGTACCACTAACTTCACGACTGGTCGCCTAACTATTCCCTGAAGAGTTCGAACATCTACCACGCGAACTTTACCATCATAGCCGGGGTGAGATTCCACGACACGTCCTTATTTCCTAGAAGTAAGTGGTAATTTTTCATGACGAATCAAAACTAAATCATTAATTTCGATATTTCTCTGTGAATACTTCCACTTTTACCACTTATTTAAGCTAAGCAGATATTCTTCTTTCCACCTTATACAAAACTGATGCATCAAAGCTTTAAATTTTCGAAGCCTATTAACTAAACTTAATGGGGATTCCTCGTGAAGGAAGTGACCAGGGGTAAGCGCGACTAAATCGTCAATGTTATGCGACATAGAACACAATAGTCGAGAATTTAAACATGCTTCTATTCGAGTTAGAATAGTAGAAAATTCCTCAAAGCTATATGAGAACAATTTTACATGCCTATTAAAATGCCTCTTAAAACTTTTTACTGCCGCCTCCCAAAGTCCGCCCATATGAGGAGCGCCAGCAGGTATGAAACGCCATGTAAGTTCTTGATACCCTAAAGTAGAACTAACTTTGTCACGACTTCCACGAATAAATGTTCGAAAATTGTTTTCCAATTCATGAGAAGCACCAACAAAATTGGTACCGTTTTCCGAGAATATTGATTTGGGACATCCTCGACGACCTATAAATCGATGAAAAGTAGCCAGAAAATTGGAAGATGACAAATCGGACACGGCTTCTAAATGCACTGCTTTGGTTGCAAAGCATACAAATACACAGACATAGCCCTCGGTAATTCGACAAGCACGTCCGGCAAACGACTTTATGTCAAATGGGCCGGCAAAATCTACTCCAGTCGCAGTAAAGGCCCTATTGATCGAGGTCCTCTCTGGGGGGAGAGCAGCCATTATTTGAGAGCGTGATCTATTTTTGTCTAACTAACAAACTTTACAGCGGCTAATGACAGTGCGGATAAGATTTTTGATACGCGGAATCCGAAACTCCATTCGAACTAAATGTAACATAAACTGATTTCCGCCGTGGACAGTTTTAGAGTGTGCGTGCTCAATAATAAGACGTGAAAATCAACAACCATAAGGTAAAACAATTGAGTGCTTTTCACTGTAGGTCAATGTAGGAGAATTAATCAAGCTATCATTTACGCGCATAACTCCAAACTCATCTAAAAAAGGATTTAGCGAAAGTAGAGAGCTGGTAGATGATGAAGGACGTTTATCCAAAAGACGCTTATACTCACCTGCATAGTAAAACTTTTGTGCCAAAATTGCTAAATTATTCTTAACTAGGCGAATTTCCTCGGGAGCTGGAATCTAACTTGAGAAACAATGTAGTGGCCAATTGCAGAAATGGGTTCTATGTGCAAACCGATAGATGTAAGATAAATCTCTCAACGCTATTTCCAGTGATGAGAATTGATCTAGAATATCTTCCTACTTTGAGAAAAAGGAAAAATGTGTTTTTACGCTACGAACTTCAAGTTCAGTGTCAATAGGATTTACATTCGAAGGATACCATTGAGAATTATCTAAACTTGACCCTTCCACCAAAGCGAGCAATTTGAAAGTTCCGAAGGCAAAATGCCACGACTTCCCAAGTCAGCTGGGTTGTCTTTACCCTTACATGAAACTAGTTATTATTTCCTACATTTTGTTGGATCTGACAAACTCGATTGGCTACAAATGTATTCCATGTAGTTGGTGTTTTTCCCAACCAAGCTAACACAATGGTCGAATTGGTCCAACAATAAATCTTATGTATTGGAAGTTCTATGTCATTTAGAATTGGTTTCAAGAGTTCAGATGCTAATACAGCCCCACACAGTTCCAAACGAGGCAACGAAACCGATTTGTTGGGAGCAACTCTTGTCTTGGAAGCCATAAGACTAACATATATCTCGCCTTTAGAATTTGTTATACGGATATAAACTACCCCCGCAAATGCCCTCTCAGAAGCATCAGAAAAGATATGCAATTCTGTCAAAGAGCTTGGTTCATATTGAACCCAACAAGGATTTTTTATAGAATTAACAAGGGGTTATTTTTTTAGCAAATGACAAGAAGCGGGTCGTCCCAGCCAATATTATTAAACCACACTTTTTGCATTATAATTTTATCTATGTTAATAACGGGGGCTAACCAACCGACGGGATCAAACAATTCCGCTATATGAGATAGAACCTCCCGTTTAGAATAATTAGATTGAAGAGGAATGGGATTCACACAAAAGTAAAACGAATCTAAAACAGCATTCCACCTTATGCCCAATGGTTTTGAACTACTTGACTCAACAAAGCTTAGAACTTGGGCGTCCACTAAATGACTAGGCGGAAGACGAGCTAATACCGTTTTTTTTTTCATTTGAGGTCCACTACTTTAACTCAAATGTAGCAGCGGATAAGGCCGCAATAAGCTGATCACAAGCCATCAACGCAGTTTCTATATCATCTGCACCTGCTAGAACATCATCGACATACATACTTTTAAGCAAAATGTTGGCCGCCAGAGGGTACTCGGATTCGTAATCATTGAAGCAATGTACGAATTGCAAGATAAGGTGCACAATTTGCACGAAACGTGACCTTCTGCAATTCGTAATCTCTAATGGGTTCACTGGGAGAATCTCTGAACAAAATCCTTTGAAGTGGTGCATGTTGTGGATGTACGCGTATCTGGCAATACATCTGCGTTATGTCACAATTAAATACAAAGCGGAATAGGCGCCAACGCAAAATTAATAACACTAAGTCAGCTTGGAGGGTTGGTCCCATGTGAAGAATGTCGTTTAGACTTATGCCGGTAGAAGTTTTGTTTGATGCTTTAAAAACTACTCGTATCTTGGAGGTTTGCTTTTTGTAATTTATGGCTGGGTGATGGGGTAAATAACAAACAAATTGTGCTGGGGAAGTGGTTACCGGAAGCATATTACCTAAATCAAGGTACTCGCGAATGTATCATACATATCTTTAAGGGAGTGCTTACGAAGAAGTGAAATTTCATTTCGAACAAACTGACCCAGGCCACTAGAGCGAGAATCACCGAGTTGTACAGACTGAGGAAATTCAGCGCGAAGAGGAAGCGTGACGATATAACGACCATCTGAATTCCTCGTTGTAGTGGGCCTATAGTTTTCCTCACAAAATTTGTCAGAAGGTGAAAGTAATTTGCGTTTGGGTACTTCCTCAAGCTCCCAGAACCGCAAAAGCGTTTTCTAGACTGTCTTCCTCACAAAAGTCTAAAATGGTCGTAAAGACCTGCACGGGTGAACAAGGAATTGGGCCAGAGATAATCCACCCGAAAATAGTATTTTGCGCCAGCAAAGTACCTAAAATGTTTTGTTGTACCCCAGGCAACAAAAATTGAGGATACAAATCCGCACCCACAACATTTCTATCGGACAGCAATCAAAAAGGTGTGTGTCAGCTAGAACTCTATTAGGTGAAGAGTGCGACAAGGAAGGGTCCACCGAAAAAGAGGGAAGATTACCCGAGATTTTAGGATGAACAAAGGCTTCAGTTTCCAATAAAACGGTGGAATCAATGCTTTCGGATTGGCACAAGAGGAAGTTAAAGCAACATTAGCAAGATGGAGATGAAGGAGTAACGTTTTGAGTTGGGATGGAGGTCTGTGGTCTTCTAGTGGGTTTATGCAAAAGTGTATGGCGCCTTCCATGGAAATATTGCAATTACGTGAGCTAGAACAGTTACCAGCCGAATGACCTTTAGAGAGACAATTAAAACATAACTATTGCCTTTTCACTGCACATAGCTTTTGATCAAAGGTTAACTTTTTAAAACGAGGACTATAATACAATGTGTGACATTCAGTAGAGCAGAAGAAACTACAATGTTTAGATTGATTTTGCACAGTATCCGACGAAGTTTTGACCAAATGTGCCTTAACGTTGCGCGAATTTGAACTTGACGAATCAATGCCTTTTATATCACACAAACAGGCAAGTGTCTGAATTCTTCCAGTTAGGAAAGAATCGAGCTCAGACCATGACGATAAGGATGATTTATCTTTTAGACTCTGTTCCCAGAGTGTAACAATAAGTTTTGGCAAACGCTGAATACAAATAAAAACCAAAACTGGGTCCCATTGATCCGTGACAATGTCATAAACAGACATGGCAGACAAACAGACGTTTATGCCCCGTTGCAAGGTTTTTAGACCGGAACTCGTTTCATTTGCTACAGAAGGGATATCAAATAGAATTTTCAAATAGCCATTGACAATAATACGTTTGTTATCGTTTGTCTCGTGGAGAGCTTTTATGAATTAGAGGAAATTTAGAAACTATTTCCTTAGCATCACCCTGGGCCACGACAAAAAATCTCCATGGAAATCATCAATATCACATGGTGACAAACTGAGGTTATGCATACGATTATAAACGTTCGGTGGTTGAAATATCAGCAGGATTTTGGGCTTCGGTTTGCAGACTCAAATTAGGACTAGAAGATGATTCACTAACGTTTTGTTGACGATTTTGAAGTGAAGTGTTTTGTGGTGTGCTGACGTTAATAACCGTGGGAGTGGTAGGAGATTTCACCAAATTGAGACTCCTCAACTTCTCATTGATTTCTTCTCATTTGATTTGAGACTAAGATTGATATTTTGCATTTGATATTTGATATGTTGTTGTATCCTCTAGTGTCAAGATACAAAGAATTTCGCAAACACTGATATTATATTCAAATGTGGTGAAAAACGAATACCGCACAAAAGGGAATACAACACAAGCAGTGTTGGTGAAGCGAACGAATCAGTGAAGGGGTTAGTTAACACACTACAAGCAGATCACTGACAGTGGTTATTAAGAATATCGCACAAAACGGAATAAAACACAAGCAGTGCTTGTGGAGCGAACGATGCTGGGAGGGATTAATTACCACACAACAAACAGATCACTGAGAATGAAGCAACAGTGATTGCAGAGAGAGTTAATTAATTGTTGGAATGCTTCTATATTAATAGACCGACGCTAAAAAAAGCGCGCGGAATATCAGATGAATATTATTGTTGAGAACACAGTAATACAACGACCAAGAACCAACAATGAGAGTTGGGGAGATAAAGAAAATATGATTGTATAGAAAATTAGAATATTTATGTATTTGCGTTGAGAGTGTTAGAATAGAAAAAATACTTCTCAACTGAGCAAACAAAGAATTTGGAAAATATAGCAGAAATGAAAGCACTCTATGACGGCAAAGTGGTTTAATAAATATTTTACATTTGTGGTAGGTGTTATCGAAAGAAAAATACAATATTCTGGATAATAATAATTATTATTTTGCAACAAAAAAAAAAAAATTAAAAAATGACTGTATTTTATACGATGCCGTGAAATATGGTATAGATAAACCCACGAATTTAAACAACACTTTTTTCACTTTGATTATTTTTTATATGTAAAGGTAACAATAGAAAAATACTGAACTTACTTACCTTATTATTTCTTTTTTATGATGGTGATGATGTGTATGATGCGGTGGTGAGGGATATGAGGGTGAATGTTTTTTGGAGATTCCTTGTGAAAAGAGGAAAACACAGCAATTAAAACCAGCCAAACTTCTCAAACGACACGAATCCGGCTCGATGCGATCAAATGTTTAGGCGCAAGGGGTTGTGGGGAGGAGAAAAAATCAAATAAAAACACAACAGTAATTAGTTTTTAACTCAAATTAGTTTGGTGGTTTATTGAGTTATTCTTCTCTTAATTTAACAAGCAAAATTACCTTGTGTAATTTGGGGTGGCGCAGAGACCTTAGTTTGTACTTTTCAACTACTGAGCGACAAGTGAACGCAGAGGTTCTTGCAATCGCAGTGATCGCCGAGGATCATTGTCGATTACTACTACTACATCTACAATTATTTCCACTGCCCGGTGGCATTTGCGCTCTACGGTCTCCGCCGAGGGAAATTTGTCGAGGAGATGCCTGTTGTGTCAATCAACATCCGTGATTGACTGGACTCTGGAAGTTGAAGGCCAACTTATACAACTCCTTTGTTGAAGGCCTAACAAAAACTCAAAATGAAATTTAAAGTGCACCGCCACAACGCGAGTTCTAACAAGTAAAAACGCAGTAAGTTCGGCCGGGAATACCCTCCTCCATTTGGGTAGAAATAGGAAATTTTCAGAAAAATAATCCATTAAAAATTCCGTTAAAATCTTAAAAATACCGAATATAGGAAGTTGCCGATATATGGGGGATATACGATATTGTGGGCCAATATAGATAATTCTCTTCCAGGGCATAAAGTACTCACATTAAACTCCTTGTGTGGAATTTCAGATAATTACATTGGCAAATGTGGCTAAAATCATCAAAATACCGGATATAGGGGGATTTCGTTGTATGGGCGATATAAGATATCGTGGACCTATGTAGACATTTCTCTTCTAGGGGATAAAGTAGTAACAAGGAACTCCTTGAGTGCATTTTCAGACAATGGCGAAATCATCGAAACACCGAATATTGGGGGGTTTCGTTGTATGGGGGATGTACGTTATCGTGGACTTATATAAAATCCAGGGGACAAAGCATTCACAAGGAACTCATTGTGTGAATTTTCAAAGAAATCGATTGAAAATGTGGCTAAAATCATTAAAATACCGAATATAGAGAGGTGACGTTATATGGGGGCTATACGATATCGTGGACCTATATAGACAATTCTCTTATAGGGGATAAAGTACTCGCAAGGAACTCCTTGATTGAATTGACTACAATCATCAAAATAACTAATATCGGGGGGCACTGTTGTATCGGGGATATACAATATCTTGGACCCATGTAGATAATTCTCTGCCAGGGTGTAAAGTACTCATAAAGAACTCCTTGTATACAACTTCAGACATTTCTGGACCGATATAGCCCATCTTCGAACTTGAGCTGCCTGCAGACAAAATACAGATCTGTGCAAAATTTTAGCTTCCTATCTTAATTCGTTTCGACTGTGGCGTGATTACAACAGACGGACGGATGGACGGACAGGGCTAAATCGTTTTAGAATTTTACGCTGTTAAAAAAAATATATACTTTGTTGGGTGTAAAATTATGTAACTCATCGAGAGTTACAAACGGAATGACGAAATAAATATACCCCAATACTCTGCATGGTGGAGGGTATATAAAGAGTGAGTCCTAAACAGAGAGTAAACCAAAATCTGAAAAAAGTTACATATAAATTACTGATATAGGTCGGTGGATGAGCGAAGAAAGAACATGTAAAAAAGCAGTAATTTCGGCCGGACCGAACTGTGAATACACTCCACCATTAGGGTCGAATTAGGAAATTTTCAAAAAAATAAAATCCATAAAAAATTCTGTTAAAATATTAAAAATACCAATATATGGGTGATATACGGTATTGCGTACCTATATAGACAATTCTATTTCGGGGGATAAAGTACTCGCACGGAACTTCTTGTATGACATTTCCGTTGAAAAATGTGGATATATATATAAAATACTGAATATCGGTATATCGAGATATGCGATATTGTGGACCCATATAGACAACTCTCTTTCAGGGGGTAAAGTACTCGCAAGAACTCCTTGTGAAGAATTTCAGACAATTCCATTGAAAAGTGTGGCTGAAATCATCAAAATAATGAATATTGTGGGTTCCGTTATATGGGGTCGATACGATATCGTGGACCTATATAGACAATATATGGGGTACGGTACTCATAAAGGACTTCCTGTGTACAATTTCAGACAATTCCATTGAAAAATTTAGCTAAAATAATTAAAATACCGAATATCGGGAGATACAGTTATGTGAGGGCTTTACGATATCGTTGACCAATATAGCCCATTTTCGAACTTGACCTGCTTGCAGACATAAGACAGATCTGTGCAAAATTTTAGTTTCTTATCTTAATTCGTTTTGACTGTAGCGTGATTACAACAGACGGACGGACAGGGCTAAATCGTCTTAGAAATTTACGCTGATCAAGAACATATATACTTTGTTGCGTCTAAAATTATTATTTCGGTGACTTACAAACGGAATGACGAACTTAATATACCCTCCATACTATGTATGGAGTGAGGCCTAAACAGAGAGTAAACCAAAAAGTGAAAAAAGTTACATACAAATAACTGATATCGGTCGGTGGATGAGTGAAGAAAGAAAAATGGAAAAAAATGGAAAGAATATTATGTTTTTAAAAAACAATCAGTATTGCTCCTATGTCTATTTCTAAATACAGAGACATCTCTCTGAGAGATTCGAATTTGGGAAAAGACTGACGTGACCATCCACCCGACGGTCTCTTCCCACGGAACAAAGATTCACTACGGGGTTATTCCCCTGAATCAACAAACAATTTGGAAGAAGTTCAACCATTTGGAACGAATTTCGAAATTTTCAAAATATAAAATCCTTAAAAAAATTCTGTTAAAATTTTAAGAATACCAAATATAGCCGTTATATTGGGGTGGAACTACATAGGCATTTTTTTGTAATAACCCATTACCATATTCAAATTCGAAACTTGAAATAAACGGTGAATAATGTAGCTAAAATCATCAAAAAATCGTATATAGGAAGGTACCGTTATATCAGAGCTGTGTGAAGACCTGGACCTACATAGACAATTTTCTGTCACAGGCTGTAGCATCCATTACGAACTTCAAATACGACATATACCTTCCATAGTATGGTGGAGGGTATAAAAAAGGTGGATGCATTCTGGTAGACTCAAAACATTGCGAAGCTCACCACAAACAAAGAGATGTTTTCGGGGCGCAAGTTCATACGTTCAATTCAACATAAACTTACGCAGATGATGTCATAATACTTCTGAGGGGAAGAACTCCAAATTAAGCATGCAGAAGGGACGAATCTGTCCGGTAAACTCAGAAAAAACGGAGACATTCATTTTTATTAGAAGGTACAAAATAGCTCCCATAGACAAGCCAGTATTCCGGAATCAGACATTTAGAGGGTATATATGGAGGGAATATTAAGTTTGTCATTCCGTTTGTAAAACATTTAAATATACGTTTCAGACTCCAAAAAGTATATATATTCTTGATCAGTTAATAATAAAAAAATCAGTATAAAATTCTATGTCGATTTAGGGATATCCGTCGGTCTATCCGTCGGTCTATCCGTCTGTGGAAATCACTCTAGCTCCCGAACTAAATGAAGGAGGTTGATAAAATGTTATTTAAATGTATATTATGTGTGCAGGACTTTTGGTGTTGAAAATGGGTCATGTAGGTGCACGTTTTGCTATAGCCCCTATATAATGGTACCTCTCTATTTTGATGATTTAAGCGACATTATTCACTTAAAATCTTTCAAATTTGGTATTTGAAGTCCGTAATAGATACTACAGCCTGTAACAGAAAATTGTCTGTGCAGGTCCACGTCTTCGTATAGCCCTTATATAACGGTACCTCCCCATATTCGGCATTTTGATGATTTTAGCGACATTATTCACCGGAATTGTTTCAAATTTGGTATTTGAAGTTCGTAATGGATACTACAGCCTGATACGGAAAATTGTCGGAGCTGGTCCACGTCTTCGTTGAGTCCCTATATAACGGTACCTTCCGATATTCGGTATTTTGATTTTATCGACATCATAAACGATTTTTTTAAGTTTTGCATTTGAATATTGTAATAGCTTACAACTAAAGTTGCCTAAGCAACGTCATGCCGTCGTATATTTTCGATATTTTTAATATTTTAACGGAATTTTTAATGGATTTTATTGTTTTTGAGAATTGCCAAATTCGCTCCAAATGGTAGAGGATATTAAAGTTCGGTCCGTTTTTTTTTGACAATTTCAATTTCTGTTCCAATTCCGGGGGTATTAAAAAATCGGCCTTGACGGACTAGTATATACGATATTGTGGGCCAATATAGATAATTCTCTTCCAGGGCATAAAGTACTCACATTAAACTCCTTGTGTGGAATTTCAGATAATTACATTGGCAAATGTGGCTAAAATCATCAAAATACCGGATATAGGGGGATTTCGTTGTATGGGCGATATAAGATATCGTGGACCTATGTAGACATTTCTCTTCTAGGGGATAAAGTAGTAACAAGGAACTCCTTGAGTGCATTTTCAGACAATGGCGAAATCATCGAAACACCGAATATTGGGGGGTTTCGTTGTATGGGGGATGTACGTTATCGTGGACTTATATAAAATCCAGGGGACAAAGCATTCACAAGGAACTCATTGTGTGAATTTTCAAAGAAATCGATTGAAAATGTGGCTAAAATCATTAAAATACCGAATATAGAGAGGTGACGTTATATGGGGGCTATACGATATCGTGGACCTATATAGACAATTCTCTTATAGGGGATAAAGTACTCGCAAGGAACTCCTTGATTGAATTGACTACAATCATCAAAATAACTAATATCGGGGGGCACTGTTGTATCGGGGATATACAATATCTTGGACCCATGTAGATAATTCTCTGCCAGGGTGTAAAGTACTCATAAAGAACTCCTTGTATACAACTTCAGACATTTCTGGACCGATATAGCCCATCTTCGAACTTGAGCTGCCTGCAGACAAAATACAGATCTGTGCAAAATTTTAGCTTCCTATCTTAATTCGTTTCGACTGTGGCGTGATTACAACAGACGGACGGATGGACGGACAGGGCTAAATCGTTTTAGAATTTTACGCTGTTAAAAAAAAATATATACTTTGTTGGGTGTAAAATTATGTAACTCATCGAGAGTTACAAACGGAATGACGAAATAAATATACCCCAATACTCTGCATGGTGGAGGGTATAAAAAGAGTGAGTCCTAAACAGAGAGTAAACCAAAATCTGAAAAAAGTTACATATAAATTACTGATATAGGTCGGTGGATGAGCGAAGAAAGAACATGTAAAAAAGCAGTAATTTCGGCCGGACCGAACTGTGAATACACTCCACCATTAGGGTCGAATTAGGAAATTTTCAAAAAAATAAAATCCATAAAAAATTCTGTTAAAATATTAAAAATACCAATATATGGGTGATATACGGTATTGCGTACCTATATAGACAATTCTATTTCGGGGGATAAAGTACTCGCACGGAACTTCTTGTATGACATTTCCGTTGAAAAATGTGGATATATATATAAAATACTGAATATCGGTATATCGAGATATGCGATATTGTGGACCCATATAGACAACTCTCTTTCAGGGGGTAAAGTACTCGCAAGAACTCCTTGTGAAGAATTTCAGACAATTCCATTGAAAAGTGTGGCTGAAATCATCAAAATAATGAATATTGTGGGTTCCGTTATATGGGGTCGATACGATATCGTGGACCTATATAGACAATATATGGGGTACGGTACTCATAAAGGACTTCCTGTGTACAATTTCAGACAATTCCATTGAAAAATTTAGCTAAAATAATTAAAATACCGAATATCGGGAGATACAGTTATGTGAGGGCTTTACGATATCGTTGACCAATATAGCCCATTTTCGAACTTGACCTGCTTGCAGACATAAGACAGATCTGTGCAAAATTTTAGTTTCTTATCTTAATTCGTTTTGACTGTAGCGTGATTACAACAGACGGACGGACAGGGCTAAATCGTCTTAGAAATTTACGCTGATCAAGAACATATATACTTTGTTGCGTCTAAAATTATTATTTCGGTGACTTACAAACGGAATGACGAACTTAATATACCCTCCATACTATGTATGGAGTGAGGCCTAAACAGAGAGTAAACCAAAAAGTGAAAAAAGTTACATACAAATAACTGATATCGGTCGGTGGATGAGTGAAGAAAGAAAAATGGAAAAAAATGGAAAGAATATTATGTTTTTAAAAAACAATCAGTATTGCTCCTATGTCTATTTCTAAATACAGAGACATCTCTCTGAGAGATTCGAATTTGGGAAAAGACTGACGTGACCATCCACCCGACGGTCTCTTCCCACGGAACAAAGATTCACTACGGGGTTATTCCCCTGAATCAACAAACAATTTGGAAGAAGTTCAACCATTTGGAACGAATTTCGAAATTTTCAAAATATAAAATCCTTAAAAAAATTCTGTTAAAATTTTAAGAATACCAAATATAGCCGTTATATTGGGGTGGAACTACATAGGCATTTTTTTGTAATAAGCCATTACCATATTCAAATTCGAAACTTGAAATAAACGGTGAATAATGTAGCTAAAATCATCAAAAAATCGTATATAGGAAGGTACCGTTATATCAGAGCTGTGTGAAGACCTGGACCTACATAGACAATTTTCTGTCACAGGCTGTAGCATCCATTACGAACTTCAAATACGACATATACCTTCCATAGTATGGTGGAGGGTATAAAAAAGGTGGATGCATTCTGGTAGACTCAAAACATTGCGAAGCTCACCACAAACAAAGAGATGTTTTCGGGGCGCAAGTTCATACGTTCAATTCAACATAAACTTACGCAGATGATGTCATAATACTTCTGAGGGGAAGAACTCCAAATTAAGCATGCAGAAGGGACGAATCTGTCCGGTAAACTCAGAAAAAACGGAGACATTCATTTTTATTAGAAGGTACAAAATAGCTCCCATAGACAAGCCAGTATTCCGGAATCAGACATTTAGAGGGTATATATGGAGGGAATATTAAGTTTGTCATTCCGTTTGTAAAACATTTAAATATACGTTTCAGACTCCAAAAAGTATATATATTCTTGATCAGTTAATAATAAAAAATCAGTATAAAATTCTATGTCGATTTAGGGATATCCGTCGGTCTATCCGTCGGTCTATCCGTCTGTGGAAATCACTCTAGCTCCCGAACTAAATGAAGGAGGTTGATAAAATGTTATTTAAATGTATATTATGTGTGCAGGACTTTTGGTGTTGAAAATGGGTCATGTAGGTGCACGTTTTGCTATAGCCCCTATATAATGGTACCTCTCTATTTTGATGATTTAAGCGACATTATTCACTTAAAATCTTTCAAATTTGGTATTTGAAGTCCGTAATAGATACTACAGCCTGTAACAGAAAATTGTCTGTGCAGGTCCACGTCTTCGTATAGCCCTTATATAACGGTACCTCCCCATATTCGGCATTTTGATGATTTTAGCGACATTATTCACCGGAATTGTTTCAAATTTGGTATTTGAAGTTCGTAATGGATACTACAGCCTGATACGGAAAATTGTCGGAGCTGGTCCACGTCTTCGTTGAGTCCCTATATAACGGTACCTTCCGATATTCGGTATTTTGATTTTATCGACATCATAAACGATTTTTTTAAGTTTTGCATTTGAATATTGTAATAGCTTACAACTAAAGTTGCCTAAGCAACGTCATGCCGTCGTATATTTTCGATATTTTTAATATTTTAACGGAATTTTTAATGGATTTTATTGTTTTTGAGAATTGCCAAATTCGCTCCAAATGGTAGAGGATATTAAAGTTCGGTCCGTTTTTTTTTGACAATTTCAATTTCTGTTCCAATTCCGGGGGTATTAAAAAATCGGCCTTGACGGACTAGTATGATTTTTAACTTACTGTAATTAAAAATATGCAAGTTTATACTTATAAAGCAACTAATTATGAAAAAATACTTTCAAATAAACTCTTTTTTGTAAAGTTAAGATTTGAAAAATTTACCACCACGTCATAAAATACGGCACATATTCCACCTTCACAGTTAAAGTTTAAAGACCAAAATAAAACATACTTGTTAATATGCAAACAGACTGAGAAAAATTTGTAAACGTCGAAAACGTGATTATCTGTAAAATCGTCGAAAAAGTAAAAACTTCTGAATAAAATTAATATTCCACATAGTGGGCCCAATGTAGGTTTATTATAGATTAAGGTAGTATATTTGGAACATCTCTGTCATTCTGGATCATAGCAATAATGTTGAATTTAATTTCTGTTAAAGGAGGAATTTTTTTCTTTATACAAATTTCCATTCAAAATTTGTCGCCATTATAAATGTTTTCATTACAGATTTTTATAAAACAAAAACTGAGACGCAGCGCTTTGTTATCGCATTATAGCCAAGCCTGAACCCACTTACTTGTTATATTAATATTTGCCGAGGTTTACGAATTTTTTGACATATGTAGTATATAAAAGTATGTCATATACCTCATAATAAATATACCTACAAAGCCTGCATTTTTCACTGAACGAAAAATGCTTCGTTGTATCAATGAACCGGCTTCGTTGATTTTTTTTTATTGATGCAATGAAAAGCTACATTAATATAATGCATTTTTTGTTCATGCAATGAAAACTTACGTTTTTTTTTAATTCAGTGATTTCTGGTTTCATTGAAAATATGAATCGGATTTCAGTAAAAAATGTGAATATAGAAATTATACATAATAGCGCTGTCTTATACAAACAAGTACACAACCAGAGTATTTATAATTAGAGAGAAATTTGTGGTAATAGTTACATTTAAATGTGTGCACCAATTTAATGAAGCAGTTTCATGAAATGAATGAAACGTTACGGTGTGGAGTTCGTTCTTAGACCAAACAAATGATACATGGAAAATTTCATATCAATTGGACAATAAAGACGATCTGCGTTTTGTTCATAAAAATACATGGGCAGACGGTCAGACTTGCTGACATCCATAAACCGACTCAGAATGTGATTTTATATAGAAAAAAGTAGGGTTTATCTCACGTATTTCTACCTGTTACAAACAAATGCACAACGACAAATTGGCCACTACCACAGTGTGGTGTAGGTATTAAGAAGTAAAAAAAGCAAAGTTCGGCTGGACGAGAGCACATAAATTATGTATATATTCATGATCAGCATAAAATTCTTAGTCGGTGGGTTCTAGCTCCAGTGGCGAAATATTGTTTGTATAGGTTCACGCTATTATGTTGCCCCCATATAACTGTACCTCCCAATATTCGGTATTTTGAGGATTTTTGTCACATTCTATACGGATTTGTCTCAAAATTGGTATTTATAAATCTTATTGGGTTTTCGCTCCAGTGGCAGAATATTTAATATCTAGGTCTATGTTTTCATATAGCTGCCATATGATGGTACCCACTGATGTTCGGTATTTTGATAATCCTTGTCACATTTATCCACAGCATTTTTTTCAAATTTGGCATTTAAGACTTGCAATAGATAACAACCCTTTTAGTATAAAGTTATCTAAATTTGTACCTTTTTGGTATGGCCCACATATAACGGACTCACTCACTTTATGTTTTTGAAAAGTCAACTACATTATTAAAACGGTCTTACTGGTATTTGTAGTTTAAAGTGGAACACGGTTGATTAAGGATACTTTTATATAAAAATATTGTCTATGCCCAATTGTGAAGAGTATTAAAAGGTCGACCCGGAAGAACTTAAGGTTTTTTAACTTATTTTTTAATAAAATATTCATTTTAATTTTAACAAGTAAAGAAACTGTAAGTTTGCCAGGGCTGAACTTTGAATACCCTCCACCATTTGCAACGAATTAGCCAATTTTCAAAAAAAAAAAAAAAAAAAATATATATATATATATATATATATATATATATATATATATATATATATAAACTAAATTAAAAAAACCAAATGTAGCCGACGTGGACCTGCATAAGCGACTTTTGTAGCATAAGCCATTAAAATATTCAAATGCGAAACTTAAAAACAAAACGATGAATAACATAGCAAAAGTCATCAAAATAGGGAGGTACTATTATATGGGGCTATTCCAAAATGTGGACCTGAACAGACATTTTCGTCTTCATATAGCCTCCATATAACGGTACCTCTGTAAGGCTATACGAAGACGTTGACATGTACTAACAATCTCCTGTCATATGCCGTAGTGTCCATTACGAACCTTAAAGAGGTACTATATATATAAGGGCTACACCAAAATGTGGACCTGCACAGACAATTTTCTTTCATAGGCTGTGGTATCCATTACGACCTTCAAATACAAAATTTTAACCAAGTCCGGAGAATAAGGGCGATAAAATCATCAAAATACCCAAAATCTGGAGGTTATATAGGGGTTATACGAAAACGTGGACTTGAACAGACAATTTTCTGTCATCGACTGTAATATCCATTACGAGCTTCAAGTTACAAATTTGAAACCATTCCGATGAATAGTATAGCTAAAATCATCAAAATACCGAATATCTGGAGGCACCGTTATGTGGAGGCTATACAAAGTCATGGACCTGCACAGACAATTTTTTGTCTTAAGTTGTAGTGTCTATTAAGAACTTTAAATACCAAATCTGGAACAATTCCGGTGAATAATTTCGTTAAAATCGTCAAAATACCGAATATCGGGAGGTACCGTTATATGGGGGCTATCCGAAGACGTGGACCTCACAGACAGTCTCCTATCATAGGATGCAGCATCCAGTACGAACTTCAAATTCCAAATTTGAAACGATTCCGGTGAAAATGTAGCTAAATCAACAAAATGTCGAAAATAGGGAGGTACCGTTAAATCGGGGCTATACGAAGACGTGGATCTGCTTAAAAGTACCAAATGTATCCGTTAATTTAGGGTCTATACGATGACTCTTGTCATAGACCCTTACAATATTCAAATGCGAAACTTGTATAAAAAACTAGGTGAATAATGTGGCTAAAATAAGTTGTTGCGTAGCAATATGACCCCAAACCAAAGAATAGATAAAAATAAAAAAAAACGATTTTTTTAGAAAAATGTTTCAATAAAAATATTGGCAACTTATTATATAATATTGTTGTAAACAATATTTACCTTTTTTCAAAATATGGCGCTAGATGCTGTGTGGATGTAATCCAAGAACAAGAATAACGAGAACGCCAAGAGATCGCAAACCGGCGCATGAGTAAAAATCGTTACTCGTTAGAATTTGACGGCACATCTTTGTAATGTACATTACAAAGTTGCACAAAGTAGTATGAATCGAATCCTAACGAGCGAAAAACTTAAATTAATTAAAGAAAATAATTTACTTTAAACATTTGCCGGCGCCTTGCAACTTGTTGGCGAGGCACCCAAGAAAATCACATTGGGCATGGACCAGATACTATCCAACCGAAGATGGTTAGTTGGGCCCATGGGAACCCTAGACTGCTATATTTCTGTACCTTTATCACTTTGGTGTACATTTCTGCTCCCAGCACCAGAACTATACGAGTCGCTTTAAAATTGAGGATCGGCCAGCATCATACCTTTATAATGGTTTGCTATTTCTTCCGATGCGCACTCGGATGGTGAAACTATGTGTCTGAACTCCGTGACCCTGGCAGACACCAACAGCTTTTGGGAAGCATTGTAGAACGATGCTAATGTGTATGTACAAAGCGATCGGGACCTAGGGGGATTGTTTGTGACCGCAACGACTGTACCAGCGTTATACAGATTCGGCTTTTGCCAGTGCATGGGTCCAGAAGTGCTCGGACAGAGACTCGCCATGAATTTAGGACCAACTGAGCAATTATAGTTGTAACCATAGTTACAATCGGTTGAATTGCTAAATTTTGAATAGGATTCACAGGAGTCAATTATGCGGACGGACAATTTGAGGCAGACGGACGCTTAAACTGTTTTGCAAACGGACGAAGTGTATTGCTCTGTGGAGGGAGGGTGTTAGATGGACATAAGAGGGTGTGGTGTCTGCCCTTGCAATTTCGGGAAGCAGAATCCTTCTTGCAGTGACGAAGGGAGTGGCCGGAGTCCAGGCAATTTGAACAATGCTGCAGTCTGACTACGGTCCTGATGCGCTGGTATAGTGGCATACTTTAAAAGGCGTTGCATTGCCGCAAGTGGTGCCTTTGATAGCACTAACGACACCGGAGCTTCGAGAAACCTTTAGAGCCCGCAGTAGATTTCGGCGTCGCCACTGGGTCGTTGCCTGACGAGCGTCCATCAGAACCAGCCTGTGCAATCTCCCGTGGAGGAGTGGCTGGCTCGGAAGACCTCCCTGCCATGGAAGAGGAAGTAGTAGGAGCTGCCTCCGTCGGAGGAGTGGCATCTTCAATTTTGTTACCAGTGCCATCTAATGGTGTCGGATCCAAATCAGTTAATGTGACCATCACAATGTCTTCGACATCTCTTTCCTCGTCTGACATGGGGACGTCATTCTCATAGTCGGGGAGTAAAGTGGCTACCATCTTGTTTAAATTTTTCATTCTGTGAAAAATAGAGATTTTCCATTCTGTGAAAAATAGAGATGCGACAGCGAAAGAGTAAACAATATATTACTTGGTCAAAACGACCAGCTTAGCCACGGGTCATCGTACAATGCCACTTTCGGTTTTCACTTCAGCAACTCGAACGCGAGAATCTGTGCTTGGGAAAACGTTAACAACGCGACCTAATTTCCATGCAGTTGGTGGCAATTGTTCATGTCGAATCACGACTAAATCGTCCATTTGGATATCGCGCTGCCGAAATTCCCATTTCCAGCGTTTTTATAGGCTTTTTTAATACTCTTCCTTCCACCGTAGGCAGAATTTATGTGAGAGAGCTTTAATTTTTCTATACCTATTGACAATATCTAAGGGAGATTCATTTATTAACGGTTCTGGAGGAGCGAGAAATGGAGACCCTAGTAGAATATGACCTGGTGTGAGATCTAAGGCATTATCTGGACTATCATTCAACGGTCTAAGTGGTCAACAAGCTTCAATCTACAATTTCATGTGTATATTTCAACGTGTTTTCAAAAATGTTGTTTAAAATTTGTCACTGCAGCTTCCTTAAGACCTCCCACATGTGGGGCCCCTGCTGGGATGAAACTCCAAGAAAGTTCTTGATATTCATATGCATAACATATCCTATCGCGACTTGCTTGAATTACTGATCTGATCTGATGCGCCAACGAAATTAGTACCATTGTCAGAGAAGATAGTCCTAGGACATGCGCGTTGCGAAATGAACCTATGAAATTCTGCTAAAAATGTTGTCGTAGACAAATCTGATGTTCCTTCTAGGTGTATTGCTTTTGTAGAAAAGCAGACAAAAACACAAACATAATACATAATCGACAAGAAAAGATTTTAGATCGAATGGACAAAAAAAATCTTCACCTGTAGGTGTAAATGGTCGAGCTATGGTCGTTCTCTCCGGAGGGAGAGCAGCCATAATTTGTATGCAAGATTGTTTCTTTTTTAATAGGCAAGGTTTACAATAACTAACGACAGTGCGAATAAGTGAAGTCAATCGTGGAATCCAATACTCACTGCGTATTAGTCGTAATAATAATTGAATTCCACCATGAATAGAAACATCGTGAAGTTCTTCAACTAAAAGACAGAAATAGCGACATTTATAAGTTAATAGAATAGGATGTCGCTCGGGATAAGAGAGAGTAGGCGAACGAACTAATCGCCCATTAAGTCTCATAAGACCTGCTTCATCTAAATAATGTCAAAATTGAACTTTTCGATTCTAGTGGTCTACCATTGGATAAACAATTGTACTCCTCGGCATAGTGTAATTTTTTAAAACAAAAAAGCAACTTTTTTGAAAATATGTATCTATCTCAGCGGTAATGGCCTTAAAGAGTTCTGATGACAAAACCGCATTATGCAGATGCGTACAAGTTGCAGCATTGGAAGCTAATATACGAATATATACCACCCCCCTTAGCCTTTTCAGAAGCTATGAGAAAATATGAAACTCAGCTGAACAATCAGGGGCATACTTTATTAAACGAGGGACTTAAATCGAATTGACGTCCTGGTACGTCTCAACAAATTTTTGCCAATCACGTAGTGTAGTGGATGGTTGATTTAAGATACTTTTATTTAAAAATATCGTCTTTGCCCAATTGTGAAGGGTATTAAAAGTTCGGCCCGGAAGAAATTAATGTCTTTTTAACAAATTTTTTATTAAAATATTCATTTTAATTTTAACAAGTAAAAAAGCTGTAAGTTTGCCCAGGCCGAACCTTGAATACCCTCCATCATTTGCAACGAATTAGGCAATTTTCAAAAAAATTAAATTAAAACCAGTAAAGAATGATTATAATTATAATTTACAATTTAAAGGACTAAATACGCCGAAGCATTTGTATCTTTTAAATTCGGACTTGTATTGCCCATTTGGTGCAAAATTAATTCTAAATCAGATAAAGATATATATGGTAGCTAAATCCAAATCTGAACCGATCTCGATAAAATTTGGCAAAGATATTTCTGAGCTGTATTTGATATATTTCCCTGAATATCGTTGTTACGGAGTGCATATTACGGCTGTGGGTAACAAATACAATGAATCGGATGAACAATATATATGGGAGCTATAACTATATCTGAACCGATCTTCACGAAAATTTGGCATACTACCTTCTAGACTAAATTCGGTCGTATGTGCCAAATTCCATCCCATTTGGATAAATATTAGACGCTTGGTGCACAATAAATGGTAAATCGGACGAAGTTATATAAGGGAGCTATATCCAAATCTGAACCGATCTCGATAAAATTTAGCAAAGGTATTTCTGAGCTGCATTTGATACATTTTCCCAAATATTGTTGTTACAGAGTGCATATTACGGCTGCGGAGGACAAAAATAACAAATCGGATGAACAATATATATGGGAGCTATAGCTATATCTGAACCGATTTCGATAAAATTTGGCATACTTATTTTCAGGACTAATTTGGTTGTATGTGCAAAATTCCATACTATTCGGGCTGATATTACACGTTTGGTGCACAATATAAGGCAAATCGGACGAAGATATATATGGGAGCTATATCTAAATTTTTACCGATTATCTCCAATTTCAATAGGATTCGTCCTTGGGCCAAACAAATGTTGTTTGCAAAATTTCATTTCAATCGGATAATAAATGCGACCTGCATTTTGTTCACAAGAATACATGGACAGACGGACGGACGGACGGACGGACAGACGGACTGACATGCATAAATCAACTCAGGAAGTGATTCTATGCAGATCATCAAAAGGAACTATGGGTCTATCTCGTTTCCTTTTGCCTGTTACAAACAAATGCACAAAGACATAATTCCCTGACCACCTTGTGGTGTAGGGTCTAAATACCAAATGTAGCCGACGTGGACCTGCATAAGCGACTTTTGTCATAAAACATTAAAATATTCAAATTCGAAGCTTAAAACAAGCGATGAATAATGTAGCTAAAATTATCAATATAGGGAGGCACTATTATATGGGGATATACCAAAATGTTGACCTGCACAAAAAATTTTCTGTCACAGACTGCAGTATTCATTACGAACTTCAAATACCAATTTTGAAACAATTCCAGAGAATAATGTCTCTAAAATCATCAAAATACCGAATATCTGGAGGTACCGTTATATGGGGGCAATACGAAGACGTGGACCTGCACAGACATTTTTCGAACTTCAAAAACAACATTTAAAACAATTCCTGTAAATAATGCTGCTAAAATCATAAAAACACCGAATATCGGGAGGAAAAAACGTGGACCTGGATCAATTTTCAGTACCACAAGTCATGCAGACATAATATACATTTGAGTAAAATTTTATTAATCTACTTCATTTCGTTGGGAAGCTAGAGTGATTTCCACAGATGGACAGACGGATAAAGGAAGAGGGACGGACAGCGCTTAATCGACAAAGAATATTATGCTGATCAAGAATATATGTACTTTGTGGAGTCTTAAATGTATATTTCGAATGACGAACTTAATATACCCTTCATTCTTTGGTCTAGGGTATAAAAAGCTGTAAGTTTGGCCGGACCGAACTTAAAATATCCTTCCATTATTTTGAACTAATTTGGCAATTAAAAAATAAAATCCATTTAAAATTCTGGTAAAATCCTCAAAATACCGAATGTAGCCATTATATTAAGGTCTATGCGACGACGAGGACCTGAATAGGCAACTTGTATCATAAGCCATTACAATATTCAGAAGAGAAACTTAAAAAAAAGACTGTGAATAATGCAGGTAAAATCTACTATATATGGGGGCTACACCAAAACAATTTTCTTTCATAGGCATTACAAACTTCAAATACCAAATTTCAACCTAGTCCGGAGAATAATGTCGATAATCAAAATCTTAAAAATACCGAATATCGGGAGGCACCGTTATATCGGGGCTATCGGAAGACGTGGACCTCACAGAGAGTCTCCTGTCATAGGATGCAGCATCTATTACGAACTTCAAATACCAAATTTGAAACAATGCACAGACAATTTTCTGTCTTAGGCTGTAGTGTCTTCAAATACTAAATTTGAAACAATTCCAGTGAATAATGTAGCTAAATCAACAAAATACCGAAAATAGGGAGGTACCGTTAAATAAGGGCTATACGAAGACGTGGATCTGCTTAAAAGTACCAAATGTTTTCATTCGTTAATCTACGCTCCTACGCTATGCTTCACTGCGGTAGCTCTGCTACCGATTTGCTGACATTGCGAGAAGTTACTCTACTACCGCTGTGTTGCTGCACTATATTTCACTGAAAATTCGTTGATCGATTTTAAACCTCTGATATTGAAACTACATCTTCAGATCAAGGGGAACTGATATTTGATTTTCGTGAGGGTCCATTCACCTTAGGAGTGGTAGATGCAGTATTGGACCTATTTTAAATTGCATCTGCTTTACCATTGATTGCCAACAACACTTGAACGAAAGCCTTGTAGGCGAAATCATACTTGCTATCAGCTGATATAATATCTTCGCTACAGGCATCGTCTGAAGTTTGTAAATAATTTAAGCATTTGTCAAATTTTTCTTTAACCTCACTCCACAGTTTGCGTGCATCATTTCCTTGAATTTCTAAAGAATAAATATCAAGATCATCGTCACGTAAGGAAGCGAAGTAAGCATCGAACTTAACAAGAGCATCGGTGGGTCTGATAAAGAAATCGAGGGGAGTTAGCACCATTTTGACAAATAAAAACCAAAAAGTACAGAAAAAAAAATTGAGAAAATTTTAGAAGAGAGTAAGAAAATAGCTATAATTACTCCAATTCCTTTATAAATTTAAAAATAAAACAGAACGTAGTTCTCCAGAACCGAAGATGTAATGTGCAAAAATTCGATACGTTATATCGAAAAATTCTCTTTTTGTTCAAAATTCAAGAAAAGTATGAAAATCTCCCAAAACAAAAAAAAAATATATATATATATATATTTTTATGCTAAAAATACATTGAATTTCTCTCAGTAAATTATTTCACACTCTAAATTTTTATACCCTCCACCATGGTATGGAGGGTATATTAAGTTTGTCATTCCGTTTGTAACACTTCGAAATATACATTTTAGACCCAACAAAGTATATATATGTTCTTGATCAGCATAAAATTTTATGTCGATTTAGCAATGTCCGTCCGTCTTTCCGTCTGTGGAAATCACTCTAGCTTCCGAACGAAATGAAGTAAGTTGATAAAATTTTATTCAAATGTGTATTATATCTGCAAGACTTCGTATAGGCCACATATAACGGTACCTCCCGATATTCGGTATTTTGATGATTCTAGCGAACTTATTTACCGGAATTGTTTAAAATTTGGTATTTGTAGTGAGTAAGAGATACTACGATTTGGCCCATGCAGGTCCTTAAAATATCCTTTCACGAATTTGGCAATTAAATAAATAAAATCCGTTTAAAATTCTGGTAAAATCTTAAAAAATCTATTATAAGCCATTATAATATTCAGATGCGAAACTTAAAAAAAACTGTGAATAATGCAGCTAAAATCATCAAAATACCGAATAAAAGGAGTTACTATATATGGGGGCTACACCAAAACAATTTTCTTTCATAGGCTGTGTTATCCATTACGACCTTTAAATATCAAATCATCAAAATACCGAATAAAAGGTGTAACTATATATGGGGGCTACACCAAAACAATTTTCTTTCACAGGCTGTGGTATCCATTACGACTTTCAAATACCAAATCTGAAACAATTCCGGAGAATAATGTCGATAAAATGATCAAAATACCGAATATCGGGAGGTACCGTTATATGGGGGCTATCCGAAGACGTGGACCTCACAGAGAGTCTCCTGTCATAGGATGCACCATCTATTTCGAACTTCAAATACAACATTTGAAACAATTCCAGTGAATAATGTTGCTAAAATCATAAAAACACCGAATATCGGGAGGTACCGTTATATGCGGGCTATACCAAAACGTGGACCTACATGGTCAATTTTCAATACTAAAAGTCCTGCAGACATAATATACATTTGAGTAAATTTTAATCAATCTGCTTCATTTCGTTCGGAAGCTAGAGTGATTTGAGTGTGACGGACAGCGCTTAATCGACATAGAATTTTATGCTGATCAAGAATATATATATACTTTGTGGGGTCTTAAATGTGTATTTGGAATGACGAACTTAATATACCCTCCATACTATGGTCCAGGGTATAAAAAGCTGTAAGTTTGGCCGCACCGAACTTAAAATATCCTTCCACTATTTGAAACTAATTTGGCAATAAAAAAAATAAAATCATTTTAAAATTCTGGTAAAATCTTAAAAATACCGAATGTTGCCATTATATTAAGATCTATGCGACGATGTGGACCTGAATAGGCAACTTGTATCATAAGCCATTACAATAGTCAGAAGCGAAACTTAAAAAAAAATAAAACTGTGAATAATGCAGCTAAAATCATCAAAATACCGAATATAAGGAGTTACTATATATGGGGGCTACACCAAAACAATTTTCTTTCATAGACTATTGTATCAATTACGAACTTCAAATACCAATTTCAACCTAGTCCGGAGAATAATGTCGATAATCAAAATCATCAAAATACCGAATATCGGGAGGTACCGTTATATGGGGCTATACGAAGACGTGGACCTGCACATACAATTTTCAGTCTTAGGCTGTAGTATCCATTTCGAACTTAAAATACTTAAATTTGAAACAATTTCAGTGAATAATATAGCTAAATCAACAAAATACCGAAAACAGGGAGGTACAGTTAAATGGGGGCTATACGAAGACGTGGGTTAATTTAATTAGGGTCTATAGGATGACTTTTGTCATAAACCCTTACAATATTCAAATGCGAAACTTGTATGAAAAACTCGGTGAATAATGTAGCTAAAACAAGTTGCTTGCGTAGCAATTTGAATAACGATTTTTAGAAAAATGTTTCAATAAAAATATTGGCAATTTATTAAATAATATTGTTGTAAACAATATTTACCTTCTCTCAAAATATGGCGCTAGATTCTGTGTGGATGTAATCCAAGAACAAGAATAAAGAGAACGCCAAGAGGTCGCAGAGAGGCGCATAAGTAAAAATCGTTACGCGTTAGAATTTGACGGCACATCTTTGTAATGAATATTACAAAGTTTCACAAAATAGTATGAATCGAATCTTAACGAGTGAAAAAACTTAAATTAATTAAAGAAAATGATTTACTTTAAACATTTACCGGCCGCCTTGCAACTTATTGCCGAGATGCAATGTAAACTAATGTGCAAATTATTGATTTTCTTTTGTATTTTTTAGTACATTTATTTTTATTTAATCATTATTTTTTTTTAATATTACCAAGAGTGGTTGTCCACTACTTGCATTATAATTTTCATTCGTTAATCTAAGCTCCTACGCTATGCTCCACTGCCGTAGCTCTGCTACCGATTTGCTGACATTGCTTGAGTAAGCAATCAGTCCTATAAGTAATAGAATTCCAATAGTCGATAATCTTGCGATATGACCTTGATAGACCACATGTTGTAGGTGATGGAGATTTTGCTTATTGACATGACGGAGATATGACGTGCTTAGTATATCGGTATGTTGCGTAAGGTTAATCATAGAAGCCCATGGAATATCTGGTTGTAGGGGTGTCGTTGAATTTTCATTGCAGTACATCGTATTATTGATTCTAACGAAATCATTGAAGATAACTAGGTAAGTACCACTGACCGTAATAGGGGGTCCGTTGTTTTCTTCTACAACCGCCAGTTGGTCATTGATGACCACCAAACCATCGCCTATCGCTGTAATTGGTGGGAGATTGTTGAATGTTGTGCTGCTGTCTTTAGTTCAAGAGCGCATGATGTGAGTGTTGATGACAGACAAAATGTTGGCATAGTAGTTTCTTACTGCAGTTTCTTACTGCTGAGGTGTAATTGTGACATGCAGCGAGGGTGGATTCTTGCAAGTGGAGCATTCATTAGGTGACCTCTTGCTACTGGTAATATAATAATTTTCTTACATTTAAACTTAGGGATAGGATATCTTATCAGGAAATATATTATATTATTGTATTGTAAAATCTTAATTTTAGCTAAGGGTTTTTATTGTGAAATGGATTTCATTGCTGTCTAAAAGGATAAGATTCAAAACTCCAATTTTTTCGAATGTGATAGAGGTTACTAAGTTATTTAATTCTGTTATTATCGCCCTGTTTCTGGCTAGGAGGACATCATAAAGATTTCCTGTATCAACTTCCCTTTGTTTTTCTGCCTTTAAAATTTTGTTTATTGTAGTGGTGAGGCTATTAATTTCTTTCTGCAATTCGGATTGGATAGTAAACTGTCTCTCCTGTGAGTTGTTTAGTTGGTCAACTGTGTTGGTCAGTTTGTCGAAGTCATCATGATCAGGTGTCCCACTGATGTATTTCAGGACTTTTCCTAATTCATTCAGGCTTCTAACTTGTCTGTGGTGAATATTTATCGTTTGTATCAGTCTACTTTTTTGATTTACGTCCGCATCTAGCAATTTTCTCATATGAATCTGGCTGCTTCGTCTCTTAGTAATACGTATAAAGTTAGGTTAGTAGCATGTTTTATGTGTCCAAAGTTTTTCCCAAATTACGAGATCCCCTCCGGTTACAGGAATGTATCTCGCATTAGAGTAGTCCATTAAACGTCCATTAGATGCCGACACTAGTATGGCTATGACCAATATTAAGGCAATCCTAAAAAATTTAAACAATTTTTCCTTTAACTCTCTACCAATATAATATTTCTTCTTTCTTTACATGTGCTGATGTGCTGTGTAGGGATGGGCATTCAAGATATCTATGACAAATCCGGTAAATAATGTCGCCAAAATCAACAAAGTACCGAATATCGGGAAGTACCATTATATGGGGGCTATACGAAGACGTGGACCCTTCTTAAACTGTAGTATCCATTTCGAACTTCAAATACAAAATTTGAAACAATTCCAGTGAATAATGTTGCTAAAATCATAAAAACACCGAATATCGGGAGGTACCGTTATATGGGACTATACCAAATCGTGGACCTACATGGTAAATTTTCAATACCAAAAGTCCTGCAGACATAATATACATTTGAGTAAAATTTTATCAATCTACTTCATTTTGTTCGGAAGCTAGAGTGATTTCCACAGATGGACAGACGGATAAAGGAAGAGGGACGGACAGCGCTTAATCGACAAAGAATATTATGCTGATCAAGAATATATGTACTTTGTGGGGTCTTAAATTTATATTTCGAATGACGACCTTAATATACCCTTCATTCTATGGTCTAGGGTATAAAAAGCTGTAAGTTTGGCCGGACCGAACTTAAAATATCCTTCCACTATTTTGAACGAATTTGGCAATTAAAAAATAAAATCCGTTTAAAATTCTGGTACAATCTTAAAAATACCGAATGTAGCCATTATATTAAGGTCTATGCGACGATGTGGACCTGAATAGGCAACTTTTATCATAAGCCATTACAATATTCAAAAGCGAAACTAAAAAAAAACTGTGAATAATGCAGCTAAAATCATCAAAATTCCGAATATAAGAAGTTACTATATATGGGGGCTACACCAAAACAATTTTCTTTCATAGATTGTGGTATCCATGACGAACTTCAAATACCAAATTTCAACCTAGTCCGGAGAATAATGCCGATAATCAAAATCATCAATATACCGAATATCGGGAGGCACCGTTATATGAAGGCTACACGAGGTCGTGGACCTGCACAGACAATTTTCTTTCATAGGCAGTGGTATCCATTACGACCTTCAAATACCAAATCTGAAACAATTCCGGAGAATAATGCCGCTAAAATGATCAAAATACCGAATATCGGGAGGTACCGTTATATGGGGGCTATCCGAAGACGTGGACCTTACAGAGAGTCTCTTGTCATAGGATGCAGCATCTATTACGAACTTCAAATACCAAATTTGAAACAATTCCAGTGAAAAATGTCACTAGAATCATCAAAATACCAGAGTCTCCTGTCATAGTATGAAGCGTCTATTACGAACTTCAAATACCAAATTTGAAACAATTCTAGTGAAAAATGTTACTAAAATCATAAAAACACCGAATATCGGGAGGTACCGTTATATGGTACTATACCAAAACGTGGACCTACATGGTCAATTTTTTAATACCAAAAGTCCTGCAGACATAATATACATTTGAGTAAAATTTTATCAATCTACTTCATTTCGTTCAGAAGCTAGAGTGATTTCCACAGATGGACAGACTGATAAAGGGAGACGGACGGACAGCGCTTAATCGACATAGAATTTTATGCGGATCAAGAATATATATATATATACTTTGTGGGGTCTTAAATGTGTATTTCGAATGACGAATTTAATATACCCTCCATACTAAGCTGTAAGTTTGGCCGCTCCGAACTTAAAATATCCTTCCACTATTTGAAACGAATTTGGCAATAAAAAAATAAAATCCGTTTAAAATTCTGGTAAAATCTTAAAAATACCGAATGTAGCCATTATATTAAGGTCTATGCGACGATGTGGACCTGGATAGGCAACTTTTATCATAAGCCATTACAATATTCAGAAGCGAAACTAAAAAAAACTGTGAATAATGCAGCTAAAATCATCAAAATAACGAATATAAGAAGTTACTATATATGGGGGCTACACCAAAACAATTTTCTTTCATAGATTGTGGTATCCATTACGTACTTCAAATACCAAATTTCAACCTAGTCCGGAGAATAATGTCGATAATCAAAATCTTCAATATACCGAATATCGGGAGGCACCGTTATATGAAGGCTACACGAGGTCGTGGACCTGCACAGACAATTTTCTTTCATAGGCTGTGGTATCCATTACGACCTTCAAATACCAAATCTGAAACAATTCCGGAGAATAATGTCGCTAAAATGATCAAAATACCGAATATCGGGAGGTACCGTTATATGGGGGCTATACGAAGACGTGGACCTGCACAGACAATTTTCTTTCTTAAACTGTAGTATCCATTTCGAACTTCAAATACAACATTTGAAACAATTCCAGTGAATAATGTTGCTAAAATCATAAGAACACCGAATATCGGGAGGTACCATTATATGGGGCCATACCAAAACGTGGACCTCCATGGTCAATTTTCAATACCAAAAGTCCTGCAGACATAATATACATTTGAGTAAAATTTTATCAATCTACTTCATTTCGTTCAGAAGCTAGAGTGATTTCCACAGATAGACAGACGGATAAAGGGAGACGGACGGACAGCGCTTAATCGACATAGAATTTTATGCTGATCAAGAATATATATATACTTTGTGGGGTCTTAAATGTGTATTTCGAATGACGAACTTAAAAATCTTAAAAATAATGAATGTAGTCATTATTATATTATTATTATTATTATTATTATTATTATTATTATTATTATTATTATTATTATTATTATTATTATTATTATTATTATTATTATTTTATTACTTGCATAGGCAACATGTATCATAAACCATTACAATATTCAAATGCGAAACTTAAAAAAAATCAGTGAATAATGCAGCTAAAATCATCAAAATACCGAATATAAGGAGTTACTATATATGGGGGCCACACCAAAACAATTTTCTTTCGTAGGCTGTGGTATCCATTACGACCTTCAAATACCAAATCTGAAACAATTCCGGTGAATAGTGTCGCTAAAATGATCAAAATACCGAATATCCGCTATCCGAAGACGTGGACATCACAGAAACAATTCCAGTGAAAAATGTCGCTAAAATCATCGAAATACCAGATATCGGGAGGTACCGTTATATGGGGCTATACGAAGACGTGGACTTGCACAGACAATTTTCAGTTTTAGGCTGTAGTATCCATTTCGAACTTAAAATACTTAATTTTGAAACAATTTCAGTGAATAATATAGCTAAATCAACAAAATACCGAAAATAGGGAGGTACAGTTAAATGGGGGCTATACGAAGACGTGCACCTGCTTAAAAATACCAAATGTATCCGTTAATTTAGGGTCTATAGGATGACTTTTGTCATAAACCCTTACAATATTCAAATGCGAAACTTGTATGAAAAACTCGGTGAATAATGTAGCTAAAACAAGTTGCTTGCGTAGCAATTTGAATAACGATTTTTTTAGAAAAATGTTTCAATAAAAATATTGGCAATTTATTAAATAATATTGTTGTAAACAATATTTACCTTCTCTCAAAATATGGCGCTAGATTCTGTGTGGATGTAATCCAAAAACAAGAATAACGAGAACGCCAAGAGGTCGCAGAGAGGCGCATAAGTAAAAATCGTTACGCGTTAGAATTTGACGGCACATCTTTGTAATGAATATTACAAAGTTGCACAAAATAGTATGAATCGAATCTTAACGAGTGAAAAAACTTAAATTAATTAAAGAAAATGATTTACTTTAAACATTTACCGGCCGCCTTGAAACTTATTGCCGAGATGCAATATAAACTAATATGCAAATTATTGATTTTCATTTGTGTTTTTTAATACATTTATTTTTATTTAATCATTAATTTTTTTAATATTACCAAGAGTGGTTGTCCACTACTTGCATTATAATTTTCATTCGTTAATCTAAGCTCCTACGCTATGCTCCACTGCCGTAGCTCTGCTACCGATTTGCTGACATTGCTTGAGTAAGCAATCAGTCCTATAAGTAATAGAATTCCAATAGTCGATAATCTTGCGATATGACCTTGATAGACCACCATGTTGTAGGTGATGGAGATTTTGCTTATTGACATGACGGAGATATGACGTGCTTAGTATATCGGTATGTTGCGTAAGGTTAATCATAGAAGCCCATGGAATATCTGGTTGTAGGCGTGTCGTTGAATTATCATTGTAGTACATCGTATTATTGATTCTAACGAAATCATTGAAGATAACTAGGTAAGTACCACTGACCGTAATAGGGGGTCCATTGTTTTCTTCTACAACCGCCAGTTGGTCATTGATGACCACCAAACCATCGCCTATCGCTGTAATTGGTGGGAGATTGTTGAATGTTGTGCTGCTGTCTTTAGTTCCAGAGCGCATGATGTGAGTGTTGATGACAGACAAAATGTTGGCATAGTATCGCTGCAGTTTCTTACTGCTGAGGTGTAATTGTGACATGCAGCGAGGGTGGATTCTTGCAAGTGGAGCATTCATTAGGTGACCTCTTGCTACTAGTAATATAATAATTTTCTTACATTTAAACTTAGGGATAGGATATCTTATCAGGAAATATATTATATTATTGTATTGTAAAATCTTAATTTTAGCTAAGGATTTTTATTGTGAAATGGATTTCATTGCTATCTAAAAGGATAAGATTCAAAACTCCAATTTTTTCGAATGTGATAGAGGTTACTAAGTTATTTAATTCTGTTATTATCGCCCTGTTTCTTGCTAGGAGGACATCATAAAGATTTCCTGTATCAACTTCCCTTTGTTTTTCTGCCTTTAAAATTTTGTTTATTGTAGTGGTGAGGCTATTAATTTCTTTCTGCAATTCGGATTGGATAGTAAACTGTCTCTCCTGTGAGTTGTTTAGTTGGTCAACTGTGTTGGTCAGTTTGTCGAAGTCATCATGATCAGGTGTCCCACTGATGTATTTCAGGACTTTTCCTAATTCATTCAGGCTTCTCACTTGTCTGTGGTGAATATTTATCGTTTGTATCAGTCTACTTTTTTGATTTACGTCCGCATCTAGCAATTTTCTCAAATGAATCTGGGGAAAGTAGTTTCTAGCATTAGCTGCTTCGTCTCTTACTAATACGTATAAAGTTAGGTTAGTAGCATGTTTTATGTGTCCAAATTTTTTCCCAAATTATGAGATCCCCTCCGGTTACAGGAATGTATCTCGCATTAGAGTAGTCCATTAAACGTCCATTAGATGCCGACACTAGTATGGCTATGACCAATATTAAGGCAATCCTAAAAAATTTAAACACTTTTTCCTTTAACTCTCTACCAATATAATATTTCTTCTTTCTTTACATGTGCTGATGTGCTGTGCAGGGATGGGCATTCAAGATATCTATGACAAATCCGGTAAATAATGTCGCCAAAATCAACAAAGTACCGAATATCGGGAAGTACCATTATATGGGGGCTATACGAAGACGTGGACCCTTTATAAACTGTAGTATCCATTTCGAACTTCAAATACAAAATTTGAAACAATTCCAGTGAATAATGTTGCTAAAATCATAAAAACACCGAATATCGGGAGGTACCGTTATATGGGACTATACCAAATCGTGGACCTACATGGTAAATTTTCAATACCAAAAGTCCTGCAGACATAATGTACATTTGAGTAAAATTTTATCAATCTACTTAATTTTGTTCGGAAGCTAGAGTGATTTCCACAGATGGACAGACGGATAAAGAGAGACGGACGGACAGCGCTTAATCGACATAGAATTTTATGCTGATCAAGAATATATATATACTTTGTGGGGTGTTAAATGTGTATTTCGAATGACGAACTTAATATACCCTCCATACTATGGTCTAGGGTATAAAAAGCTGTAACTTTGGCCGGACCGAACTTAAAATATCCTTCCACTATTTGAAATAAATTTGGCAATAAAAAATAAAATCCGTTTAAAATTCTTGTAAAATCTTAAAAATACCGAATGTAGCCATTAATTAAGGTCTATGCGACGATGTGGACCTGGATAGGCAACTTTTATCATAAGCCATTACAATATTCAAAAGCGAAACTAAAAAAAAACTGTGAATAATGCAGCTAAAATCATCAAAATACCGAATATAAGAAGTTACTATATATGGGGGCTATACCAAAACAATTTTCTTTCATAGATTGTGGTATCCATTACGAACTTCAAATACCAAATTTCAACCTAGCCCGGAGAATAATGTCGATAATCAAAATCATCAATATACCGAATATCGGGAGGTACCGTTATATGAAGGCTACACGAGGTCGTGGACCTGCACAGACAATTTTCTTTCATAGGCAGTGGTATCCATTACGACCTTCAAATACCAAATCTGAAACAATTCCGGAGAATAATGTCGCTAAAATGATCAAACTACCGAATATCGGGAGGTACCGTTATATGGGGGCTATCCGAAAACGTGGACCTTACAGAGAGTCTCTTGTCATAGGATGCAGCATCTATTACGAACTTCAAATACCAAATTTGAAACAATTCCAGTGAAAAATGTCACTAGAATCATCAAAATACCAGAGTCTCCTGTCATACCAATACTGTCATAGCAAATTTGAAACAATTCTAGTGAAAAATGTTACTAAAATCATAAAAACACCGAATATCGGGAGGTACCGTTATATGGTACTATACCAAAACGTGGACCTACATGGTCAATTTTTTAATACCAAAAGTCCTGCAGACATAATATACATTTGAGTAAAATTTTATCAATCTACTTCATTTCGTTCGGAAGCTAGAGTGATTTCCACAAATGGACAGACGGACAAAGGGAGACGGACGGACAGCGCTTAATCGACATAGAATTTTATGCTGATCAAGAATGTATATACTTCGTGGGGTTTTAAACTTTAATACTAAAAGTCGGAAGGTACCGTTATATGGGGGCTATACGAAGACGTGGACCTGCACAGACAATTTTCTTTCTTAAACTGTAGTATCCACTTCGAACTTCAAATACAACATTTGAAACAATTCCAGTGAATAATGTTGCTAAAATCATAAGAACGCCGAATATCGGGAGGTACCGTTATATGGGGCCATACCAAAACGTGGACCTACATGGTAAATTTTCAATACCAAAAGTCCTGCAGACATAATATACATTTGAGTAAAATTTTATCAATCTACTTCATTTCGTTCAGAAGCCAGAGTGAGTTCCACAGATTGACAGACGGGTAAAGGGAAACGGACGGACAGCGCTTAATTGACATAGAATTTTATACTGATCAAGAATTTATATATACTTTGTGGGGTCTTAAATGTGTATTTGGAATGACGAACTTAATATACTCTCCATATTATGGTCTAGGGTACAAAAAGCTGTAAGTTTGGCCGCACCGAACTTAAGATATCCTTCCACTATTTTGAACGAATTTGGCAATTAAAAAATAAAATGCGTTTAAAATTCTGGTAAAATCTTAAAAATAATGAATGTAGTCATTATAATATTATTTAACTACTTACATAGGCAACATGTATCATAAGCCATTACAATAGTCAAATGCGAAACCTAAAAAAAATCAGTGAATAATGCAGCTAAAATCATCAAAATACCGAATATAAGGAATTACTATATATGGGGGCCACACCAAAACAATTTTCTTTTATAGGCTGTGGTATCCATTACGACCTTCAAATACCAAATCTGAAACAATTCCGGTGAATAGTGTCGCTAAAATGATCAAAATACCGAACATCCGCGATCCGAAGACGTGGACCTCACAGAAACAATTCCAGTGAAAAATGTCGCTAAAATCATCGAAATACCAAATATCGTTATACCGTTATACGGGGCTATACGAAGACGTGGACTTGCACAGACAATTTTCAGTCTTAGGCTGTAGTATCCATTTCGAACTTAAAATACTTAAATTTGAAACAATTTCAGTGAATAATATAGCTAAAACAACAAAATACCGAAAATAGGGAGGTACAGTTAAATGGGGGCTATACGAAGACGTGGACCTGCTTAAAAATACCAAATGTATCCGTTAATTTAGGGTCTATAGGATGACTTTTGTCATAAACCCTTACAATATTCAAATGCGAAACTTGTATGAAAAACTCGGTGAATAATGTAGCTAAAACAAGTTGCTTGCGTAGCAATTTGAATAACGATTTTTTTAGAAAAATGTTTCAATAAAAATATTGGCAATTTATTAAATAATATTGTTGTAAACAATATTTACCTTCTCTCAAGATATGGGGCTAGATTCTGTGTGGATGTAATCCAAGAACAAGAATAACGAGAACGCCAAGAGGCCGCAGAGAGGCGCATAAGTAAAAATCGTTACGCGTTAGAATTTGACGGCACATCTAATGAATATTACAAAGTTGCACAAAATAGTATGAATCGAATCTTAACGAGTGAAAAAAATTAAATTTATTAAAGAAAATGATTTACTTTAAACATTTACCGGCCGCCTTGCAACTTATTGCCGAGATGCAATATAAACTAATGTGCAAATTATTGATTTTCATTTGTATTTTTTAATACATTTATTTTTATTTAATCATTAATTATTTTTTAATATTACCAAGAGTGGTTGTCCACTACTTGCATTACAATTTTCATTCGTTAATCTAAGCTCCTACGCTATGCTCCACTGCCGTAGCTCTGCTACCGATTTGCTGACATTGCTTGAGTAAGCAACAAGTCCTATAAGTAATAGAATTCCAATAGTCGATAATCTTGCGATATGACCTTGATAGACCACATGTTGTAGGTGATGGAGATTTTGCTTATTGACATGACGGAGATATGACGTGCTTAGTATATCGGTATGTTGCGTAAGGTTAATCATAGAAGCCCATGGAATATCTGGTTGTAGGGGTGTCGTTGAATTTTCATTGTAGTACATCGTATTATTGATTCTAACAAAATCATTGAAGATAACTAGGTAAGTACCACTGACCGTCATAGGGGGTCCGTTGTTTTCTTCTACAACCACCAGTTGGTCATTGATGACCACCAAACCATCGCCTATAGCTGTAATTGGTGGGAGATTGTTGAATGTTGTGCTGCTGTTTTTAGTTCCAGAGCGCATGATGTGAGTGTTGATGACAGACAAAATGTTGGCATAGTATCGCTGCAGTTTCTTACTGCTGAGGTGTAATTGTGACATGCAGCGAGGGTGGATTCTTGCAAGTGGAGCATTCATTAGGTGACCTCTTGCTACTGGTAATATAATAATTTTCATACATTTAAACTTATGGATAGGATATCTTATCAGGAAATATATTACATTATTGTATTGTAAAATCTTAATTTTAGCTAAGGGTTTTTATTGTGAAATTGATTTCATTGCTATCTAAAAGTATAAGATTCAAAACTCCAATTTTTTCGAATGTGATAGAGGTTACTAAGTTTTTTAATTCTGTTAATATCGCCCTGTTTCTGGCTAGGAGGACATCATAAAGATTTCCTGTATCAACTTCCCTTTGTTTTTCTGCCTTTAAAATTTTGTTTGCTGTAGTGGTGAGGCTATTAATTTCTTTCTGCACTTCGGTGTTGATAGTAAACTGTCTCTCCTGTGAGTTGTTTAGTTGGTCAACTGTGTTGGTCAGTTTGTCACAGTCATCATGATCAGGTGTCCCAGTGATGTACTTCAGGAGTTTTCCTAATGCATTCAGGCTTCTCGCTTGTCTGTGGTGAATATTTACCGTTTGTATCAGTCTACTTTTTTGATTTACGTCCGCATCTAACAATTTTCTCATATGAATCTGGGGAAATTAGTTTCTAGCATTAGCTGCTTCGTCTCTTAGTAATACGTATAAAGTTAGGTTAGTAGCATGTTTTATGTGTCCAAAGTTTTTCCCAAATTACGAGATCCCCTCCGGTTACCGGAATGTATCTCGCATTAGAGTAATCCATTAAACGTCCATTAGATGCCGACACTAGTATGGCTATGACCAATATCAAGGCAATCCTAAAAAATTTAAACAATTTTTCCTTTAACTCACTACCAATATAATATTTCTTCTTTCTTTACATTTGCTGATGTGCTGTGTAGGGATGGGCATTCAAGATATCTATGACAAATCCGGTAAATAATGTCGCCAAAATCAACAAAGTACCGAATATCGGGAGGTACCATTATATGGGGGCTATACGAAGACGTGGACCCTTCTTAAACTGTAGTATCCATTTCGAACTTTAAATATAAAATATGAAACAATTCCAGTGAATAATGTTGCTAAAATCATAAAAACACCGAATATCGGGAGGTACCGTTATATGGGACTATACCAAAACGTGGACCTACATGGTAAATTTTCAATACCAAAAGTCCTGCAGACATAATATACATTTGAGTAAAATTTTATCAATCTACTTCATTTCGTTCGAAAGCTAGAGTGATTTCCACAGATGGACAGACGGATAAAGGGAGACGGACGGACAGAGCTTAATCGACATAGAATTTTATGCTGTTCAAGAATATATATATATACTTTGTGGGGTCTTAAATGTGTATTTCGAATGACGAATTTAATATACCCTCCATACTATGGTCTAGGGCATAAAAAGCTGTAAGTTTGACCGGACCGAACTTAAAATATCCTTCCACTATTTTGAACGAATTTGGCAATTAAAAAATAAAATCCGTTTAAAATTCTGGTGAAATCTTAAAAATACCGAATGTAGCCATTATATTAAGATCTATGCGACGATGTGGACCTGAATAGGCAACTTTTATCATAAGCCATTACAATATTCAGAAGCGAAACTAAAAAAAAACTGTGAATAATGCAGCTAAAAAACCGAATATAAGAAGTTACTATATATGGGGGCTACACCAAACAATATTCAGAAGCGAAACTAAAAAAAAAAAAAAAAACTGTGAATAATGCAGCTAAAATCATCAAAATACCGAATATAAGAAGTTACTATATATGGGGGCTACACCAAAACAATTTTCTTTCATAGATTGTGGTATCCATTACGAACTTCAAATACCAAATTTCAACCTAGTGCGGAGAATAATGTCGATAATCAAAATCATCAATATACCGAATATCGGGAGGCACCGTTATATGAAGGCTACACGAGGTCGTGGACCTGCACAGACAATTTTCTTTCATAGGCAGTGGTATCCATTACGACCTTCAAATACCAAATCTGAAACAATTCCGGAGAATAATGTCGCTAAAATGATCAAAATACCGAATATCGGGAGGTACCGTTATATGGGGGCTATCCGAAGACGTAGACCTCACATAGAGTCTCTTGTCATAGGATGCAACATCTATTACGAACTTCAAATACCAAATTTGAAACAATTCCAGTGAAAAATGTCACTAGAATCATCAAAATACCAGAGTCTCCTGTCATAGTATGCAGCATCTATTACGAACTTCAAGTACAACATTTGAAACAATTCCAGTGAATAATGTTGCTAAAATCATAAAAACACCAAATATCGGGAGGTACCGTTAAATGGCGGCTATACCAAAACGTGGACTTACATGGTCAATTTTCAATAATATACATTTGAGTAAAATTTTATCAATCTACTTAATTTCGTTCAGAAGCTAGAGTGATTTCCACAGATGGACAGACGGATAAAGGGAGACGGACGGGCAGCGCTTAATCGACATAGAATTTTATGCTGATCAAGAATTTATATATACTTTGTGGGGTCTTAAATGTGTATTTCGAATGACGAACTTAATATACCCTCCATACTATGGTCTAGGGTATAAAAAGCTGTAAGTTTGGCCGGACCAAACTTAAAATATCCTTCAACTATTTGGAACGAATTTGGCAATTAAAAAAAATAAAATCTGTTTACAATTCTGGTAAAATCTTAAAAATAATGAATGTAGTCATTATATTATTATTATTATTATTTTATTACTTGCATAGGCAACTTGTATCATAAGCCATTACAATATTCAAATGCGAAACTTAAAAAAAATCAGTGAATAATGCAGCTAACATCATCAAAATACCGAATATAAGAAGTTACTATATATGGGTGCCACACCAAAACAATTTTCTTTCATAGGCTGTGGTATCCATTACGACCTTCAAATACCAAATCTGAAACAATTCCGGTGAATAGTGTCGCTAAAATGATCAAAATACCGAATATCCGCTATCCGAAGACGTGGACCTCACAGAAACAATTCCAGTGAAAAATGTCGCTAAAATCATCGAAATACCAGATATCGGGAGGTACCGTTATATGGGGGCTATACGAAGACGTGGACCTGCACAGACAATTTTCAGTCATAGGCTGTAGTATCCATTTCGAACTTAAAATACTTAAATTTGAAACAATTTCAGTGAATAATATAGCTAAATCAACAAAATACCGAAAATAGGGAGGTACAGTTAAATAGGGGCTATACGAAGACATGGACCTGCTTCAAAAAGCCAAATGTATCCGTTACGGTCTATAGGATGACTTTTGTCATAAACCCTTACAATATTCAAATGCGAAACTTGTATGAAAAACTCGGTGAGTAATGTAGCTAAAACAAGTTGCTTGCGTAGCAATTTGAATAACGATTTTTTAGAAAAATGTTTCAATAAAAATATTGGCAATTTATTAAATAATATTGTTGTAAACAATATTTACCTTCTTTCAATTCTGTGTGGATGTAATCCAAGAACAAGAATAACGAGAACGCCAAGAGGTCGCAGAGAGGCGCATAAGTAAAAATCGTTACGGATTAGAATTTGACGGCACATCTTTGTAATGAATATTACAAAGTTGCACAAAATAGTATGAATTGAATCTTAGCGAGTGAAAAAACTTAAATTAATTAAAGAAAATGGTTTACTTTAAACATTTACCGGCCGCCTTGCAACTTATTGCCGAGATGCAATATAAACTAATATGCAAATTATTGATTTTCTTTTGTATTTTTTAATACATTTATTTTTATTTAATCATTGATTTTTTTTAATATTACCAAGAGTTGTTGTCCACTACTTGCATTATAATTTTCATTCGTTAATCTAAGCTCCTACGCTATGCTCCACTGCCGTAGCTCTGCTACCGATTTGCTGACATTGCTTGAGTAAGCAATCAGTCCTATAAGTAATAGAATTCCAATAGTCGATAATCTTGCGATATGACCTTGATAGACCACATGTTGTAGGTGATGGAGATTTAGCTTATTGACATGACGGAGATATGACGTGCTTAGTATATCGGTATGTTGCGTTAGGTTAACCATAGAAGCCCATGGAATATCTGGTTGTAGGGGTGTCGTTGAATTTTCATTGTAGTACATCGTATTATTGATTCTAACGAAATCATTGAAGATAACTAGGTAAGTACCATCGATCGTAACAGGGGGTTCGTTGTTTTTTTCTACAACCGCCAGTTGGTCATTGATGACCACCAAACCATCGCCTATCGCTGTAATTGGTGGGAGATTGTTGAATGTTGTGCTGCTGTCTTTAGTTCCAGAGCGTATGATGTGAGTGTTGATGACAGACAAAATATTGGCATAGTATCGCTGCAGTTTCTTACTGCTGAGGTGTAATTGTGACATGCAGCGAGGGTGGATTCTTGCAAGTGGAGCATTCATTAGGTGACCTCTTGCTACTGGTAATAAAATAATTTTCTTGCATTTAAACTTAGAGATAGGATATCTTATCAGGAAATATATTACATTATTGTATTGTAAAATCTTAATTTTAGCTACGGGTTTTTATTGTGAAATTGATTTCATTGCTATCTAAAAGGATAAGATTCAAAACTCCAATTTTTTCGAATGTGATAGAGGTTACTAAGTTATTTAATTCTGTTATTATCGCCCTGTTTCTGGCTAGGAGGACATCATAAAGATTTCCTGTATCAACTTCCCTTTGTTTTTCTGCCTTTAAAATTTTAATTTCTTTCTGCAATTTTGTGTTGATAGTAAACTGTCTCTCCTGTGAGTTGATTAGTTGGTCAACTGTGTTGGTCGGTTTGTCGAAGTCATCATGATTAGGTGTCCCAGTGATGTATGTCAGGACTTTTCCTAATACATTCAGGCTTCTCGCTTGTCTTTGGTTAATATTAACCGTTTGTATCAGTCTACTTTTTTGATTTACGTCCGCATCTAGCAATTTTCTCATATGAGTCTGGGTAAAGTAGTTTGTAGCATTAGCTGTTTCGTCTCTTAGTAATTGGAATAAAGTTAGGTTAGTAGCATGTTTTATGTGTCCAAAGTTTTTCCAAATTACGAGATCCCCTCCGGTAAATAATGTTGCTAAAATCATAAAAACACCGAATATCGGGAGGTAACGTTATATGGGGCTATACCAAAACGTGGACCTACATGGTCAATTCTCAATACCAAAAGTCCTTCTGACATAAAATTTTATCAATCTACTTCATTTCGTTCGGAAGCTAGAGTGATTTCCACAGATGGACAGACGGATAAAGGGAGACAAAGAATATTATGCTGATCAAGAATATATATACTTTGTGGGGTCTTAAATGTGTATTTCGAATGACGAACTTAATATATCGTCCATACTATGGTCTAGGGTATATAAAGCTGTAAGTTTGACCGGACCGAACTTAAAATATCCTTCCACTATTTTGAACGAATTTGGCAATTAAAAAATAAAATCCGTTTAAAATTCTGGTAAAATTTTAAAAATACCGAATGTAGCCATATTAAGGTCTATGCGACGACGTGGACCTGAATAGGCAACTTGCATCATAAGCCCTTACAATATTTAGAAGCGAAACTTAAAAAAACTGTGAATAATGCAGCTAAAATCATCAAAATACCGAATATAAGGAGTAACTATATATGGGGCCTACACCAAAACAATTTTCTTTCATATATAGTGGTATCCATTACGAACTTCAAATACCAAATTTCAACATAGTCCGGAGAATAATGTCGATAATCAAAATCATCAAAATACCGAATATCGGGAGGCACCGTTATATGAAGGCTGTACGAAGTCGTGGACCTGCACAGACAATTTTCTTTCATAGGCTGTGGTGTTCATTACGACCTTCAAATACCAAATCTGAAACAATTCCGGAGAATAATGTCGCTAAAATGATCAAAATACCGAATATCGGGAGGTACCGTTATATGGGGGCTATCCAAAGACGTGGACCTCACAGAGAGTCTCCTGTCATAGTATGCAGCATCTATTACGAACTTCAAATACCAAATTTGAAACAATTCCAGTGAAAATGTCGCTAAATCAACAAAATAACGAAAAAAGGGGGCAGCGTTAAATGGGGGCTATACGAAGGCGCGGACCTGCTTAAAAATACTAAGTGTATCCGTTAATTTAGGGTCTATAGGATAACTTTTGTCATAAACCCTTACAATATTCTAATGCGAAACTTGTATAATAAACTCAGTGAATAATGTAGATAAAACAAGTTGTTTTTTTTAGAAAAATGTTTCAATAAAAATATTGGCAATTTATTAAATAATATTGTTGTAAACAATATTTACCTTTTTTTCAAAATATGGTGCTAGATGCTGTGTGGATGTAATCCAAGAACAAGAATAACGAGAACGTCTAGAGGTCGCAGAGAGGCGCATAATTAAAAATCGTTACGCGTTAGAACTTGACGGCACATCTTTGTAATGAATATTACAAAGTTGCACAAAATAGTATGAATCGAACGGAAAAACTTAAATTAATTAAAGAAAATAATTTACTTTAAACATTTACCGGCCGCCTTGCCGTTCTGGTACGTCTCAACAAATTTTTGCCTGTCACATAGTGTAGTGGATGGAAGAGAATCATCCCAATCTATTCGATCTAACCATATGTGTTGCATTATAATTTTTGCAATTATTAAAACAGGACCTAACCTAGGATAAAACAATTTAGCAATGGTGGAGAGTACTTTCCGTTTGGTATAAGTAAATTTTTTAATAAGAGGCTTGATATAGAAGTAGAAAACGTCTAATTGGACATTCCATCGAATTCCTGGTGGGTTAGACCTACTAGTTTCGACGAAATTAAGGAGCTTAGTACTTATTAAGTGATCAGATGGAAGACATGCCACTATAAAACGATCATTCGCAGTCCATTTCCGCAAGTCAAATTTAGCTGATTTTAATGCACAAATCAACTGATCCCTAGAGTGGCACGCTGTTTCCATGTCATGGTACCCTGTTAGAACGTCGTCGACATACATGCACTTCCGTAGGACATGTGCTGCAAGTGGAAACTGCTCTTCAGTGTCATCTGCTAACTGCAATGAATGGGCACATCGGGAGAGTCCCGAAATAGAATTCCTTGAATAGGCGTATGAAGTGGATCTACTAGAATTTGACGATACATTTGGGTAATGTCACAATCGAAGACATATTTAAAGAACCTCTCCCTCAGTATGAGGAAGCCAATATATAGTTGAAGTGTCGGACCGACGTACAAAATGTCGTAGGTACTATTCCCGTTTAATATTTTACGCATTGAAGACAACCCTTAATTTTGAAGTTTATATATAACTAGATGATGAGGCAAGTAGCAAAATGTAGAATCTCCAGAAGGAATGGATGCTGGTCTCATATGACCTAAATCTAAATGTTCTTTTAATACATCATCATAAAGATACTTAATAATTGGCCTTTATAAAAGAGATGCCTTATTACGAATAAATTGTCGTAAACAATTTGTTCTAGAATGCTTAAAATCAGGTTTGACGTGAAATTCAGGTTTAATAGACAGAGTGAAAATATATCTGCAATTGGAGTCCCTACTATTAGCGCGTCTATAATTAACTTTACAATATTTGTCAGCCGAAGACAAGATTAAGCGTTTTGGAATTTCCTCTAATTCCTTAAATCTATAAAGCGTCTTATTAAGAGCCTCTTCTTCAGAATATTCTACTTTGGAGAGAAACCCTTATGTTTTTGGGGGAAAGAGGACCAGTAATGATCCAGCCGAGCACCTTGTTTCGCGCAATTAATGAGCCTAGAATATTAGATCGCAAACCATCTATCAGAAGTTTGGGATATACGTCTGCACCTAACAACATATCTACAGGTCTGCAGTCAAATAGCTGAGAATCTGCCAAATGCTAATTGGACAGACGAGGTGAAACATCACTATTAACAACAAATGATGGATTTCCTGAAATAGTAGGGACCACTAACGCCGTTATCTCCATAAAAATTGACCCATCTATACATGAACTAAGACCAAACGAACACAATTTGTTGGACTGTGTGGACACAGTTTGATTTACCCCTTATTTAGTAGCATGGGTGGATTATGTACAAAGACCTTTACATTTTCCAACCCTTCAGTAATAAAGGATGCCTCGGAGGCTGGATCAACCACTGCACGAGCTGGATGCGTAGCATCCTGGTGAACTATATTCAATATTGCTGCGCCCAAAAGAATTGTACTATTTTGCGAATTATGAAATACCTGTCGATTCACTTTAGTTGATTATTGGCCAGACGAAGTGGATGGAATTTGGATTGTGATTGACAGCTCGTGGAAGATTACTTGTGGAAGAGGGGCCTGAGGAGCCATTGTCTAAGATGCCAGTTGGAGGAGCTTCACGATGCAGTAGAGTCTGATGTATTTTCTTAAACTTAGAACAACTATATGTGCTACTACAGTTTTTGACATCATAACCTGGGGAGAGGCAATTGATGCAACAAAGGTGACGTTTTAAAGCTTGGATTCTTTCCAAAAGAAAGAGATCCAAATCCTTCCAAGCCTACAAAGCAGACTTGTCATTCACATTTTGTTCCCATATGGTAACAATTTGTTTGGGAAGTATTTGATTTTGATTTGCAATTGATTATTCACTAAAATACGCACATTATCGTAGGTTTCCTTCAAAGTTTTCCAAGCTAAACTAAAACTTTTGTGTGTCAAGGGAGACTTAGAGACAATATCACCACTCGTCTTTTTGTGAAGGTGACACAGTTTTTCTATTTCTCTTAAACGAGAATTGTTCATGTAGACCGCTGAAAAGAAATCCCTGAAGGTTGGCCACAAAAAAAATCGTCATTGAATACATCGATGTCACACGGTGGTAAATTTAAGCTATGACTGGAACTATCTTGGAATGAAGTGTTTGAAATATCCTGAAAATTCGTTGATCGATTTAAAACCTCTGACATTGAAACTACATCTTCAGATAAAGGGGAACTGATACGTGATATTCGTGAGGGTGCATTCACCTTAGGAGTGGTAGGTGCAGTATTAGACCTATTTTTAATTGCATCTGCTTTCCTATTGATTGCCGGCAACACTTGAACGAAAGCCTTGTAGGCGAAATTATACTTGCTATCAGCTGATGTAATATCCTCGCTACAGGCATCGTCTGAAGTTTGTAAATAATTTAAGCATTTGTCAAATATTTCTTTAACCTCACTCCACAGTTCGCGTGCTTCATTTCCTTGAATTTCTAAAGAATAAATATCAAGATCATCGTCACGTAAGGAAGCGAAGTTAGCATCGAACTTGACAAGAGCATCGGTGGCTCTGATAAAGAAATCGAGGGGAGTTTGCACCATTTTGACAAATAAAAACCAAAAAGTACAGAAAAAAAATTGAGAAAATTTTAGAACAGAGTAAGAAAATAGATATAATTACTCCAATTCCTTTATAAATTTAAAAATAAAACAGAACTTAGTTCTCCAGAAACGAAGATGAAATGTGCAAAAATTCGATATATTATATTGAAAAATTCTCCTTTTGTTCAAAATTCAAGAAAAGTATGAAAATCTCCCAAAAAAAGTATATTTTTATTCTAAAAATACACTGAATTTCACTCACTTTCACATGGAGGGTATATTAGGTTTGTCATTCCGTTTGTAACACCTCGAAATATACATTTATGACCCATTCTTGATCAGCATAAAATTCTATGTCGATTTAGCAATGTCCGTCCGTCTTCCGTTTGTGGAAATCACTCTAGCTTCCGAACGAAATGAAGTAGGTTAATAAAATGTTATTCAAATGTGCAAGACTTTTGTGTATAATATCTGCAAGACTTCGTATAGGCCCCATATAACGGTACCTCCCGATATTCGGTATTTTGATGATTTTAGCGACATTATTTACCGGAATTGTTTAAAATTTGGTATTTGTAGTTAGTAAGAGATACTACGATTTAAGATAAATTGGCCCATGTAGGTCCACGTCTTCGCATAGCCCCAATATAACGGTGCCTCCCGTTATTCGGTATTTTGATAATTTTAGCGACATTATTAATCTGAATTGTTTCAAATTTGGTATTTAAAGTTCATAATGGATACTACGGCCTAAGACAGAAAATGGGTCATGTAAGTCCACGTCTTCGTATAGCCCCCATATAACTGTACCTTCCGATATTCTGCATTTTAATGATTTTAGCGACATTATTAATCTGAATTGTTTCAAATTTGGTATTTGAAGTTCGTAATAGATACTTCGTCTTAAGACAGAAAATGGCCATACAGGTCCACGTCTTCGTATAGCCCCCATATAACGGTTCCCCGATATTCGGTATTTCGATGATTTTAGCTACATTATTTACCGGAATTATTTCAAATTTTGTATTTGAAGTTCGTAATAGATACTACAGCTTATGCCAGAATATTGTGCAACTCCAAATTTTTATGATTTTAGCTACATTATAAACAGATTTTTTTCAAGTTTCGCTTTTGAATATTGTATACGACTACCTTTGGTGTTTTTAAGATGTTAATAGAATTTTTAACGGATTTTAGTTTTTTGAAAATTGCCAAATTTGTACCAAATAGTGGTGGGTATTCAAAGTTCGGCCGGCCGAACTTACGGCTTTTTTACTTGTTATTATTAAAATGTATTTAAGATGGAGGGATGCTTGTTGATTGGTGATGCGAGTTGACGTAGTCAAACCTTTTTTATACCCTCCACCATAGTATGGAGGGTATATTATGTTCGTCATTCCGTTTGTAACACCTCGCAATATACATTTTAGACCCCACAAAGTATATATATTCTTGATCAGAATAATATTCTATGTCAATTTAGCAATGTCCGTTCGTCTGCCCGTCTGTGGAAATCACTCTAGATAAGTCTAAGTTATCATGAAGACATACACTTATTTCATCATTCCCACACTTTTGGCTTTTGTCACGTAACTGAACGCTATACGCGTGTGCTACTCAGCACATTTAACTTTCCCACAACTTCTTGACATCTGAATAGCCAAATATAGTGCAGCAACATCAGCACAGCGGTAGCAGAGCTACGGCAGTGGGGCATAGCATAGGAGCTAAGATTAAGGAATGAAAAATAGAATACAATTAGTGGACAACAACTCATCGTAGTAATAACACACAAAAATAATTAATTACTAGATAAAAATAAATGTATTAAAAAATACAAATAAAAATCAATAATTCGTACATTAGTTTTTTCTGTCTTTAAAATTTAGTTTACTGTAGTGTTGAGGCTATTAATTTCTTTCTGCACTTCGGTGTTGATAGTAAACTGTCTCTCCTGTGAATTGATTAGTCAACTTGGTCAACTGTGTTGGTCAGTTTGTCGATGTCATCATGTTCAGATGCCCCAGTGATGTATTTCAAGACTCTTCCTAATGCATTCAGGCTTCTCGCTTGTCTGAGGTAAGTATCTACCGTCTGTATCAGTCTACTTATTTGATTTACGTCCGCATCTAGAAATTTTCTCATATGAGTCTGGGGAAAGTAGTTTGTAGCAATAGCTGTTTCGTCTCTTAGTTATTCGTATAAAGTTAGGTTAGTATTATGTTTTATGTGTCCAATGTTTTCCCAAATTACGAGATCCCCGCCGGTTACAGTAATGTATCTCGCATTAGAGTAGTCCATTAAACGTCCATTTGATGCCGACACTAATATGTCGGCATCAATGACCAATCATAAGGCAATCCTAAAATAAAATTAAAACAATATTTCCTTTAACTTACTACCGATATAATATTTCTTCTTTCTTTACATGTGCTGTGTAGGGGTGGGGCATTCAAGATATCTATGACAAGCCCGGTAAATAATGTCGATAAAATTAATAAAGTACCGAATATCGGGAGGTACCGTTATATGGGGGATATAGGAAGACGTGGACCTGCACAAACAATTTTCTTTCTTAAACCGTAGTATCCATTTCGAACTCCAAATACAAGATTTGAAACAATTCTAGTGAATAATGTTGCTAAAATCATAAAAACACCGAATATCGGGAGCTACCGTTATATGGGGCTATACCAAAACGTGGACCTGGACCACTTTTCAGTACCAAACGTCCTGTAGACTTCATTTCGTTCGGAAGCTAGAGTGATTTCCACAGATGGACAGACGGATAAAGGGAGACGGACGGACAGCGCTTAATCGACATAGAATTTTATGCTGATCAAGAATATATATACTTTGTGGGGTGTTAAATGTGTATCTCGAATGACGAACTTAATATACCCTGCACACTATGGTCTAGGGTATAAAAAACAGAAAGTTTGGCCGGACCGAACTTAAAATATCCTTTCACGAATTTGGCAATTAAATAAATAAAATCCGTTTAAAATTCTGGTAAAATTTTAAAAATACCGAATGTAGCCATTATATTAAGGTCTATGCGACGACGTGGACCTGAATAGGCAATTTGTATCATAAGCCCTTAAAATATTTAGAAGCGAAACTTAAAAAAAAAAACTGAATAATGCTGCTAAAATCATCAAAATACCGAATAAAAGGAGTTACTATATATTTCATAGGCTGTGGTATCCATTACCACCTTCAAATACCAAATCTGAAACAATTCCGGAGAATAATGTCGATAAAAGATCAAAATACCGAATATCGGGAGGTACCGTTATATGGGGGCTATACGAAGACGTGGACCTGCACAGATAATTTTCTTTCTTAAACTGTAGTATCCGTTTCGAATTTCAAATACAAAATTTGAAACAATTCCAGTGAATAATGTTGCTAAAATCATAAAAACGCCGAATATCGGGAGGTACTGTTATATGGGACTATACCAAAACGTGGACCTACATGGTCAATTTTCAATACCATTGATTATTGATTCTAACGAAATTATTGAAGATAACTAGGTAAGTACCATTGATCGTAACCGGGCGTTCATTGCTTTTTTCTACAACGGCCAGTTGGTCATTGATGACCACCAAACCATCGCCTATCGCTGTAATTGGTGGGAGATTGTTGAATGTTGTGCTGCTGTCATTAGTTCCAGAGCGCATGATGTGAGTGTTGATGACAGACAAAATGTTGGCATAGTATCGCTGAAGTTTCTTACTGCTGAGGTGTAATTGTGACATGCAGCGAGGGTGGATTCTTGCAAGTGGAGCATTCATTAGGTGACCTCTTGCTACTGGTAATATAATAATTTTCTTGCATTTAAACTTAGAGATAGGATATCTTATCAGGAAATATATTACATTATTGTATTGTAAAATCTTAATTTTAGCTACGGGTTTTTATTGTGAAATTGATTTCATTGCTATCTAAAAGGATAAGATTCAAAACTCCAATTTTTTCGAATGTGACAGAGGTTACTAAGTTATTTAATTCTGTTATTATCGCCTTGTTTCTGGCTGGGAGGACATCATAAAGATTTCCTGTTTTTATTGTGAAATTGATTTCATTGCTATCTGAAAGGATAAGACTCAAAACTCCAATTTTTCGAAGGTGATAGAGGTTACTAAGTTATTTAGTTCTGTTATTATCGCCCTGTTTCTGGCTAGGAGGACATCATAAAGATTTCCTGTATCAACTTCCCTTTGTTTTTCTGCCTTTAAAATTTTGTTTACTGTAGTGGTGAGGCTATTAATTTCTTTCTGCAATTCGGTATTGATAGTAAACTGTCTCTCCTGTGAGTTGTTTAGTTGGTCAACTGTGTTGGTCAGTTTGTCACAGTCATCATGATCAGGTGTCCCACTGATGTATTTCAGGACTTTTCCTAATTCATTCAGGCTTCTCGCTTGTCTGTGGTGAATATTTACCGTTTGTATCAGTCTACTTTTTTGATTTACGTCCGCATCTAGCAATTTTCTCATTGAATCTGGGGAAAGTAGTTTCTAGCATTAGCAGTTTCGTCTCTTAATAATTCGTATAAAGTAAGGTTAGTAGCATGTTTTATATGTCCAAAGTTTTTCCCAAATTACGAGATCCCCTCCGGTTACAGGAATGTATCTCGCATTAGAGTAGTCCATTAAACGTCCATTTGATGCCGACACTAGTATGGCTATGACCAATATTAAGGCAATCCTAAAAGATTTAAACAATTTTTCCTTTAACTCACTACCAATATAATATTTCTTCTTTCTTTACATGTGCTGATGTGCTGTGTAGGGATGGGCATTCAAGATATCTATGACAAATCCGGTAAATAATGTCGCCAAAATCAACAAAGTACCGAATATCGGGAGGTACCATTATATGGGGGCTATACGAAGACGTGGACCCTTCTTAAACTGTAGTATCCATTTCGAGCTTCAAATACAAAATTTGAAACAATTCTAGTGAATAATGTTGCTAAAATCATAAAAACACCGAATATCGGGAGGTACCGTTATATGGGTATATACCAAAACGTGGACCTACATGGTAAATTTTCAATACCAAAAGTCCTGCAGACATAATATACATTTGAATAAAATTTTATCAATCTACTTCATTTCGTTCGGAAGCGAGAGTGATTTCCACAGATGGACAGACGGATAAAGGGAGACGGACGGACAGAGCTTAATCGACATAGAATTTTATGCTGTTCAAGAATATATATATATACTTTGTGGGGTCTTAAATGTGTATTTGGAATGACGAATTTAATATACCCTCCATACTATGGTCTAGGGTACAAAAAGCTGTAAGTTTGACCGGACCGAACTTAAAATATCCTTCCACTATTTTGAACGAATTTGGCAATTAAAAAATAAAATCCGTTTAAAATTCTGGTAAAATCTTAAAAATACCGAATGTAGCCATTATATTAAGGTCTATGCGACGATGTGGACCTGAGTAGGCAACTTTTATCATAAGCCATTACAATATTCAGAAGCGAAACTAAAAAAAAAACTGTGAATAATGCAGCTAAAATCATCAAAATACCGAATATAAGAAGTTACTATATATGGGGGCTACACCAAAACAATTTTCTTTCATAGATTGTGGTATCCATTACGAACTTCAAATACCAAATTTCAACCTAGTCCGGAGAATAATGTCGATAATCAAAATCATCAAAATACCGAATATCGGGAGGTACCGTTATATGGGGCTATACGAAGACGTGGACCTGCACATACAATTTTCAGTCTTAGGCTGTAGTATCCATTTCGAACTTAAAATACTTAAATTTGAAACAATTTCAGTGAATAATATAGCTAAATCAACAAAATACCGAAAACAGGGAGGTACAGTTAAATGCGGGCTATACGAAGACGTGGACCTGCTTAAAAATACCAAATGTATCCGTTAATTTAGGGTCTATAGGATGACTTTTGTCATAAACCCTTACAATATTCAAATGCGAAACTTGTATGAAAAACTCGGTGAATAATGTAGCTAAAACAAGTTGCTTGCGTAGCAATTTGAATAACGATTTTTTTAGAAAAATGTTTCAATAAAAATATTGGCAATTTATTAAATAATATTGTTGTAAACAATATCTACCTTCTCTCAAAATATGGAGCTAGATTCTGTGTGGATGTAATCCAAGAACAAGAATAACGAGAACGCCAAGAGGTCGCAGAGAGGCGCATAAGTAAAAATCGTTACGCGTTAGAATTTGACGGCACATCTTTGTAATGAATATTACAAAGTTGCACAAAATAGTATGAATCGAATCTTAACGAGTGAAAAAACTTAAATTAATTAAAGAAAATGATTTACTTTAAACATTTACCGGCCGCCTTGCAACTTATTGCCGACATGCAATGTAAACTAATGTGCAAATTATTGATTTTCTTTTGTATTTTTCAGTACATTTATTTTTATTTAATCATTATTTTTTTAAATATTACCAACAGTGGTTGTCCACTACTTGCATTATAATTTTCGTTCGTTAATCTAAGCTCCTACGCTATGCTCCACTGCCGTAGCTCTGCTACCGATTTGCTGACATTGCTTGAGTAAGCAATCAGTCCTATAAGTAATAGAATTCCAATAGTCGATAATCTTGCGATATGACCTTGATAGACCACATGTTGTAGGTGATGGAGATTTTGCTTATTGACATGACGGAGATATGACGTGCTTAGTATATCGGTATGTTGCGTTAGGTTAACCATAGAAGCCCATGGAATATCTGGTTGTAGGGGTGTCGTTGAATTTTCATTGTAGTACATCGTATTATTGATTCTAACGAAATCATTGAAGATAACTAGGTAAGTACCATCGATCGTAACAGGGGGTTCGTTGTTTTTTTCTACAACCGCCAGTTGGTCATTGATGACCACCAAACCATCGCCTATCGCTGTAATTGGTGGGAGATTGTTGAATGTTGTGCTGCTGTCTTTAGTTCCAGAGCGTATGATGTGAGTGTTGATGACAGACAAAATATTGGCATAGTATCGCTGCAGTTTCTTACTGCTGAGGTGTAATTGTGACATGCAGCGAGGGTGGATTCTTGCAAGTGGAGCATTCATTAGGTGACCTCTTGCTACTGGTAATAAAATAATTTTCTTGCATTTAAACTTAGAGATAGGATATCTTATCAGGAAATATATTACATTATTGTATTGTAAAATCTTAATTTTAGCTACGGGTTTTTATTGTGAAATTGATTTCATTGCTATCTAAAAGGATAAGATTCAAAACTCCAATTTTTTCGAATGTGATAGAGGTTACTAAGTTATTTAATTCTGTTATTATCGCCCTGTTTCTGGCTAGGAGGACATCATAAAGATTTCCTGTATCAACTTCCCTTTGTTTTTCTGCCTTTAAAATTTTAATTTCTTTCTGCACTTTGGTGTTGATAGTAAACTGTCTCTCCTGTGAGTTGATTAGTTGGTCAACTGTGTTGGTCAGTTTGTCGAAGTCATCATGATTAGGTGTCCCAGTGATGTATGTCAGGACTTTTCCTAATACATTCAGGCTTCTCGCTTGTCTTTGGTTAATATTAACCGTTTGTATCAGTCTACTTTTTTGATTTACGTCCGCATCTAGCAATTTTCTCATATGAGTCTGGGTAAAGTAGTTTGTAGCATTAGCTGTTTCGTCTCTTAGTAATTGAAATAAAGTTAGGTTAGTAGCATGTTTTATGTGTCCAAAGTTTTTCCAAATTACGAGATCCCCTCCGGTAAATAATGTTGCTAAAATCATAAAAACACCGAATATCGGGAGGTAACGTTATATGGGGCTATACCAAAACGTGGACCTACATGGTCAATTCTCAATACCAAAAGTCCTTCTGACATAAAATTTTATCAATCTACTTCATTTCGTTCGGAAGCTAGAGTGATTTCCACAGATGGACAGACTGATAAAGGGAGACAAAGAATATTATGCTGATCAAGAATATATATACTTTGTGGGGTCTTAAATGTGTATTTCGAATGACGAACTTAATATATCCTCCATACTATGGTCTAGGGTATATAAAGCTGTAAGTTTGACCGGACCGAACTTAAAATATCCTTCCACTATTTTGAACGAATTTGGCAAAATAAAATCCGTTTAAAATTCTGGTAAAATTTTAAAAATACCGAATGTAGCCATATTAAGGTCTATGCGACGACGTGGACCTGAATAGGCAACTTGCATCATAAGCCCTTACAATATTTAGAAGCGAAACTTAAAAAAAACTGTGAATAATGCAGCTAAAATCATCAAAATACCGAATATAAGGAGTAACTATATATGGGGCCTACACCAAAACAATTTTCTTTCATATATAGTGGTATCCATTACGAACTTCAAATACCAAATTTCAACCTAGTCCGGAGAATAATGTCGATAATCAAAATCATCAAAATACCGAATATCGGGAGGCACCGTTATATGAAGGCTGTACGAAGTCGTGGACCTGCACAGACAATTTTCTTTCATAGGCTGTGGTGTTCATTACGACCTTCAAATACCAAATCTGAAACAATTCCGGAGAATAATGTCGCTAAAATGATCAAAATACCGAATATCGGGAGGTACCGTTATATGGGGGCTATCCAAAGACGTGGACCTCACAGAGAGTCTCCTGTCATAGTATGCAGCATCTATTACGAACTTCAAATACCAAATTTGAAACAATTCCAGTGAAAATGTCGCTAAATCAACAAAATAACGAAAAAAGGGGGCACCGTTAAATGGGGGCTATACGAAGGCGCGGACCTGCTTAAAAATACTAAGTGTATCCGTTAATTTAGGGTCTATAGGATAACTTTTGTCATAAACCCTTACAATATTCTAATGCGAAACTTGTATAATAAACTCAGTGAATAATGTAGATAAAACAAGTTGTTTTTTTTAGAAAAATGTTTCAATAAAAATATTGGCAATTTATTAAATAATATTGTTGTAAACAATATTTACCTTTTTTTCAAAATATGGTGCTAGATGCTGTGTGGATGTAATCCAAGAACAAGAATAACGAGAACGTCTAGAGGTCGCAGAGAGGCGCATAAGTAAAAATCGTTACGCGTTAGAACTTGACGGCACATCTTTGTAATGAATATTACAAAGTTGCACAAAATAGTATGAATCGAACGGAAAAACTTAAATTAATTAAAGAAAATAATTTACTTTAAACATTTACCGGCCGCCTTGCCGTTCTGGTACGTCTCAACAAATTTTTGCCTGTCACGTAGTGTAGTGGATGGAAGAGAATCATCCCAATCTATTCGATCTAACCATATGTGTTGCATTATAATTTTTGCAATTATTAAAACAGGACCTAACCTAGGATAAAACAATTTAGCAATGGTGAAGAGTACTTTCCGTTTGGTATAAGTAAATTTTTTAATAAGAGGCTTGATATAGAAGTAGAAAACATCTAATTGCACATTCCATCGAATTCCTGGTGGTTTAGAACTACTAGTTTCGACGAAATTAAGGAGCTTAAGTACTAAGCTCCTTAAGTGCTCAGATGGAAGACATGCCACTATAGAACGATCATTCGCAGTCCATTTCCGCAAGTCAAATTTAGCTGATTTTAATGCACAAATCAACTGATCCCTGGAGTGGCACGCTGTTTCCATATCATGGTACCCTGTTAGAACGTCGTCGACATACATGCACTTCCGTAGGACATGTGCTGCAAGTGGAAACTGCTCTTCAGTGTCATCTGCTAACTGCAATAACGTACGAATGGCAAGGCATGGAGCGCATTTAACTCCAAAAGTTACCGTTTGTAACTCAGTCTTGAATGGGCACATCGGGAGAGTCCCGAAATAGAATTCCTTGAATAGGCGTATGAAGTGGATCTACTAGAATTCTACGATACATTTGGGTAATGTCACAATCGAAGAACCTCTCCCTCAGTATGAGGAAGCCAATATATAGTTGAAGTGTCGGACCGACGTACAAAATGTCGTTGGTACTATTACCGTTTAATATTTTACGCATTGAAGACAACCCTTAATTTTGAAGTTTGCTTTTCTAAATGTATAACTAGATGATGAGGCAAGTAGCAAAATGTAGAATCTCCAGAAGGAATGGATGCTGGTCTCATATGACCTAAATCTAAATGTTCTTTTAATACATCATCATAAAGATACTTAATAATTGGCCTTTATAAAAGAGATGCCTTATTACGAATAAATTGTCGTAAACAATTTGTTCTAGAATGCTTAAGATGAGGTTTGACGTGAAATTCAGGTTTAATAGACAGAGTGAAAATATATCTGCAATTGGAGTCCCTACTATTAGCGCGTCTATAATTAACTTTACAATATTTGTCAGCCGAAGACAAGATTGAGCGTTTTGGAATTTCCTCTAATTCCTTAAATCTATAAAGCGTCTTATTAAGAGCCTCTTCTTCAGAATATTCTACTTTGGAGAGAAACCCTTATGTTTTTGGGGGAAAGAGGACCAGTAATGATCCAGCCGAGCACCTTGTTTCACGCAATTAATGAGCCTAGAATATTAGATCGCAAACCATCTAGCAGAAGTTTGGGATATACGCCTGCACCTGACAACATATCTACAGGTCTGCAGTCAAATAGCTGAGAATCTGTCAAATGCTAATTGGACAGACGAGACGATAACGCCGTTATCTCCATAAAAATTGACCCATCTATACATGAACTAAGACCAAACGAACACAATTTGTTGGACTGTGTGGACACAGTGTGATTTACCCCTTATTTAGTAGCATGGGTGGATTATGTACAAAGACCTTTACATTGGCTGGATCAACCACTGCACGAGCTGGATGCGTAGCACCCTGGTGAACTATATTCAATATTGCTGCGCCCAAAAGAATTGTACTATTTTGCGAATTATGAAATACCTGTCGATTCACTTTAGTTGATTATTGGCCAGACGAAGTGAATGGAATTTGGATTGTGATTGACAGCTCGTGGAAGATTACTTGTGGAAGAGGGGCCTGAGGAGCCATTGTCTAAGATGCCAGTTGGAGGAGCTTCACGATGCAGTAGAGTCTGATGTATTTTCTTAAACTTAGAACAACTATATGTGCTACTACAGTTTTTGACATCATAACCTGGGGAGAGGCAATTGATGCAACAAAGGTGACGTTTTAAAGCTTGGATTCTTTCCAAAAGAAAGAGATCCAAATCCTTCCAAGCCTACAAAGCAGACTTGTCATTCACATTTTGTTCCCATATGGTAACAATTTGTTTGGGAAGTATTTGATTTTGATTTGCAATTGATTATTCACTAAAATACGCACATTATCGTAGGTTTCCTTCAAAGTTTTCCAAGCTAAACTAAAACTTTTGTGTGTCAAGGGAGACTTAGAGACAATATCACCACTCGTCTTTTTGTGAAGGTGACACAGTTTTTCTATTTCTCTTAAACGAGAATTGTTCATGTAGACCGCTGAAAAGAAATCCCTGAAGGTTGGCCACAAAAAAAATCGTCATTGAATACATCGATGTTACACGGTGGTAAATTTAAGCTATGACTGGAACTATCTTGGAACGAAATGTTTGAAATATCCTGAAAATTCGTTGATCGATTTAAAACCTATGATATTGAAACAACATCTTCAGATAAAGGGGAACTGATACGTGATATTCGTGAGGGTGCATTCACCTTAGGAGTGGTAGGTGCAGTATTAGACCTATTTTTAATTGCATCTGCTTTCCTATTGATTGCCGGCAACACTTGAACGAAAGCCTTGTAGGCGAAATTATACTTGCTATCAGCTGATGTAATATCTTCGCTACAGGCATCGTCTGAAGTTTGTAAATAATTTAAGCATTTGTCAAATATTTCTTTAAATTAACTCCACAGTTCGCGTGCTTCATTTCCTTGAATTAAATATCAAGATAAAGAATAAATATCAAGATCATCGTCACGTAAGGAAGCGAAGTTAGCATCGAACTTGACAAGAGCATCGGTGGCTCTGATAAAGAAATCGAGGGGAGTTAGCACCATTTTGACAAATTAAAACAAAAAGTATATATAAAACCACAAAGTACAGAAAAAAATTGAGAGAATTTTAGAACAGAGTAAGAAAATAGCTATAATAACTCTAATTCCTTTATAAATTTAAAAATAAAACAGAACGTAGTTCTCCAGAACCGAAGTTGAAATGTGCAAAAATTCGATATATTATATTGAAAAATTCTCCTTTTGTTCAAAATTCAAGAAAAGTATGAAAATCTCCAAAAAAAAAAAAAAAAAAAAAAAAAAAATATTTTTATGCTAATAATACACTGAATTTTTCTCAGTAAATTATTTCAGACTCTAATTTTTTATACCCTCCACCATAGTATGAAGGGTATATTAGGTTTGTCATTCCGTTTGTAACACCTCGAAATATACATTTTAGACCCAACAAAGTATATATATATATATATATATATATATATATATATATTCTTGATCAGCATAAAATTCTATGTCGATTTAGCAATGTCCGTCCGTCTTCCGTTTGTGGAAATCACTCTAGCTTCCGAACGAAATGAAGTAGGTTAATAAAATGTTATTCAAATGTGCAAGACTTTTGTGTATAATATCTGCAAGACTTCGTATAGGCCCCATATAACGGTACCTCCCGATATTCGGTATTTTGATGATTTTAGCGACATTATTTACCGGAATTGTTTAAAATTTGGTATTTGTAGTTAGTAAGAGATATTACGATTTAAGATAAATTGGCCCATGTAGGTCCACGTCTTCGCATAGCCCCAATATAACGGTGTCGCCCGTTATTCGGTATTTTGATAATTTTAGCGACATTATTAATCTGAATTGTTCAAATTTGGTATTTAAACTTCATAATGGATACTACGGCCTAAGACAGAAAATGGGTCATGTAAGTCCACGTCTTCGTATAGCCCCCATATAACTGTACCTTCCGATATTCGGCATTTTAATGATTTTAGCGACATTATTAATCTGAATTGTTTCAAATTTGGTATTTGAAGTTCGTAATAGATACTTCGTCTTAAGACAGAAAATGGCCATACAGGTCCACGTCTTCGTATAACCCCCATATAACGGTTCCCCCCGATATTCGGTATTTTGATGGTTTTAGCTACATTATTTACCGGAATTATTTCAAATTTTGCATTTGAAGTTCGTAATAGATACTACAGCTTATGCCAGAAAATTGTGCAGCTCCAAATTTTTATGATTTTAGCTACATTATAAACAGATTTTTTTCAAGTTTCGCTTTTGAATATTGAATACGGCTACCTTCGGTGTTTTTAAGATTTTAACAGAATTTTTAACGGATTTTATTTTTTTGAAAATTGCCAAATTTGTACCAAATAGTGGTGGGTATTCAAAGTTCGGCCGGCCGAACTTACGGCTTTTTTACTTGTTATTATTAAAATGTATTTAAGATGGAGGGATGCTTGTTGATTGGTGATGCGAGTTGACGTAGTCAAACCTTTTTTATACCCTCCACCATAGTATGGAGGGTATATTATGTTCGTCATTCCGATTGTAACACCTCGCAATATACATTTTAGACCCCACAACGTATATATATTCTTCATCAGCATAATATTCTATGTCAATTTTGTTGTTGCAAAATTTTTAGGCTTTATCCCTTTATTGTTGTTTTTATAAAAACAACGTTTGTTTATTAGTGGAGAACGATGGTAATGTTTACCAGGGGGTAAGGCAGGGAATACCTAGGTTTCGGAAAGAGCCACCAATCCTCATCAGTTCCCTTGTTTTTTGTCTGGGATATTCTCCCCAGAAGTTATTTTAAAAATAATTTCTATGACAAAAAACATTTTTTACCCAAGTGACGAGATTGTAAGCTCAATAGTTTTTATATATTTTAGCTCAAATGTTTTTATAAAAACAACAATAAAGGGATAAAGCCTAAAAATTTTGCAACAACAAAATACTACGGTATCCCGAACAAACAAGCCACACTGTTCTATTAATAGACAAGGCACGGTCGACGAAGGGGTTTTTGTTGTTACAGACAAAACCAACTTACATGGTTATGCTATTTCGTTCAGGTTGAACGAAAGCATAACAAGTGGAGAAAGATGTAAATGTTTATAAGTGCGGTTGTAAGATTTAGAAGACTTTCCAAAAGAATTTAAGTTTTATTCAATTCTTTGGTTCCTCTTCTATTGAGCTTACGATCTCATCACTTGGGTAAAAAATGTTTTTTGTCATAGAAGTTATTTTTAAAATAACTTCTGGGGAGAATATCCCAGACAAAAAACAAGGGAACTGATGAGGATTGGTGGCTCTTTCCGAAACCTAGGTATTCCCTGCCTTACCCCCTGGTAAACATTACCATCGTTCTCCACTAATAAAAAAAACGTTGTTTTTATAAAAACAACAATAAAGGGATAAAGCCTAAAAATTTTGCAACAACAAAATACTACGGTATCCCGAACAAACAAGCCACTCTGTTCTATATTCTATGTCAATTTAGCAATGTCCGTTCGTCTGCCCGTCTGTTGAAATCACTCTAGATAAGTCTAAGTTATCATGAAGACATACACTTATTTCATCATTCCCACACTTTTGGCTTTTGTCACGTAACTGAACGCTATACGCGTGTGCTACTCAGCACATTTAACTTTCCCACAAGTTCTTGACATCTGAGTAGCCAAATATAGTTCAGCAACATCAGCACAGCGGTAGCAGAGCTACGGCAGTGGAGCATAGCATAGGAGCTAAGATTAAGGAATGAAAAATAGAATACAATTAGTGGACAACAACTCATCGTATTAATAACACACAAAAATAATTAATTACTAGATAAAAATAAATGTATTAAAAAATACAAATAAAAATCAATAATTTAAATGTATTAAAAAATACAAATAAAAATCAATAATTTGTACATTAGTTTTTTCTGTCTTTAAAATTTAGTTTACTGTAGTGGTGAGGCTATTAATTTCTTTCTTCACTTCGGAGTTGATAGTAAACTGTCTCTCCTGTGAATTGATTAGTCAACTTGGTCAACTGTGTTGATCAGTTTGTCGAAGTCATCATGTTCAGATGCCCCAGTGATGTATTTCAGGACTCTTCCTAATGCATTCTTCTCGCTTGTCTGAGGTAAGTATCTACCGTCTGTATCAGTCTACTTATTTGATTTACGTCCGCATCTAGCAATTTTCTCATATGAGTCTGGGGAAAGTAGTTTGTAGCAATAGCTGTTTCGTCTCTTAGTTATTCGTATAAAGTTAGGTTAGTATTATGTTTTATGTGTCCAAAGTTTTCCCAAATTACGAGATCCCCGCCGGTTACCGGAATGTATCTCGCATTAGAGTAGTCCATTAAACGTCCATTTGATGCCGACACTAATATGTCGGCATCAATGACCAATCTTAAGGCAATCCTAAAATAAAATTAAAACAATATTTCCTTTAACTTACTACCGATTTAATATTTCTTCTTTCTTTACATGTGCTGTGTAGGGGTGGGGCATTCAAGATATCCATGACAAGCCCGGTAAATAATGTCGATAAAATTAACAAAGTACCGAATATCGGGAGGTACCGTTATATGGGGGATATACGAAGACGTGGACCTGCATAAACAATTTTCTTTCTTAAACCGTAGTATCCATTTCGAACTTCAAATACAAGATTTGAAACAATTCTAGTGAATAATGTTGCTAAAATCATAAAAACACCGAATATCGGGAGCTACCGTTATATGGGGCTATACCAAAACGTGGACCTGGACCACTTTTCAGTACCAAAAGTCCTGCAGACTTCATTTCTTTCGGAAGCTAGAGTGATTTCTACAGATGGACAGACGGATAAAGGGAGACGGACGGACAGCGCTTAATCGACATAGAATTTTATGCTGATCAAGAATATATATACTTTGTGGGGTCTTAAATGTGTATTTCAAATGACGAACTTAATATACCCTGCATACTATGGTCTAGGGTATAAAAAGCAGTAAGTTTGGCCGGACCGAACTTAAAATATCCTTTCACGAATTCGGCAATTAAATAAATAAAATCCGTTTAAAATTCTGGTAAAATCTTAAAAAATCTATTATAAGCCATTGCAATATTCAGATGCGAAACTTAAAAAATACTGTGAATATTGCAGCTAAAATCATCAAAATACCGAATAAAAGGAGTTACTATATATGGGGGCTGCACCAAAACAATTTATCTATCTATTTATCTAATCTATGTATCTATTTCGAACTGCAAATACTAAATTTTAAACAATTTCAGTGAAAAATGTAGCTAAATCAACAAAATACCGAAAATAGGGAGGTACCGTTAAATGGGGGTTATACGAAGACGTGGACCTGCATAAAAATACCAAATGTATCCGTTAATTTAGGATCTATACGATGACTTTTGTCATAAACCCTTACAATATTCAAATGCGAAACTTGTATAAAAAACTCGGTGAATAATGTAGCTAAAACAAGTTGTTTGCGTAGCAATTTGAATAACGATTTTTTTAAGAAAAATGTTTCAATAAAAATATTGGCAATTTATTATATAATATTGTTGTAAACAATATTTAACTTTTTTCTAAATATGGCGCTAGATGCTGTGTGGATGTAATCCAAGAACAAGAATAACGAGAACGCAAAGAGGTCGCAGAGAGGCGCATTAGTAAAAATCGTTACGCGTTAGAATATGACGGCACATCTTTGTAATGAATATTACAAAGTTGCACAAAATAGTATGAATCGAATCTTAACGAGCGAAGAAACTTAAATTAATTAATGAAAATAATTTACTTTAAACATTTGCCGGCCGCCTTGCAACTTATTGCCGTGTTGCAATATAAACTAATGTACAAATTATTGATTTTTATTTGTATTTTGTAATACAATTAAATTATGGATTTTCATTTGTATTTTTAATACATTTATTTTTATTTAATAATTAATTATTTTTGTGTGTTATTGCTAACATGAGTTGTTGTCCACTACTTGCATCATAATTTTCATTCGTTAATCTAAGCTCCTGCGCTATGCTCCACTGCCGTAGCTCTGCTACCGAGTTGCTGCACTATATTTGGCTACTCAAGTGTCAAGAACTTGTGGGAAAGTTATATGTGCTGAGTAGCACACGCGTAATATTCCTCGTCCACTATGGCGCGGGCAAGCTCTTTGGGGAGTAACCCAAGAAAATCACATTGTGCATAGATCAGATACTATCCAACCGAAGATGGTTATTTGGGCCCATGGGAACCCTAGACTGCTATATGTCTGTGCCTTTATCACTTTGGGGTACATTTCTGCTAACAGCACCAAAACTATACGAGTCGCTTTAAAATTGAGGATCGGCCAGCATCATATCTTTATAATGGTTTGCTATTTCTTCCGATGCGCACTCGGATGGTGAAACTATGTGTCTGAACTCCGTGACCCTGGCAGACACCAACAGCTTTTGGGAAGCATTGTAGAACGATGCTAATGTGCATGTACAAAGCGATCGGGACCTAGGGGGATAGTTTGTGACCGCAACGACTGGACCAACGTAATACAGATTCGGCTATTGCCAGCGCATGGGTCCAGAAGTGCTCGGACAGAGACTCGCCATGAATTTAGGACCAACTGAGCAATTATAGTTGGAACCATAGTTACAATCGGTTGAATTGCTAAATTTTGAATAGGATTCACAGGAGTCATCGGTGGCTCTGATAAAGAAATCGAGGGGAGTTAGCACCATTTTGACAAATTAAAACCAAAAAGTACAGAAAAAAATTGAGAAAATAGAAAAAAATTTAGAACAGAGTAAGAAAATAGCTATAATAACTCCAATTCCTTTATAAATTTAAAAATAAAACAGAAAGTAGTTCTCCACAACCGAAGATGAAATGTGCAAAAATACGTTACGTTATATCGTTTTTTTTTTCTCAAAATTCAAGTATTCAAGTATGCTTTCATCATTCCCACAGTTTTGGGAATTTGTCACGTAACTGAACGCTATACGAGTGTGCTATTCAGCACATTTAACTTTCCCACAAGTTCTTGACACCTGAGTAGCCAAATATAGTGCAGCAACATCAGCACAGCGGTAGCAGAGCGACTTCTCGCAATGTCAGCAAAGCGGTAGCAGAGATACGGCAGTAGAGTATAGCATAGGGGCTTAGATTAAGAAATAAAAAATACAATACAATTAGTGGACAACAACTCATCGTAGTAATAACACACAAAAATAATTAATTATTCAAAAATTCATAATTGAAATAAATGTATTAAAAAATACAAATCATAATTCATAATTTGTATTATGTATGCAGGACTTTTGGTGATGAAAATGGGCCATGTAGGCCCACGTCTTCATATAGCCCCCATTTAACGGTACCTCCCGATATGCGGTATTTTGATGACTTGTTAGCGACATTATTTACTGGAGTTGTTTCAATATTGATACTTAAAGTTCGTAATAGATACTACGGATTAAGACAGAATATGGGCCATGTAGGTCTACCTCTTCGTATAGCACCCATATAACGGTACCTCCCGATATTTGGTATTTTGATGATAGCGACATTATTTACCGGAATTATTTCACATTTTGTATCTGAAGTTCGTAATGGATACAACAGCATATTTCTGGAAATTGTCTGTACAGGTCTACGTTTCTTAACCCCTATGGTGATGATTTTAGCTACATTATAAACATGTCCACGTCGTCGTATAGACTAATATACGACTACTTTCGGTATTTTTAAGATTTTAACAGAATTTTGAATGGATTTTATTTTTTTTTTTAAATAGCCAAATGGTGGAGGGTATTCAAAGTTTGGCCCTGCCGAACTTACAGCATTGTTACTTGTTTAAATAAAAAGAAGTGGAGAAATCCTTATTAATTGGTTTTGTATCCGACTCACAATGGACCAATGTTTGCGTAGCAATTTGAATAAAACCCCAAACCAAAAAATAGATAAAAAAAAACGATTTATTAGAAAATGTTCCAATAGAAATATTGGCAATTTATTATGTAACAATGTTGTAAACAATATTTAGCTTTTTTTAAGATGGTGCTATATGCTATGTGGATGTAATCTAAGAACAAGAATAACGAGAATGCCAAGAGGTCGCAAGGCGGCGCATAAGCAAAAATCGTTACTAGTTAGAAATTGAATGCAGATCATTGTAATGAATATTACAAAGTTGCACAAACTAGTATAAGTCGAATTCTAACTAGCGAAAAAACATAAATTAATTAACTAAAATAACTTACTTTAAATACAAGTAAAAACGTCTAAGTTCGGCTGGACCGATCTTTGAATACCCTCCACCATTTGGAACGATTTTGGCAATTTTCAAAAAAATTAAATCTGTTAAAAATTCTTTTAAAATCTTAATAAGTAAAAAAACAGTAAATTCGCAGGACCGAACTTTGAATTTTTCAAAATTTTTAAAAAATAAAATCCTTAAAAAATTCTGTTAAGATTTTAAAAATACCTAATACCGTTATATTGGGGTCTATACGACGTGGACTTACATAGGCATTGGTTGTCATAAGCCATTACCATATTCAAATTCGAAACTTGAAATAAATGGTGCATAATGTTGCTAAAATCATCAAAATATCAATTCGTTCGGAAGCTAGTGTGATTTCCACAGACGGACAGACGGAGAGATGGACATGGACGGACATCACTTAATCGACATAGAATTTTTTGCTGATTAAAATATGTATACCTTCAAACACCAAATTTTAAACAATTTCGGTGAATAATGCGCGAAAATAATCAAAATACCTAATATCGGGAGGTACCGTTACATGGGTGATATACGAGGAAGTGGACCTGCACAGACAATTTTCTGTCATAGGCTGTAGTATCCATCCAAATACCAAATTTGAAACATTTCCGGTGAATAATGTCTCTAAATCACTAAAATACCGAAAAGGGAAGGTACCATTATATGGGGAATATACTAAAACGTAAACCTACATCACCCATTTTCAATACCAAAAGTCGTGCGGATATAATACACATTTAAGTAAAATTTTAACAACCTACTTTATTTTGTTCGGAAGCTAGAGTGATTTCCACAAACGGACGGACATCGCTAAATCGACATAGAATTTTATGCCGTCTCCCTTTATCCGTCTGTCCATCTGTGGAAATCACTCTAGCTTCTTAACGAAATGAAGTAGATTGATAAAATTTTACTCAAATGTATATTATGTCTGCAGGACTTTTGGTATTGAAAATTGACCATGTAGGTCCACGTTTTGGTATAGCCGCCATTTTACGGTACCCCCCTATATTTGGTGTTTTTATGATATTAGCAACATTATTCACTGGAATTGTTTCAAATGTTGTATTTGAAGTTCGAAATGGATACTACAGTTTAAGAAAGAAAATTGTCTGTGCAGGTCCACGTCTTCGTATAGCCCCCATATAACGGTACCTTCCGACTTTTAGTATTACAGTTTAAAACCCCACGAAGTATATACATTCTTGATCAGCATAAAATTCTATGTCGATTAAGCGCTGTCCGTCCGTCTCCCTTTATCCGTCTGTCCATTTGTGGAAATCACTCTAGCTTCCGAACGAAATGAAGTAGATTGATAAAATTTTACTCAAATGTATATTATGTCTGCAGGACTTTTGGTATTGAAAATGTCATGTAGGTCCACGTTTTGGTATAGCCCCCATATAACGTTACCTCCCTGGTGTGTGAAATTCGTAATGTATACTGCAGCCTAAGACTGAAAATTGTCTGTGCAGGCATTTTAGACCCAACAAAGTATATATATTCTTCATCAGCGATTTAGCCCTGTCCGTCCGTCTGTTTTAATCACGCTACAGTCTATACGAATTAAGATAGGAAGCTAAAATATCGGTCCACGATATCGTAAAGGCCCCATATAACGATACTCCCGATATTCGGTGTTTTGATGATTTTAGCCACATTTTCTAATGGAATGGTCTGAAAATCCACACAAGAATTTCCTTATGAGTACTTTATCTCTTGAAAGAGAATTATCTGGATAGGACCACGATATCATATAGCCCCCATACAACGGTACCCTCCGATATTCGGTATTTTGATGATTTCAGCCACATTTTTCAATGGAATTGACTGAAATTCCACACGAGGAGTTCATTGTGAGTACTTTACCCTTGGAAGAGAATTATCTATATAGGTCTACGGTATTCTCGGAAGAGAATTATCTATATAGGTCCCCGATATCGGATAGCCCCCATATAACGGTACCCTCCGATATTCGGCATTTTGATGATGTTAGCCACTTTTTTCAAAGGAATTGCCTGAAATTCCACACAAGGGGTCCCTAGTGGGTACTTTATACCTCGGAAAAGAATTATCTATATAGGTCAACAATATCGCATAGCCCCCTATATAACTGTACCCTCCGATATTCGGTATTTTGATGATTCTATCCACATTTTTCAACGCAATTGTTTGATAATCCACACAAGGAGTTCCTTGTGGGTACTTTATCCCTTGGAAGAGAATTATCTATATAGGTCCACGATATCGTATTGCCCCCATATAACGGTTCCATCGATATTCGGTATTTTGACGATTTTATCCATATTTTTCTATGGTACTGTCTGAAAATCTACACAAGGAGTTCTTTGTGAGCACTTTAACCCCTGAAAGGTAATTGTCTATATATGTCCACAATATGGTATATCCCCCATATACCGGCACCTTCCGATATTATATATTTTAAATGAAGAAAAGACAGATTAAATAAAATGGGTGGAGGAGTTTTTATTGCCGTTCATAATTCCATTGCCTCAGAACGTATTTTGGTTAGAGAACACCCTAAGATTGAATTTGTTTGTGTTAAATTAAACTATCTAAATTGTAATTTTATTATAACTTGTTCATATATTCCTCCAAATTCAGACATGGATACTTATCTTATGCATTCAGCCTTAATAAAAGAGGTTTCATTATATCATTCCTCCAACGCGGAAATGATTTGCCTGGGGGATTTCAATCTGCCTAATCTAGCATGGGTCCCAGGAGAAAATATTGCAGATTATGTACCAGTATCTTCTATAGAACTTTCTACTGAGATGTCATCTTTTTGGGAAATCTTATTTGAGCAATGTCTTTATCAAATAAATTCTATCTATAATGCAAAAGGTAAATTATTAGATTTAATTTTTTCTTCATCCTTAACTTCTTCTGTGTGCAGAATCCCTCCTTTCTCAGAGCCAGAGGATATGTATCATCCTACTCTTATGGTAGCCATTGAACTTAGTAACATTCAAACAAAACATACTTCATCTCAAAATAAGTCGCGTAAGTTAAACTTTGGCAAGACTAACGTTGATCTGTTGCGTTCTACATTGTCCAATATAAATTGGTGTTTTGAAGGTAATTTGGATTTTCGTATTTTAAGCTTTTATAAAATAATTAACAATGCATTAGAAACCTCAGTCCCACTTGTGAAAATGTGCTGTGATAGGGGTCCAGTTTGGTTTACCCCACAACTTAGGCGCTTACGTAACATAAAAAGCAAGTTATTTAAAAAAAATTAAAAAAATCAATTCTACCATAAACCTTACTAATTATACAAAAGCTAGAAGTTTATACAACACTGAAAATTCTAAATGTTACTCTGAATACCTAGTCAAGATGAGAAACGGCCTTTATAAAAATCCTAAGAACTTTTATAAATTCGTTAATTCAAAAAGAAAAGTTCGTGAATTTCCCAGTAGTATGCGATTCGGAAGTAGAGAATCGTGTGAACCTAAGGAAATAGCAGACATGTTTGCAGATTTTTTTCATAGTACGTATTCCAAACATTCCAATAAAGGTGTAAAATACTCTTATAGTATTAATAAACTTAATCATTTTCCTCATATTATTCTCACATCAGATGAAGTGTTGAAAGGTCTACTTTCATTGAAATATTCTAATTCACCGGGTCCAGATGGTGTACCGTCTTTCATTTTAAAGGCATGTGCACATGAACTATATCTTCCTCTAACAAGTATTTTTAATACTTCGTTAACCCTAGGGTATTTTCCTCTTATTTGGCGTTCGAGCTTTACTATTCTATTGCATAAAGCTTACAGTAGATGTGTTATTGAAAATTATAGGGGCATTGCCAAACTAAGTGCAATTCCCAAACTTTTTGAGCGTTTGGTTACACAACGAATAACTCATTTCGTTACATCTATAGTATCACCGCACCAGCATGGTTTTGTTCAAGGAAGATCAACTTTGACAAATTTATTAGAACTGGTCTCTAATGTTCACACTGGATTCTCAAAAAATCTCCAAACTGATATTATATATACTGATTTCAGTAAAGCTTTCGATACGGTGGTGCATAATTTGTTAATATATAAACTTGACTTAATGGGTTTCTCTACAATTCTCCTAAAATAGACATCGTCTTATTTGCATGACCGTACCCAAAAGGTATCTTTTAATAATACTCTCTCTAAAAATATTACAGTATTTTCTGGTGTTCCTCAGGGTAGCCATTTAGGTCCACTACTTTTTGTACTTTATTTAAATGACCTTCCATCTATTATTCGCAATTCAAAAATATTAATGTTTGCTGACGATGTTAAACTTTTCTGCACTCTTGATTCCCACAACGAATCGCTTAATCTGCAACAGGACTTGTATTCTCTTGCTCATTGGTGTAGTGTCAATGGAATGTCATTAAATTTAAAAAAATTTAAAAAATTGTCCTTATGTAGATCTCAGCATATGAACTACAACTATTTCATTGGTTCTTACAAACTGGATAATGTTGACTCGTTTCTTGATCTTGGTGTCATATTAGATAATAAATTACGTTTTAATTTACATATTGAGTCTTGTGTTAATAAAGCAAAATCTTTACTAGGATTTATAAAACGTTGGTCAAAGGAATTCGACGATCCTTATGTAACCAAACGCTTATTTATCAGCCTTGTTCGACCTACTTTAGAATATGGCTGCGTACTTTGGAGTCCTTTTTATAAAATATACTCAAAAAAGATAGAGTTCAATTTCTTTTGTTTGCTCTGAGAGGTTTAGGATGGAATTCAAATGAACTTCTCCCACCTTATGAGAATCGGCTTAAACTTATCGATCTTCCTACACTAGAGAAAAGGAGATTAATGCTTAGATGTATTTTTATCATAAAACTTTTGCGTGGTCAAATTGATTCTGAGTTTTTAACTGGTGAAATTAAATTCAACGTCCCCTCGCGAAATACGCGTTATTACATACCACTTAAACTAACATTAGCAAAATCGAACTATGAAATAAATAATCCTCTCCGAAGTTTATGTGCTGATTATAATAAATTATACAACACGATTTCTTTGTGTGAACCCTTGCATGTCATAAAAAACTCTATCCTACGTTCTTAGTTTATAAACCAGTAAAGAAAGTCTTAAAGTCGGGCGGGGCCGACTTTATGATACCCTACACCACTTTGCTAATTAAGTAGAGCTCCACATAACAATTAAAAGTTTTTATGGGAGAATTCAATCATACACGCTATGATTATAATTATAATTTAAAGTTCACAGGACTAAATATGCCGAAGTATTTGTATCTTTTAAATTCGGAATTGTATTGCCCATTTGGTTCACAATTAATTTGAAATCGGATAAAGATATATATGGGAGCTATATCCAAATCTGAACCGATCTCGATAAAATTTGGCAAAGATATTAGATATTAGACGTTTGGTGCACAATAAAAGGTAAATCGGACGAAGTTATATATGGGAGGTATATCCAAATCTGAACCGATCTCGATAAAATTTAGCAAATGTATTTCTGAGCTGTATTTGATATATTTCCCCAAATATTGTTGTTGCATAGTGCATATTACGGCGGCGGTGGAAAAAAATAACAAATCGGATGAACAATATATATGGGAGCTATATATAGCTATATCTGAACAGATTTCGATCAAATTTGGCATACATATTTTCAGGCCTAATTTGGGTGTATGTGCAAAATTCCATAAAATTCGGGCTGATATTACACGTTTGGTGCACAATAAAAGACAAATCGGACGAAGATATATATGGGAGCTATATCTAAATTTTGACCGATTATCTCCAATTTCAATAGGGTTCGTCCTTGGGCCAAACAAAAGATCTTTGCAAAATTTCATCGGGATCGGGCAATAAATGCGACCTGTACTTTGTTTACAAAAATACATGGACAGACGGACGGACGGACAGACGGACGGACAGACGGACGGACGGACAGACGGACGGACGGACAGACGGACGGACGGACATGCATAAATCGACTCAGAATGTGATTCTATGCAGATCATCAAAAGGAACTATGGGTCTATCTCGTTTCCTTCTGCCTGTTACAAACAAATGCACAAAGACATAATACCCTGACCACCTTGTGGTGTAGGGTATAAATAGTTGCCAGACTTAGTTTCTGTGATTTAGTATTTGTATTGTTTAGTTTTACTGTAGTTTAGTTTAGATATTTTAATTATTTTAATAGTCAAACCGGCTGATGTTCTAATGTAGCCTGTTTCCCAAGTCTACTAACCCCCTATAATCCGGACTATGGGGTGTACGTGCTCCCGACGTTATGGGGAGGTGGCCCTCTCGGTCGGCAGGGGCGGGAAAGTGAGGCGTTGGGAACGATCGAAAAAAAAAAAGTTTTAATGGATTAGTAGTCTGTACCCTGCCAAACAAGAAGGATGCTGTATTGAAGTTGGTCAATCACAAGAAAAAGGAAAAGGTGCCTTTTGTTATTTATGCTAACTCCAAAGGCATACCAGAAGTCGTGGCGGAAGATGAGAACAATGGTGGGGGAGTAAAACGGAAAAGGTAAAGGAGCATATTCCATGTGCATTTAGTTATTTTTATTAAACGAAGTTTTATAAACGAAGTTTAGTGGTCCCGACGCAGCAAATGTTTTTCTGAAAGAAGTAATTCAGGATTGTAAAATTTTATATGAAACCTATGAATACTTTAACACCCGAAGAAGAGACAGTCTTTATTAATGATATCAATTGCCGTATATGTGTCAATATATTTCCACAATTTTCTTTCGTACGACTGTCACCTCTTCTTTAAAGAATTATTTGAATTTGGAGGTAAAATTAGAATCATACCTCAAAACAACTAAAAATATATTTCAATGTCTTATTTCATTAATATGGATAACGAGTCAACCGACTCTAGTTCTTTAAAAAGTACAGTTGTTGTAGGAAAAGAAAAGATTCATGTCAGGAAGATGATGGGGAATTCCAACAAGAAGAGGAAAGTCCGAGCAAAAACGAGGAGAAAAAGAAGAAAATGAATAGATTAGAGCATCGTTTCTTAGATAGTTTTCGATTAATGCCTACTAGTTTGGATAAGTTAGCAAGGAATTTATCTCGAGATCTTTTTGTTGCTATCAGATCTCATTTTCCTGATGATGAAGCATTCGAACTTATGACTAGGAAAGGGGTATTTCCCTACAAATATATTTCATCATTTGAAAAACTGAAAGAGAAACAACTTTCCCCTATAGACCAATTTTATAATAAGTTGACAGACACTGAATGTTCGTCAGACGACTATAGGCATGCAACAAATGTTTGGTCACACTTTCGATGTCAAACTATGCAAGACTACATGGATTTATACTTAAAAGCAGATGTATTGCTTTTAACAGACGTATTTGATATTTTCAGGAGCTTATGTATTCTAATTCACGAACTGGACCCTTGTCAATACTTCACAGCACCATCTCTATCTTGGGATGCAATGCTACTATGTACTAAAGTCGAACTTGAGCTACTTAGAGATATAGACACGTACAATTTCTGCAAAAATGGTATTCGGGGAGGGCTTACCCAGTGTTCAAACAGACACTCGGTAGCAAATAATGAAGATGCTCCCAATTATAATAGTACCAAACCAGAGGTAAATATTTATTATTTGGGTGTAAATAATTTATATGGTACAGGTATGACTGAGTGTCCCCCTGAAAAGGATTTTAGATAGGTGGAGTGTTATGAAATGGAGAAATTCAATGATCCAGCTCTAATACTGTCTATTAATGACAACGCTCCTACTGGTTTTATTTTAGAGGTTGATATTGAATATCCACCGCACCTTCACGACAAACACAATGATTTGCCTTTTTTGGCGGAGAAAAAGTGTGTTGAGGGCTCAAAAACCGAAGAACTGATTGTAGATTTTACTGACAAAACATCATACACCATACACTACAAATTACTTAAGCAATCTCTCAAACATCGGCTAATTTCCATCGAGTTTTGACTTTCACACAAAGCGCTTGGTTAGCTCCTTACATACTGAAGAATAATGAACATAGGGAAAAGGCTGAAAATTCCTTTGCAAAAGGTTTTTTTTTTTATTATTGAATAACTCTTTATTCGGTAAGACAATGGAGAATATCGAAAAAGAAAAACTGTGAAAATTGCGACAATGTGAATAGACGAGGTAAACCAAAGAAGAAGGAATGTTGCTAGTAAATTAATATCGAAGACAAATTTTAATAGTCTTTCAATATTTTCCGAAAATATGGTTGATATTCAAATTAGGAATGCAAAATTAAAATATGACAGACCATTGTACTTAGGGTTCTGCTATTAGAATTATCAAAGTGGGTGATGTATGATTTTCTGTATGTTTTTCTAAAAGTGAAATTTGGTGAGGATTTTATTCTAAATTATATGGATACAGATTCGTTCATATTAATATTTTACGGATGGAATTTGTATTCCGAATTATCTCTAGATGAAATATTGGCTTGATTTGACTCGTCTGGGTTTTCAAAAGATTAATAAGAAAAAACTTGGCATTATGAAAGATGAGAATGACGGAAAAACAATGGTTAAATTTGTAGTCCTTCGTCCTAAAATGTATGCAATCAATGCAGTTTATAGCGAAGAAGTAAAAAAATCTAAGGGTGTTAAAAATTCGGTCCTAAAAAAGTATACTATAGATAAATATCGAGAATGTCTTTACAACAAGAAGGTTTTTTACGGCACCATGTTTTCGTTTAGGTCAAGGCAGCATACAATATATACAGACAAAATTCCTAAAATATCGCTAAGCCATAAAAATGATGAACGATTTATTCTAGATTATGGTATTCACACCTATGCTTGGGGCAACTATAGATTAAATAACCTTCATGAAACAAATGTAAATAACTCAAATGAATCTGTCTCATTGGACTTGAATTAAAATATAATTTAATGATGATTTAAGTTTCAATATATAGATAAAAGAGCATAATAATATTAATTTCAATTTACTCACTACAAATCATATTAATATTTTCTCGCAACACAAAATGTTTAATCTTTAAATAAGTATAAGTGTATTAAATGTTAACTAGTTTTATATATATATCCTTATTAGAAAATAAAACAAAATATTTTTGTATATCAATTTATATAAATTGTGTTTTATTGAAGTGAAGTGGAATTGGTTTATTGTTTTCAAATTGCATTTATAAATCGATTGGTTCATTCTTAGCAGCTTCGTTTTGTTTGCTAATGTCAATAACGGAAATGGGCTTGTCCTTAAAACTAGCATATGTAAGAAGTGGTTGTGGCTCCCTCATGTAATATGATTGTTGAAATTTGTATATATGTCATATAGTACTGCATAGTCATTTTCTTCAAACTTTACATTCAAATCATCGTAAGGATAGGTTTCAGAGTTCAAGTGAATTTTGATGTTTTTAACACTCTTGTTGTCTTTATTTTTCAAATATCAAAGATATCGTGGTCTTTCATGATTGACAGACAATTTAACATTCCAACTGTGTTGTATTCCACCAGAAAAATTTGGATTAAATTAGCAGTCCCAGCTGCGGAATGCTAAAGGCAGCGGTTTTCCATCCTTGATAGTTTTCAAAAAGCTGATTTTTCTATGGTCTGCTAATTGAATGTGTTGTACTTTCCATACAACATTTTTTATGTTGAGTTTAATTTCCTCCGTATCCATAGTTGAATAACACACATTTTTATCGTTGGTACTTTATCAAAGTCCTCTGCGAACCCTAGTAGACGGTTAAAGGTTACACAAAAATGAAAGTAGCCTACTGATAAATCATTATCAGCTTTCCATCCCGCTTGCTCATAACCTTACTTTCGGATTAGCTTAGAGAAATCTAATTTTTATTTTCTGTAGTTATTCCTAGACAAGGATTACGATCAATTTCAACTCCATTTAGTTCATAGCGAATATCCCACACAATTATTTCTCTGTCTTGAATTTTGCGAAACTTCTCCCATGCCATTTCTCAAATTTCCTTCAATGAATAGATAACAATGGAAGTATGTAAAGATCCTGATTTTGTATACTTATGCGAATTTATTTTTTTTAAATGATTGCATATATGGAACATAGCTGTGGTAGTCTTTCTTTACAATATTCTCACCCGAGAATGACCGCTCATTAATGTTAAGTATTTCAGACATTTGGTTTGACTTAATAAGTTTTAAAAACTCTTTATTTTCCTTTGAAATTGTAGGTCTTGTCGGTTTGACAACTTTATGATGAGTGTGTCTTGGTATTTGTTTATGATTGTATTTATTGTAGACAATCATGATTGCATTGGTCTTATATGAATACGTAGCGTGATTTCTTCTTCTCTAAAATTTATAAAGCGACCTTTTTGATCTACTATCTTTATCTGCAGACGACCGATTTCTTTGACGTTCAGTAGTGTATTATTATTCGTCTTAATTTTAATGGATCTATTCTCGTGGATAGTTTTATATTCCGTTTCCAAGTAATTCGCAATATCTTGCAATTCATAGGATCCTATAGATATTTTTATAATATTGTCTCCATTGTGAAAGAGATTGCTACCATTATCAACATTGGGTATTGAATTGTATGATTGGAAATCAATTAAGCAACACTCCTAACTACAATTTCCCAATTCAATAGGGGGTAAATATGTTGAATGTAGAATTGGAGATTTACCGGACACAGTAAACGTTCTTGACTTTGCAAAATTCTTTGTCGTAATAACTGAAACACAAAATATGCATACGTATATATGGGTTTTTAATTATTTAAATATATGATTGCATAAATATATTAAGATTATACGACATGATTCTTATCTATTTAGGATTTATGTTTGTCTGAGAATCCTAGCCACTTAACCAAGACTTCATTACCTTTTGTTTTTCAAATTTTCTAAACTAAATACGTGTTGGGATATTTTATAGGTGAAAGTTCCTCTTTGCAGAAACATCCTTGGATGGGATTCCCTTCATAATCTTCTAATAAATAAGTTGCGGGGTTTGTTATTCTTATTGTTCTTATCTTGAATATTTCCGTAGCCCAATTTGGCGTGTATCCCTTTTCAAATTGATATTTATATTTGCTAATGCGTACATGATCACCCACACGAAAGTTTTGTCTCCTAACAATTGTTAAGTGGTTATAAGCAGATTGCAACAATGCCTTCTCATTCGATGAATTTACTTGAATAGGGGCCATTTTTATTGTTCGATGAGGTGTTTTATTGTATTGTTTACAATTGAGGCCTTTCATACACTATATGTGAAGTGGTGGTTTATGGAATATTTCTGCATTAGTTTTTTAAAATCTTTGTTGAAAAACTCTTTTCCATCATCGGTTTGCAAATTTTTTTGGAATTCCTTCTCTTTGCAATATTTTTTTCAAAAGTCATAGCAACATTCGTTAACGTTTTTGTTTTAAGGTCTTCACACATCGTTTTGTGAAAGTTGCAGTTGTGATATTTCTTCTCTTAGGTAGGTGCATTCTTGAATGAAATTTTTCTTTAAAATTTCTTGTATGTGCTTGATTTGCGTATGTACGTATGCTTGGTTGACCGCATTCGCTCTTTCTGCTGGAGGTGCAACATTCCTAATCTTTTTATTTTGCGTTAACATTTTCTCTCACTGCTATTGATTGTTTTTTTTTTTAATGTAATGTAATGATGTCCAAACTTGTCAACAGTCATATGTTGTATGCTCCTTGAGAGAGTATTATTTAATATATTATATTTCCTCGCAGTTCCTCGATAATATAAACAATTTCATTAGTATGGTTATTGTTTCCGGCTTGTTGTGATGCCAACAACAGCTTTAATCGTTCTATCAATTCGTTGGGATCGTCCCAGTATATATAGTTGGGTTTACCAAGACTTACTGTCAGTAAGCCTTTGCCGCTGTGACTATCCTCTATTATATTTTTTATTATTTTCTTATATTTTTTATAATCTTTTCATCGTGGACCATAGACTACATCTAGTTTTTTAATTTTCTTCAAAAATGATAGATTTGTCGTCGTCTTGTGATGTATTAAAGGAATCGAAATTTTGTGTGTAATCCATTTTATACTTTAACCCCTCCACTACACTGGAATCTAACTTTACATCTGGTTTATAATTCTTAAGGTGTGTACTCGTAATAATAGAATCTCTGTACATTTTCATTTTCTCTTTCTTAGCATCTTCGCCCATTTTAATGCTTTGAAATTTCTTTCTCAAAACATTTCTGGAATTAACAAGCCGTTACAGCATTTCCCCCTCCATTGCTGTAGGTGTACTAATATAAATTAACATATGCAAATACGTTAAATAATATTAAGGTTGAATAAACATATGAAAGCATTTTCTGTAGCTTTCAGAGTAAATTTCGTCATCCTTGGAAATCGTTAGAAATCCATACTTTTCTTTCCAGAATTCATGACAATTTTTTTTAAAAAAAAAAACTGATGGCACATCCGTCGTGATCGTTAAATATATGTGTTAAATTCAGATCATCTTGTTGTAACATGATTATCAAATTCGCATTATTACGCCATAAATGCTTTTGTATACGTGTGTATGTTTGACACAAATAAAACGAATCAACATTCTTATGTCGCCCCATGCTGAAGTAATTTTAATGTTGTTTTGTTTATCGCATGCAACATCATCAAAAATCATGATTGAGTTTGGCTTTATTTTGTCCGTTTGTATAACATCGTCATTGTTGTTAAATGTATACAATCTCATTCCCTTTGTAGTGGATATCAGTTTCTTTAGGTACTCATATTTTGTCTGATACAGATTATTCCATAGGGGCTTTCTATCAAACTAAGCATCACATTAGTTTTTTCACAATTTTATGGTCCTACTATTAAGGCTCGTATAGAATCAGGTAGCAAAGTACTATGTCGAGGGGTTTTCCTTTGTATAAAATCCACATTTTGAACAATTATTTTAGCTCGTGGTGCCAGTAATCTCATGACTTAAAATAATGAGTAGTTTTAGGAAAACATTCATATTTATAATAAAATCAAATATCGATATTTCTCTCCTTTAGCGCCCTGCTAAAAAAGTATAAAATGATTGTTTACAACAGGAAGCGATTTATTAGAAAACAATAAAAAAGCAGTAAGTTAGGCCGGGCGGTCCACCATTTGGAAAGAATTAGAAAAATTTCAAAAAATAAAATCCACTAAAAATTCCTTAAAAATCTTTCAAATATCTAATATCGCAAGGTGTCGATATATGGGGGATATACGATATTGTAGACCTATATGGACAATTAACTTTCAGGGGTTAAAAATCATCAAAATACCGAATATCGGTGTTACCGTTATATGGAGGTTATACGATATCGTTCACCTATATAGAGAATTCTCTGTCAGGGGGTAAAGTGTTCACAAAGAACCTCTTGTGTATAATTTCAGACAATTCCGTTTAAATATGTAACTAAAATCATCAAAATACCGAATATTGGGGGTACCGTTATATGGGGGGCTAAAGATATCGTAGACCTGTATAGATAATTCTCTTCCAAGGGATAAAGTACTCGCAAAGAACACCTCGTGTGAAATTTCGGACAATTCCATTGAATAATGTTGCTGAAATCATCAAAATACCGAATATCCTTGTGTGGATTTTCAGACAATTCCGTAGAAAACTGTGGGGTATCGTTATATAGGGGCTATACGATATTGTTGACCTATATAGATAATTCTCTTCCGACGTATAAAGTACCCACAAAGTACTCCATGTGTGGATTTTCAGACAATTCCGGTGAAAAATGAGGTTAAAATCATCAAAATACCGAATATCGGGGGGTACCGTTATATGGGGGCTATACGATATCGTGGACCTATATAAGTAATTCTCTTCCAAGGAACTTCTTGTGTGGATTATCAGACAATTCCGTTGAAAATGTGGTTAAAATAATCAAAATACCGAATATCGGAGGGTACCGTTATATGGGGGCTGTGCGATATCGTGGACATGTAGATAATTCTCTTCCGATGTATAAAGTACCCACAAGGTACTCCTTGTGTGAATTTTCAGGCAATTCCATTGAAAAATGTGGCTAACATCATCAAAATACCGAATATCGGAGGGTACCGGGGGCTATGCGATATCGTTCACCTATGTAGAGAATTATCTGTCAGGGGTAAAGTGCTCACAAAGAACCTCTTGTGTATAATTTCAGACAATTCCGACGGATGGATAGACGGACAGGATCGTCTTAGAATTTTACGCTGATGAAGAATATATATACTTTGTTGCGTCTAAAATGATTATTTCGATGAGTTACAAACGGAATGACGAACTTACTATACCCTCCATACTATGTATGGTGGAGGGTATAAAAACACGTTCAAGGAGGAGGACTGGTAAATAAGTTGATTAACTCTTTACCCGTTGAACTTCAAAAAAATATTGGGTCAACAACTTTTTAAAAATTATTTAAAAAACTACGAGTTCCCTTAAAAGCAAAAAACCAAATAATTTTGAGTAAGGCCATAAAAATAGCTAGACATGAAATACAAAAGACGTTTTGAGGAAAAAATCAAAGGTCGCTATACCGCGAGTATTAAGCGTTCCCAAAAGAGGTGGATTTCTTCCTCGCGTTCCCATTTTAACTGCATTAGGATCATTGGGAGCCTTAGCATCAGGTAGTTCAACAATTACCAAGGCCGTTTTGAATGCAAAAAAAAACCAGACATAACAATAGAATAGAAGCTATAGCTATGGGTAAAGGCCTCTATCTATTAGTTGTTTTTTTTTTTTTTTTTTTTGTTTTTTTGTTGGGGAAAACATTATATACCTCACTTTAGAGGTGTTTATATGCGTGATAATCTACCTAAGAAACCACATCGAATTGAATGTGGTATCATAAATTTGGATGTTAGCAGTGAACCTGGTACTCATTGGGTGGCATATAATAAAAACAACAATAATAATATCGACTATTACGAGAGTTTTGGTAATCTTCAATCTTCTGTAGAGGTTTTACGTTATTTGGGACAAGCTATTACTTACAATTATAAAAGAGATCAACGATTTCATACATATAATTGTGGACATCTTTGTTTAAAGTTTTTATTGAACATGAGCAACATTTATAAATACTCTTACATAGATGATATCCCCTCCATTCAAATTCAATTTTCCTAAGAAGATGTTTCAAATAAATAGATCGGATATTGCACTGGTTGATTTTCAATATTGCCATGCAAACCACAAGAGCATTTATGTGTGGTGCTTCTGTTGTTACAGATTATGTTTTGTTTCGTCCACCTTTTAATATAAAAGAAATTACTGGAGAAGCATGCAGAACAAATGCCTATACCAAGACACATATGAATGGCTTAGGTTGGACGGATGGAGAAAAAAGTTAAAATGATTTTGAGAAAGCTCTTACACCATTCAACATCTATCAATATATTTTTGTCGTTGGACAAGAAAAGAAAATCTTTTTACAGAAATATATTCATTCTACCATTATAAATATAGAAAATAATATGAAACTTCGAGCTTGTCAAAATTATTTTACAAACTGTCCTATACATTTGGAAACTTGATTTGAGTGTGCTGTAAATAATATATTTAAGATATTTGTATTCATTGAACAAAACTGGAAAGAACTTAGCTACATACTACACGATGAAATTAATAAACTTAATAAATAAAAAAAGCAACTGTATTATTTGCATAAAACTTTATTTAAAGCATTAAAGGTAATGAAAGTGAACAGTAATAAGAAAATTGGTGAACATTTACTCGGCCCACAACCACAAACATAAATTTCAGAAGGCATACAATTTCAATTTTTTGATATAGTTGGGACATTAGTTGTTTCACGCCCTTCCAGCAATGGACAACGATATGTCAACTTGAATGCTCAGTAACAGGGCAATCAATTTGATCCCAACTATGAGTGTTAATTTTATAAAAATAACATCTGGTAATATCTCCTACACCAGTATAATAAAGTCCTACTCAGCCATTGGCTTGGGATCTGGATAAGTTAAAGGCCAGCGAGCAAAGGTTTTTAAGCGTTCGTCTTCCTTATTAAGCAGAGACATCTTCCTTTCTAAAGCTTAACTAATCAACTGAAATATCTCTCTGTATACATTTAAACAGGTTGCAATATATAGTCTCAAACAAAATGTTTATTTACTTTTCAGTTTATGTTAAATATGGTTGATAAAAATAATCTGGATGATCCAAATGTTTTAATTCTAGTTTGTAAAGTTTTCGCAACAGAAATACCAGCTATTTCTTTTAGGTATTCATCCGCCAGCGAGAGGAATCTTGACGGCAAATAGAGGATAGCATCATTAATTTTCAGCACAATTCTTTCCCCATATTTTGTATTTGTTCTGAAATGGTTATCCCCCATTTCATTCAAAGTTATTATTTTTTATAACTGAAAGAATTGAACAAATGCCGAATATCGGGCGGTACCGTTATATGGGGGATATACGAAGACGTGGACATGCAAAGACAATTTTCTGTTTTAGTCTGTTGTATCCATTACGAACTTTAAACACCAAACATAAAACAATGCTGGTTAATAATGTCGCTAAAATCATCAAAATGTCGAATATCGGGAGTTACCGTTATATGGGGGATAAATGAAGACGTGGACATGCACAGAAAAATTACTATCTTAGGCTGTTGTACATATTACAAACTTCAAACACTAAATTTCAAACAATTTCTGTGAATAATGTCGCTTAAATCATCAAAATATCAAATATCGGGAGGTACCGTGGACGTGCATAGACAATTTTCTGTCTTAGTCTGTTGTATGCATTACGAACTTTAAACACCAAATTTAAAACAATTCCGGTGAATAATGTCGCTAAAATCATTAAAATATCGAATATCGGGAGGTACCGCTATATGGGATATATATGAAGACGCATCCGTTGCGAATTCAAATACAAAGTTCGAAACAATTCCGTTGAATAATGTCGCTAAAATCATCAAAATACCGAATATCGGGAGGTACCGTTATATGGGGGATATATGAAGACGCGGACCTGCGTAGATAATTTTCTATCATAGGCTGTAGCATCCGTTGCGAATTCAAATACGACGTGGACATGCACAAACAATTTTCTGCCTAAGGCTGTTGTATCCATTACGAACTTCAAACACCAAATTTCAAACAATTTCGGTGAATACTGTCGCTAAAATCATCAAAATATCGAATATCGGGAGGTACCGTTATATGGGGGATATACGAAGACGTGGACATGCACAAATAATTTGCTGTCATAAGCTGTAGCATCCGTTGCGAATTCCGTTGAGTAATGTCGCTAAAATCATCAAAATATCGAATATCGGGAGGTACCGTTATATGGGGATATATGAAGACGCGGACCTGCGTAGATAATTTTCTGTCATAGGCTGTAGCATCCGTTGCGAATTCAAATACAAAGTTCGAAACAATTCCCTTGAATAATGTCGCTAAAATCATCAAAATATCGAATATCGGGAGGTACCGTTATATGGGGGATATATGAAGACGCGGACCTGCGTAGTTAATTTTCTATCATAGGCTGTATCATCCGTTGCGAATTCAAATAAGAAGTTTGAAACAATTCCGTTGAATAATGTCGCTAAAATCATCAAAATGCCGAATATCGGGCGGTACCGTTATATGGGGGATATACGAAGACGAGAACATGCACAAATAATTTGCTGTCATAAGCTGTAGCATCCGTTGCGAATTCAAATACGAAGTTTGAAGCAATTCCGTTGAACAATGTCGGTAAAATCATCAAAATGCCGAATATCGGGAATTACCGTTATATAGGGGATAAACGAAGACGTGGACATGCACACAAAATTTTCTATTCTAGGCTGTTGTATATATTACGAACTTCAAACACCAAATTTCAAACAATTTCGGTGAATAATGTCGCTTAAATCATCAAAATATCGAATATCGGGAGGTACCGTGGACCTGCATAGACAATTTTCTGTCTTAGTCTGTTGTATGCATTACGAACTTTAAACACCAAATTTAAGACAATTCCGGTGAATAATGTCGCTAAAATATCAAAAGACGAAGACGTGGACATGCACAGACAAATTTCTCTCTTAGGCTGTTGTATCCATTACGAACTTTAAACAACAAATTTGAAACAATTCCGGTGAATAAAGTCGCTAAAATCATCAAAATATCGAATATCGGTAGGGAGGGTTATATGGGGGATATACGAAGACGTGGACATGCATAGACAATTTTCTGTCTTAGACTGTTGTATCCATTAGGAACTTTAAACGCCAAATTAAAACAATTCCGGTGAATAATGTCGCTAAAATCATTAAAATATCGAATATCGGGAGGTACCGTTATATGGGGGATATATGAAGACGCGGACCTGCGTATATAATTTTCTGTCATAGGCTGTAGCATCCGTTGCGAATTCAAGTACAAAGTTCGAAACAATTCCGTTGGATAATGTCGCTAAAATCATCAAAATATCGAATATCGGGAGGTACCGTTATATGGGGGATATATGAAGACGCGGACCTGCGTAGATAATTTTCTATCATAGGCTGTAGCATCCGTTGCGAATTCAAATACGACGTGGACATGCACAAACAATTTTCTGCCTAAGGCTGTTGTATCCATTACGAACTTCAAACACCAAATTTCAAACAATTTCGGTGAATACTGTCGCTAAAATCATCAACATATCGAATATCGGGAGGTACCGTTATATGGGGGATATACGAAGACGTGGACATGCACAAATAATTTGCTGCCATAAGCTGTAGCTTCCGTTGCGAATTCCGTTGAATAATGTCGCTAAAATCATCAAAATATCGAATATCGGGAGGTACCGTTATATGGGGGATATATGAAGACGCGGACCTGCGTAGATAATTTTCTATCATAGGCTGTAGCATCCGTTGCGAATTCAAATACGACGTGGACATGCACAAACAATTTTCTGCCTAAGGCTGTTGTATCCATTACGAACTTCAAACACCAAATTTCAAACAATTTCGGTGAATACTGTCGCTAAAATCGTCAAAATATCGAATATCGGGAGGTACCGTTATATGGGGGATATACGAAGACGTGGACATGCACAAATAATTTGCTGCCATAAGCTGTAGCTTCCGTTGCGAATTCCGTTGAATAATGTCGCTAAAATCATCAAAATATCGAATATCGGGAGGTACCGTTATATGGGGGATATATGAAGACGCGGACCTGCGTAGATAATTTTCTGTCATAGGCTGCAGCATCCGTTGCGAATTCAAATACAAAGTTCGAAACAATTCCGTTGAATAATGTCGCTAAAATCATCAAAATATCGAATATCGGAAGGTACCGTTATATGGGGGATATATGAAGACGCAGACCTGCGTAGTAAATACGACGTGGACATGCACAAACAATTTTCTGCCTAAGGCTGTTACGAACTTCAAACACCAAATTTCAAATAATTTCGGTGAATAATGTCGCTAAAATCATCAAAATATCGAATATCGGGAGGTACCGTTATATGGGGGATATACGAAGACGTGGACATGCACAAATAATTTGCTGTCATAAGCTGTAGCATCCGTTGCGAATTCCGTTGAGTAATGTCGCTAAAATCATCAAAATATCGAATATCGGGAGGTACCGTTATATGGGGGATATATGAAGACGCGGTCCTGCGTAGTTAATTTTCTATCATAGGCTGTATCATCCGTTGCGAATTCAAATAAGAAGTTCGAAACAATTCCGTTGAATAATGTCGCTAAAATCATCAAAATGCCGAATATCGGGCGGTACCGTTATATGGGGGATATACGAAGACGAGAACATGCACAAATAATTTGCTGTCATAAGCTGTAGCATCCGTTGCGAATTCAAATACGAAGTTTGAAGCAATTCCGTTGAACAATGTCGGTAAAATCATCAAAATGCCGAATATCGGGTGGTACCGTTATATGGGGGATATACGAACACGTGGACATGCACAGACAATTTTCTGTTTTAGTCTGTTGTATCCATTTCGAACTTTAAACACCAAATTTAAAACAATGCTGGTTAATAATGTCGCTAAAATCATCAAAATGTCGAATATCGGGAATTACCGTTATATAGGGGATAAACGAAGACGTGGACATGCACACAAAATTTTCTATTCTAGGCTGTTGTATATATTACGAACTTCAAACACCAAATTTCAAACAATTTCGGTGAATAATGTCGCTTAAATCATCAAAATATCGAATATCGGGAGGTACCGTGGACCTGCATAGACAATTTTCTGTCTTAGTCTGTTGTATGCATTACGAACTTTAAACACCAAATTTAAAACAATTCCGGTGAATAATGTCGCTAAAATATCAAAATGTCGAATATCGGGAGGTACCGTTATATGGGGGATATACGAAGACGTGGACATGCACAGACAAATTTCTCTCTTAGGCTGTTGTATCCATTACGAACTTTAAACAACACATTTGAAACAATTCCGGTGAATAAAGTCGCTAAAATCATCAAAATATCGAATATCGGTAGGGAGGGTTATATGGGGGATATACGAAGACGTGGACATGCATAGACAATTTTCTGTCTTAGACTGTTGTATCCATTAGGAACTTTAAACGCCAAATTAAAACAATTCCGGTGAATAATGTCGCTAAAATCATTAAAATATCGAATATCGGGAGGTACCGTTATATGGGGGATATATGAAGACGCGGACCTGCGTATATAATTTTCTGTCATAGGCTGTAGCATCCGTTGCGAATTCAAGTACAAAGTTCGAAACAATTCCGTTGGATAATGTCGCTAAAATCATCAAAATATCGAATATCGGGAGGTACCGTTATATGGGGGATATATGAAGACGCGGACCTGCGTAGATAATTTTCTATCATAGGCTGTAGCATCCGTTGCGAGTTCAAATACGACGTGGACATGCACAAACAATTTTCTGCCTAAGGCTGTTGTATCCATTACGAACTTCAAACACCAAATTTCAAACAATTTCGGTGAATAAAGTCGCTAAAATCATCAAAATATCGAATATCGGGAGGTACCGTTATATGGGGGATATACGAAGACTTGGAAATGCATAGACAATTTTCTGTCTTAATCTGTTGTATGCATTACGAAATTTAAACACCAAATTTAAAACAATTCCGATGACTAATGTCGCTAAAATCATCAAAATGTCGAATATCGGGAGGTACCGTTATATGGGGGATATAAGAAGACGTGGACATGCACAAACAATATTCTGTCTAAGGCTGTTGTATCCATTACGAACTTCAAACACCAAATTTCAAACAATTTCGGTGAATAATGTCGCTAAAACCATCAAAATATCGAATATCTGGAGGTACCGTTATATGGGGGATATACGAAGACTTGGACATGCACAGACAATTTTCTGTCTTAGACTGTTGTTTTTTTTTTTTTCAAACTTCAAACACCAAATTTAAAACAATTCCGGTGAATACTATCGCTAAAATCATCAAAATACCGAATATCGGGGGTACAGTTATATAGGGGCGATACGAAGCCGTGGAACTGCACAGACAATTTTCTGCCATAAGCTGTAGTACCCATTACGAACTTCAAAGATCAAATTTTAAACATTTCTGGTAATTAATTTTGCTAAAATCTTCAAAATACTTGAAGAAGGGAGGTACCATTATATGGGTGCTATACCAAAACCTGGACCTACGTCACCCATTTTCAATATCAACAATATCAATCTACTTCATTTCGTTCGGAAGCTAAAGTGATTTCCACAGACGGACGGACATCGCTAAATCGAAATAGAATTTTATGCTGATCAAGAATATCTATACTTTGTGGGGTCTAAAATGTGTATTTCGAGGTGTTACTAACGGAATGGCAAACTAAATACTACGACAAACTTTACTATGGTGGTGGTTATGACAAACTATACTATGGTGGTGGGTATAAAAATGAGATCTAAATTCCTTAAGCACGTGGGCGCAACTTAAAATGGATCTCTTTTGTTAAGTATTTATTCTGAAGACATTTTTTGACGAAAGAGAAGACAAAATAATGGGAGTTGCTTACAGTGGGTGGAGTTTAGCATTATAATTTTGTCTTAATACTCTTCTGGTGAAGTACTAACAACAACTCAAAATGAAATTTTCGGTGTACCACCACAACGCGAGTTCTAACAAGTTATAAAGCAGTAAGTGCGGCCGGGCCGAACTTTGAATACCCTCAACCATTTGGAAGTTTCCAAAAATTAAATGCTTAAAAAATTCTGCTAAAATTTTAAAAATACCGAACATAGCCGTTATATTGGGGTCTATACGACGTGGACCTACATAGGCATTGTTTGTCATAAGCCATTACTATTATCAAATTCAAAACTTGAAATAAAGGTTGAATAATGTAGGTAAAATCATCAAAATATCGTATATAGGGAGGTACCGTTACATCAGAGCTGTGCGAAGACCTGGACCAGCATAGACAATTTTCTTTCACAGGCAGTAGCATCCATTACGAACATCAACTACGATAACTCAAACAATTTCGGTGGGTATTGTACCTAAAATCGTCAGAATACCGAATATAGGGAGTTACTGGTATATGGGGCCTATAAGAAGACCAGGACCTGCATAGACAATTTTCTGTCACAGACTGTAGTTCCCATTACGAACTCCAAATACGTAATTTGAAACAATTCTGACGCTAAAATCATTAAAATACCGAATATCGGGAGGTAGCGTTATATGGGGTATATACGAAAACGTGAACCTGCATACGAAATTTTCTGTCTTAGGTGGTAGTATTCATTACGAACTTCAAACACCAAATTTGAAACAATTACGTTGAATAATGTCGCTATAATCATCAAAATACCGAATATCGGGCGGTACCTTTATATGGGGGCTATACGAAGACGTGGACCTGCACAGACAATTTTCTGTCAAAGGCTGTTGTATCCGTTGCGAATTCAAATACGAAGTTTGAAGCAATTCCGTTGAACAATGTCGGTAAAATCATCAAAATGCCGAATATCGGGCGGTACCGTTATATGGGGGATATACGAAGACGTGGACATGCACACAAAATTTTCTATTCAAGGCCGTTGTATATATTATGAACTTCAAGCACCAAATTTCAAACAATTTCGGTGAATAATGTCGCTTAAATCATCAAAATATCGAATATCGGGAGGTACCGTGGACGTGCATAGACAATTTTCTGTCTTAGGCTGTTTTATCCACTGCGAACATGAAACACCATATCTGAAACGAATTCGGTGAATAATGTCGATAAAATCATCAAAATATCGAATATCGGGAGGTACAGTTATATGGGGATATACGAAGACGTGGACATGCACAGACAATTTTCTGTCTTAGACTGCTGTATCCATTACGAACTTAAAACACCAAATTTAAAACAATTCCGGTGAATAATGTCGGTAAAATCATTAAAATACCGAATATTGAGGGGTACCGTTATATGGGGCTATATGAAGACGTGGATCTGCGTAGATAATTTTCTGTCATAGGCTGTTGCATCCACTGCGAACTCGAAACACCAAATTTGAAGCAATACCGTTAAATAATGTCGCTGAAATCATCAAAATACCGAATATCGGGAGGTACAGTTATATGGGGGCTGTATAAGTTCGCTACGTTCCACCACAACTTTCCAATGCTCGATCAATCACGGATGCTGATTGGCGCACAGGCATCTCCTCTACAACTCCCCTGGCGGAGACCGTAGTGAGCGGATCGTCGCTGGGGATTGGTTGTTGTCGGTAGGCTCACCTTGCTCTCATTGGAAGTAGTTGTAGTTGTAATTGTAGACAGACATGGGACCCTCAGCGGTCACTCAGAACCATTGCGTTCACTTGTCTTTAGTCTTTGAAACGAAACCCAACACGGCCACTGTAGTGAAAGAGGTAATTTTTTTTGCTTGAAAAGAAAGAACCAATAAAGCATAAATTATATTTAGAAAAATACTAATTTATCTTTATTTTATTTCTTGTCATATTTCTTTCTTTACACCACACACGCGTATCACCCGCACCGCACCAAACCTCTCACCTACACATCACAACTCACATCATAATAACTCTGGAGAGTTCTTTTTGTTGCTACCGCTGTCGAAGCCATTCTCCCCACTCCCCTGAGCTAAACAGGGGCTATACGAAGATGTAGACCTGCACAGAAAATTTTCGGTTTTAGACTGTTTTTTTTTTTCAAACTTCAAACACCAAATTTAAAACAATTCCGGTGAATACTATCGCTAAAATCATCAAAATACCGAATATCGGGGGTACAGTTATTGGACAAATTCGCTGAATTCGCCACATTTATAAAATGAATACCCTTAGTTTAAGAATTGAACTACTGAATTATTGTGAATTGTATCAAAACAAATTGTACTAGGTTAAGTAAAATAAATTGTACCCGTAGTTTAAGTACTCTCGTTAAGTTAATCTCTTTTTAACGAATCTACTCTAAAGCGCCGCTTACCCAGTCAAATGACACTTATCATTGAGTCACTCTTGTAACTGACTCGCACTGGTAAGCATCTCATCTCTCTCTCAATAAACCAATAGTAGTTTTACGTTTTGTAACGTTTCTAAGAAAATTACTAACTGGTTTTATTTTCTCTTTCTTATTTTCGCTAATTATTCCTCATTGGTTATGAGGAATAATTCATCAAGCTAAAATCTATCATACAGTAAGTGCGGTAAGTGCGTTTTTTGCAATTCAATATATAGAAAAGTGAATATTAGCAAAGTGTGTGTGTGTGCAAAACTAAAAGAAGAAATTCCAACCAAGATCTCTAAAAATTACACAAACAACAAAAACGACCGAAAAAAAGCAAAGCCCAAAGTGAGAAAAGTGTCTGGTATAAAACAACAACAACTTTATCCCTGTGCTGTATGTTGGTGACAAAAAAAATTGAATAAAGTGCCAAAAGAGAAAACACTCAAAAAAAAAAAAGAATTTTTTTGTGTTAAACGTATTTTTTTCGTGGAGAAAAAAATAGTATGTATATATATGTGCATAAAAAAGGTGAAAATAAATAGATCCCGTTGGAAAATATTGCAAGGTATATATTTTTGCTGTCAATGATCACCGTTACCCACATCCATATATTTGCATTATCGAAGCATATACATAAAATACATTAACAAACAGCACAAAGTTGAAAAAAAAATCACTTTGCCATATACCAGCATACACGGTAATAAATAATACATTATATTAAATACATATTGGCACATCTCACAACAAAAAAATTATATCACCGTCATTTAGTGGCACTATCATTATTTTTTGGGTGTACACATTTCTCACAGCAAGAATAACAGAAATATTTATAATAACAATATCATCATTACAACAAGCACCACACACATCTCTCAAGTAAACGAAAATATATACAAACACACACAGCGTACATTGTTCAAACCACGGTTAGCCAGTGGGGAGAATATAACACAAAGAAGAAACGAAAAGAATAATAACAATAACACGGCATATGAACCGCTCTCTATACACTCGAGAAAAAATATTAGTTCATCATTTATAGGGTGTAGACCCAAAGAAAAAAATTAGTAATTTTAACAAAAATAATGAAAAATTCTAATGAAATTAATATACTAACACAATATTGATTACACACTCATCTCATATATATCCAACTAAATGTAAATATTTTTTCCAGCAAAAAAAAAAATATAATAAAGAGTTAGTGCTAAAAGAATGTGCCAGTGACGAAAAAATTAATAATAATAATTTGAATTATAATAGCTACGGTGCTCGTCTCAATTAATATTTTGAATTAAAAAAACAAAAAAAAAAGATTTTTCTGTGGAAATACGCTCACATGATTGAGTGCTATTTTATTACATTTATTGCAATTTTGATTGCGCAATTAATTGAAATTCAGTCAATTATTCTATTGAATTAAATTCTCATCGGATTTTAACAAGCTTGTTTTCTCGTGAATTACGGTTTGGTAGTCACCCACTAAAACTACAACTACATGAAAGCATTTTGAAATTCGTAAGGTTTGAAAGTTTTGAGAAATTTCTGGAAGTAGATAAATTTGAAGACTGGTGTAGCAAATTCGTCGTCTGAACCAAGATTATTTGCTTATAAGGAATTGCTCGACTCAATAAAGATTGAAGTGAAGAACGAATAAAATTATTTTTGCCTAAGTCAGTGGTTAGTTCAAAACAGTTTCATCTCGAGTGTTCGAATATAATTAAAATTGAATATGTCCGTTTCTGAAAACGTTGCCACTGATACCATGAAAGCATCGACATCGTCAAAGATTACTCCCAGTAATGGGCCTAAAGCATCGATTTCTGCGAAGAGTATAACGCAGACATCTCCAGAACATGATGTGTTTTTGTTTGAATGCGATCATTTGATAAATTTTTGCGAACAGTTTGATCAAAGTGATATTACAGATCAAACTGACTCAGTTTTACAAGTCAAATTAAATGATTTAGAGCAAAGGTGGTTGAATTTGCAGAACGCATACAAAAATGTTATGTTGTCTCCTAAGTCAGCTAATGTCAAAGATTTTATAGAAAATGCAAAGATCAATTTTAATGCTAGTTCTGAAGCATATTACACAGCGAGATCACAAATTGAAGATATTTTAAGAATTTCTGGTGCTCAGAATCATCAAGGTGCTAGGCAAAGTGTGCTCCCAATTAATTTACCCCAGTCGTCTCTTGATAATTCCCCTATTTGTATAAAGGTTCCTCCGTATGACACCGAGATATTTTTAGGTGGTTATGAAGAATGGCCTTCTTTCCGTGACATGTTCACAGCGGCCTATGTCAACCACACAAAATTGTCCCAGGCTCAAAAACTTTATCACATGCGAAATAAAAGTAAAGGTCCTGCGGGTGCTATAGTGAAGCGATATCCTCTCTGCGATGACAATTTTCAATTGGCGTGGAATGCGCTCAAATCTCGATATGAGAAAAAAAGGGTCCTTGTAGATAATCAACTCAAAATTTTGTTTAACATTCCTGTTGCCACGGTGGAAAATAGCGAGTCCATTCAAAAGGTCCATTCTACAGTAAGTGACTGTCTTTGCACACTAAAAACACTCAATGTCGACATAGAAAGTTGGGATGCAATCTTAATATACTGGGTCTCTACTAAATTACCTGATGAAACTCTACCTCTGTGGGAGCAATCGCTCAAATCTCATCGAGAATTGCCAACCTGGGTACAACTAGATGAATTCCTCATAAATCGGTTCGAAGTAGTTGAACGCATCTCAAGCATTCGGCATTCAAAGGAGACTCAATCCTCAGCTTCTCATATGTTTTCGAAAAAACAACAAAATTCTTCTCAGGAAAGGGTTGATCTCAAATGTTCCTATTGCAAGACGAATCATCAGCTCAGGTCGTGTCAAGAATTTCGAAAGTTGTCAATTCAGCAACGGGTAGATTTTGTTGTCAAAAATAATGTATGTCTTAACTGTTTATCATCTGGTCACATGAAAGGAAACTGTAAAAGCAATAATACGTGTTTGGTTTGCCATAAAGATCATCACACACTTCTCCACATAAATAAATCTTCTTCAGAAAACTTCTCCGAAGATATGCGCATTGACTCAAATAAAAATTTTTTCAAGCCAATTCACACGACTACTCCTGAAAGTCCATCAACATCTAATTTAAAACGCTCGTCTCAAGTTCACGCCAATTTTTGCACAGATAACAACACAATTCTTCTACGAACAGCGCTAGTTCAAATCGAACACAGGGGCGAATTATTCACTTTAAGAACATTGATTAATCCTGGATCGCAAAGAACTTTCCTATCAGAAAGGATTCGAAATTTATTGCAAATTCGAAATTACTGGTGTTGGAAGCCAGAAACAGACTTCCAAAAAGGAGTGTGAATTAATTATTGTCGCCCTGAAACATAATATGCGATTTTCTATAACAGCAATCGTATTACCTAAAGTAGTCAAATCTCTTCCCTCTGCCACTTTTGAAGTTGCTAACCCTCAGGATCTAGCAGATATCGATTTAGCTGATCCATCATTTAACAAGTCGTCTCAAATCGATCTCATTTTGGGCAATGATTCTGAAAGATTTATAAACCTAGAGGGTATTAAAAAGAATATATGTGGCAATGCATCTGCTTATAACACAATATTCGGTTGGGTGCTAAGTGGCCCAATGCAATTTGAACAAGTTTATTCGTTCACATCTCGAATAGTCGAATCTGAAAATTTTTTAATAAGCAATTTGCTAAGAAAATTTTGGGAACAGGAAGAGGTTCCTCGTACTCCACCCGTCTCAGTCTCAGATGAATTTTGTGAAGAATTCTATAAAAAAAACCACAACACGAACAGCTGATGGTCGTTATATGGTCCGATTGCCTTTTAAAAAGGAATTTTCCGATACATTGTTTCTTGGCTCTTCAAGGTACACAGCCTTAGCCCAATATACGCGCCTGGAACAAACCATGTCAAGTAATAATGAATTAGCAACTGAATTAACGCAGTTTTAAGTGAATATTTGTCATTAGATCACATGGAAGAAACCTCGTCTCATGAATTATGCATAGAAGGCAAATACTTATCCTTTTATCTCCCACACCATGCAGTTGTTCGACCAGAACATAAAAGCACAAAAGTACGAGTAGTTTTCAACGCATCTCGAAAATCAAAGTCAGGTTTTTCTCTTAACGATGTCCTTCATACAGGACCCACTCTCCAAACAGACTTAACGTCAGTAATACTTAATTGGCGAAAGTATCCTTATGTCTTCAGCGGAGACATCCAAAAAATGTATAGACAAATTCTTATACATCCACACGATAGATCATTTCAGAGAATTCTCTTTCGAACCAGTCCCGAAGATATGGTCAAAGATTACAACTTAAAAACTGTCACATTCGGTGTAAATTGCGCACAGTTCCTTGCTATACGCACGCTATTGCAATTATCAGAAGACTCGAAAAATGAATATCCTAACGTCCATCAAATAATTCAGAGAGAAACATACGTTGACGATGTTCTAACTGGAGGTTTCACGGTGGAAGAAGCAATAAATAATCAGAAAGATCTTATTTCGGTTCTTAGTAGTGCAGGTTTTCCTTTCAAAAAGTTTACGACAAACGACAAAAATCTTCTCTCGACACTCTCTTCTGAAGATCTTTATCACTCTGAATTTCTGAGCTTACAAGAAAATAGTTCGACTAAAACACTTGGTATTAAATGGAATGCATTAACAGACACTACGTACAAACGTGCGTTAAAGGTTTTTGCTTATATTGGCCGGTTTTATCAAAATAGCATAAGCAAACGGCGCAATTTTTCAAAAGTATCCGACGAAAAGTTATCGCACTCCGATTTCGCCTTTGCTAAAAATCGCCTCATAATTTACTATCAACGAAAATTTTATGAAGAAGAATACAAGTGTCTGGAAAGCAACATGGAAATATCGACAAAAAGCTCCCTAAAGTCTCTTAACCCGTTTTTGGATGAAAAAGGGATAATGAGAGTTAACGGCCGGCTAGCTAATTCTTCCTTGCCATACAATGAACGGTTCCCAATAATTATTCCTAACAAATCCAGATTTTGTCGGTTATATCTAGAGCATTTGCACCTTTGTCTGGCTCACGCTGATTGTAATTTAATGTGTAGATTGGTTCAAACGGAATTCTACATTTCTCGTCTCAAACCAAAAGTTAAAAGCATCATTCACAAATGCAAAATCTGTCTCATCTACAAGCAAAAGTGTTGTTCGCAAATTATGGCTCCATTACCACCTGAACGGTGTACTTTGACTCCCCCTTTTCACATCACAGGTATAGATTTTGCAGGCCCGTTTGAATTAAAAAGTTCTATTTTGCGTCAATCGCCCATACTTAAAGGCTATGTATGCTTATTCGTCTGCTTTACCACGAAAGCTATTCATTTAGAGCCCTGTTCCGAATTGTCAACGATCGCCTTTGAGGCCGCACTGGCTCGGTTCGTTGGGAGGCGAGGACTACCCTCTCGGATAGTATCTGACAATGGTAAAAATTTCCTTGGTGCTAGTCGACGACTAGCAAGAGAGTTTTGCGTATTTCTAAAATCCACCGCTCAAGACGTTTCAGACAAGTATGCTGCTTATGGCTTCGAATGTAAGTTTATTCCACCCCATGCTCCACATATGGGTGGGTTATGGGATTCAGCTGTGAAAAGCTTCAAGCACCACTTTAAACGAATTGCCGGTGCTCATCGGTTTACTTTTGAACAGTTTTCAACAGTATTAGCAAGAATCGAGGGAGTTCTAAATTCGCGTCCTATATCTGCTATATCTGAAGATCGCTCCGATTTCACCGCCTTGACTCCTGGGCATTTTCTTCGAGGTTCCCCGATTATGGCGTTAACAGAACTTAGTAATCAAAACATGTCTATCATAAATAGGTGGCTCAGATTGAAGGCAATTCATCAACAATTTTCCGTCAGGTGGAAAGAAGACTACTTAAAGTCACTACAAAAACGTTACAAATGGAGACGTTCAACTCCTAATCTTAAAGTCGGTGATTTAGTCGTGGTTATGGATGATTTGTTGCCTCCTAGCGAATGGAGACTTGGTAGAATCACGAATACGCATAGCGGATCAGATACGCAGGTCAGAGTAGTGGAAGTAAGGACTGCTTCTGGCACCATAACTCGCCCAATTGTCAAGCTCTGCTACTTGCCACTGTTGGATGATGACACATCCGACTAACACATCAACTAAAAAAAAAAAATATTTCTATTTCAGCTCTAATTTCCCCCTATTAAATGGTAACCATATCACTTCTCATTCCACCTCACTTCATCCTTATATATTCCTTTTCATACAGTGAAATGGGCCGTACTAATTCATATCCCATTTCAGGTCAATCAATAGCCACGAAGTGTACAAATGTGTTGTTTGCAACCAGCGGCACTCCTTGCGTTTCTGCCAGCAGTTCATTATGATGCGGGTTCCAGCGAGGCGAAACGTCATCCGAAAATTTAAATACTGCCTGAACTGCTTGGCCAAGAGTCACACGGTACGAGACTGCCACTCGAAGGACGTCTGCCGTAAATGTGGTTACCAACATCACACCATGCTGCACCCTGAATCGCAGGGAAACTTTCGGCCAAATGTGCATGGTCGACTGGCACTGCCCAGCGGAGAAGAGAGCCCATCCCGGGAGCTGGTTCCGCGCAGAACCTCTCCGAATCCTGCATCGCAGCGGAACAACCGACGACCAAATCGTCAACATCGACCACCACAGCAACAACGACAACAATCGTCACATCAACCCCAGCGTCGGCAGTCGCGCAATAACTCCCAAACCTACACCCGTCGCCGCTACCGTCAGCCCCAGAGTGTCGATATTCGAAGCGTGGTAATGCCCAACCAACGTCTCCTTTCACAGGCCATAAAATCTCTGGCGTCTGTGCTGTGTGTCTCCACATCCGTTGCACAGGTGCAAGGCCGGGGCCATGGACAAATTCGCTGAATTCGCCACATTTATAAAATGAATACCCTTAGTTTAAGAATTGAACTACTGAATTATTGTGAATTGTATCAAAACAAATTGTACTAGGTTAAGTAAAATGAATTGTACCCGTAGTTTAAGTACTCTCGTTAAGTTAATCTCTTTTTAACGAATCTACTCTAAAGCGCCGCTTACCCAGTCAAATGACACTTATCATTGAATCACTCTTGTAACTGACTCGCACTGGTAAGCATCTCATCTCTCTCTCAATAAACCAATAGTAGTTTTACGTTTTGTAACGTTTCTAAGAAAATTACTAACTGGTTTTATTTTCTCTTTCTTATTTTCGCTAATTATTCCTCATTGGCTATGAGGAATAATTCATCAAGCTAAAATCTATCATACAGTCCACTCAGCACTGTTGGGATATCTCGTGCATTATTTATCGCTCTCTGCTTATTTACCTACAGCGGAATCCCAGCAACACAAACCCATAAGCAACTACGGCATTTTTTCAGTTATATAGGGGCTATACGAAGACATGGACATGCATAGACAATTTTCTGTCTTAATCTGTTATATGGGGGATATAAGAAGACGTGGACATGCACAAACAATTTTCTGTCTAAGGCTGTTGTATCCATTACGAACGTCAAACACCAAATTTGAAACCATTGCGTTGAATAATGTCGCTAAAATCATCAAAATGCCGAATATCGGGCGGTACCTTTATATGGGGGCTATACGAAGACGTGGACCTGCACAGACAATTTTCTGTCAAAGGCTGTAGTATCCATTACGAACTTAAACACTAAATTTGAAACAATTTCGTTGAATAATGGCGTTAAAATCATCAAAATACCGAAAAAAGGGAGCTACCATTATATGGGGTTATACCAAAACGTGGACCTAGAGCACCCAAAAGTGCTGCAGACATAATACACATTCGAGTAAAATTTTATCAACCAAATTAATTTCGTTCGGAAGCTAGAGTGATTTCCACAGATGGACGGATATCATTAAATTGACATAGAATTTCATGCTGATAAAGAATATATATACTTTGTCGGGTCTTAACAGTATATTTCAAGGAGTTGCAAACGGAATGACAAACTTAATATACCCTCCATACTATGGTGGAAGGTATAAAAATCAGTGTTGTTCCCATGTCTATTCCCACGAAACAAAAATTCACTACGGGGGTACCCTAAATTAACAAACTATTTGGAAGAAGGAAATATAATAAATAAAGCTACGGCACGCTGACCCATATCGTCATCCAGCAATCGTGACAATTTCCAACAGAAGTGTGCGTTTTGGCCAAAACTGGTCCGTTTGAAATTTTTTTTTTTGGTTTTTAATTTTAATTTTTTAATCATAAGCATCGAAAACGTGATTGCCTGTAAAAGTCTTCGAAAAAGTAGAAACTTCTAAATAACTGTAATATTCCACATAATGGGTTCCAAGTTGGTTTATTATAGATTATTATAGATTAAGGTAGTATTTTTGAAACATTCCTGTCATTCTGGAACAGAGCAATAATATTAGATTTCATTTCTACAAAAATATAAATTATTTTCTTTGTACAATTTAGAATCAACATTTGACACCATTATAGATGTTTTCAGATCAGATGATTATAAAACAAAAACTGTTATCGCATTATAGCCAAGCTTTAATTCATTGCTGTGTATAAAGATAACTTATTATATTAATGACCTTTCTAGACTGAAATTCTGCAACCAAACTTCTGTGGCTTAATCATTTCTGCAGCAGAAGGCTGATGCTTATGAAATGTGTACACCGATGTCTCAAATAACATGCTTGTATATGCGTTCTGGTTTTTGTCAAAAATAGAACAGTGTTTGCATTTTTGTTCCTAGAACATTACATCTTTTACCCAAGTGACGAGATCGTAAGCCAATAGAAGAGGAACCAAAGAATTAAATTAAAATTTTTTTTTTGGGAAACCCTCTAATTTTTACAATTGTACTTATGGAATGGATGGAGTTGAGCATTATATGTCGTTTTTCTATATTCTCTTTTATTGAAGGGCTAACAACTCAAAATTAAATCTACAGTGCACCGCCACAACGCAAGTTCAAAAAGGTGTGAGTCGTAAATATAGAGGAAACCAAAAAGTGAGAAAAAGTTTCACATAAATTACTGATATCCGTCGGTGGATAAGTGAAGAAGAAAAAACAAAAAAGAATGAAATATGTTATAAGAAAAAGAAATCAGTTGCTCCTATACCTGTTTCTAAAATACCGATACATCTCTCTGAGGGAATCCAAGACTGACGTGACCACAAAAAACATGGTGGATGCATTGTGGTAGACACAAAACATTTCAAAGCTCACCGCAAAAAAGAGATGTTATCGGGGAGCAAGGGCATAAGTTCAAGGTAATCAGAAAGATGAGATGAACAGAAAGAAGGATTGAAGCATAAACTTACGCTGTTATAATACGATGTCATAATACATCTGAGGGGAAGAAATCCAAATTTAGCATGCAGAAGGGACGAATCTGTCCGGTAAACTCGGAAAAAAAACGGAGATATGAATTTTTATAAGAAGGACTAAAATTCAGAATTAGATATTTAGCGATGTCGGTCTCTCTGTCTTTTAGGTTAAAATTTTGCACACATGTGTATTTTTTCCAGAAGACAGATTATGTTCGTTAATAGGGCCATGTCGTATAGCCCCACGTCTTCACGTTTTAGCGAGATAATTCACCGGAATTGCGTCAATTCGTATTTGAAATTCATAAAAATTGTCTATGCAGGTCCACATCTTCGTATGGCCCTTCTCTTTTCTCTCTTGATATTAGAACGATTATTCATTATACCCCACCTTGGAAAGGAGGGTATATTAACTTTGTCCTTCCGTTTGTAACATCCCTAAATATTCCTCGTAGACCCCATAAAGCATGTATATTCATAATCAGCATAAAATTCTAAGTCGACTTTTGATGATTTGTGCCACATTTTTTTTTTCACCGATGTGTCTAAAAGTTGGCATTTCTTAGTCATGATGGGTTCTACCTCCGGTGGCGAAACATTGTATGTATAGGTCCACGTTTCTGTATATCCCCCTAAAACGGTACCTCCCGACAGTCGACATCTTGAAGATTTTTGCCACATTTTTTCACGGATTTGTCTAAAAATTGTTATTTGTTGGTCATAATGGGTTCTAGCTCCGGTGGCAGAAAATTGAATATTTTGTTCAAGGTTTTCCTATAGCGCACATATAATGGTACCAACCTATATTCGGTATTTTGATAATCCTGGTCTCATTTACCCACGAAATTGTTTTAAATTTGCTATTTTAGAAGATTTGATAGATGACAATCTTAAAGCCTAAAATTTTCTATGGAGGTTCCCGTTTTGGAATGGCCCCCATATAACGGCCTAACCCACCTTATGGTTTTTTGAAAAATTTAACAGCATTATCCAACTGGTCTTTCGGTATTTGTAGTTTAAAGTGGAACACGTTCGAATTCAGATATTTTATAAAAAAATGTTTCATGTACCCACTGGTGGAGCATATTAAAAGTTTGGCCCGGCCGACTTCATGGTTTTTACTTGTTTTTGTCCTAATGGGTGGTCTTAATGGGTCTTCGTCATCGTACAGCCCTATATATTACGGTATTGATTAAAAAGTCTTTTTCAACGATTATTTTTTTCTGAGAATTTCAAGTTCCTTTCAAATGGCGGAGGGTATTAAAAAAGCCCTGCCGAACTAAGCTGATTTTTTAGTTGTTAACTTACTGTAAATAAAAATATGCAAGCTTTTACTTATAAAACAACTAATTATGAAAATATACGTTCAAATAAACTTTTTTTGTAAAATTAAGATTTGTAAAATGTACCTCCACGTCATAAAATGCGGCCCATATTCCACCTACACTGTTAAAGTTGAAAGACAAAGAATATACTTAGAAATAAACAATATGCTAACATCATTTCACAACACCCATTGTTTCAGCGATAAGTTTCTCGACTATTATAACAATTCATCGAAAACCGCTAATTTTCATTATTTAGAAATTCCAATATATTGTGTTTTATTTCTCTTTTTATTTATTTTCACTGCTCCGCAACATCCTTGATCTCATCCAGCCGAAACAAGTGCTTCCAGCAACAAAATAAACTAACCTACTTCTACTTTCCCTTTTTAAAAAGGTTTGATTTCGTTAAAAACAGCAGCAACCAGTACCTACCATCCCACACTCGCAGCCTTTACGTCCATCCTTTCATATATTTTCATTTTATTTATAATCTCATCATTAAAAATGTACGTACCTGCTATTTAGTGAGCATAAATCGCGAGTTTTTCGTTTTGAAATAAAAATTACAAAAACAATGAACAGAGTACTTAACTATGGTCGTTTTTACAAGTGTCCGTCGGTAAATCGAAAGTGTCATACATTCCCAACAGTGCCGGTTTTGTAATTCGTGTAGTAATTCTCTTCATGAATATTACACTCTTAATACCCGCTCTTTGTTGTGTTATGCGTGAAGAAAATATGAGCAAAAAGCGTTAATTGCAATACATAAGCATGATCAATGATTTTATTGTGGTTGTTTTTGATTATTTCGTGATCTTTGGCATAAAGAAGAACAAAATAAACACTAACAACATAACATAATAGTATAATAGGTCTGTTCGGCAAAAAGTTGAAAATTTGTTTATTAGGTCTGTTCGGACTAAACATGTAAACATGTATTTTTCGAAAAATCGTGCAGTTTTCTACACTTAGCGAAACAAAGTTAGTCAAATTTGCAAATATTTTTTCAAGTTTTTAGTATATTTTTTAAACTCATACAACCAAGCGTGTATTATTCCATACACAGTTAAAATCTTCCCGATTTTCATTACTCCGAGAAAATTTATTTACATTTTCTAATTACTTTTTTTTAAATTTAAAAAAATTTATTAGTGGAGAACGATGGTAATGTTTACCAGGGGGTAAGGCAGAGAATACCTAGGTTTCGGAAACATTACCATCGTTCTCCACTAATAAACAAACGTTGTTTTTATAAAAACAACAATAAAGGGATAAAGCCTGACCATTTTGCAACAACAAAATACTACGGTATCCCGAACAAACAAGCCACACTGTTCTAAAAAAAAAATATTTATGTGGTTGGGTGCGAACAGCGCGAAATGCTTTTATATGTTAGTGAATGCTATCATATACAAGATAGCATTCACTAACAGATAAAAGCATTTCGTGCTGTTCCAATAAAAATTTAAAAAAAATATTGACTCAATTTTCGTTGAGTTTCACCAATTTTAAGTTGGTTTACATTGAAACTTTAGATTTTGCCCTCTTTCAAATTCATTTTTTATTTGACTGTATTTCTAAATTTTTCTAATTCACAATGCCACAAACTCCATGTGATTTCTTTATTAGAGCAACTGATGCTCTGGTAAAATTTGAAGCCAACTTTACTTCTCTTCGAGAGGAAGAGTTGGACATATATTCCCTTGATGTTCAGGCCGCCGAGGCAAGGGGATTGTGGGGTAAAGTGAAGGAAATATTCGAACAATTTCTTACATATCTCCAAATTTCTGAAGATGCTGAAAGAGAAGACATCACATATGCAGAAAGTAAATATGACGTTGCGTATAAGGCATATGTAAATTTCAATAATATTAGATTTCATTTCTACAAAAATATAAATTATTTTCTTTATACAATTTAGAATCAACATTTGACACCATTATAGATGTTTTCAGATCAGATGATTATAAAACAAAAACTGTTATCGCATTATAGCCAAGCTTTAATTCAATGCTGTGTATAAAGATAACTTATTATATAAATGACCTTTCTAGACTGAAATTCTGCAACCAAACTACTGTGGCTTAATCATTTCTGCAGCAGAAGGCTTATGCTTATGAAATGTGTACACCGATGTCTCAAATAACATGCTTGTATATGCGTTCTGGTTTTTGTCAAAAATAGAACAGCGTTGGCATTTTTGTTCCTAGAACATTACATCTTTTACCCAAGTGACGAGATCGTAAGCCAATAGAAGAGGAACCAAAGAATTAAATTAAGATCATATACATGATAGCATTCACTAACAGATAAAAGCATTTCGTGCTGTTCCAATAAAAATTTGAAAAAAATGAATTGACTCAATTTTCGTTGAGTTTCACCAATTTTAAGTTGGTTTACATTGAAACTTTAGATTTTGCCATCTTTCAAATTCATTTTTTATTTGACTGTATTTCTTAATTTTTCTAATTCACAATGCCACAAACTCCATGTGATTTCTTTATTAGAGCAACTGATGCTCAGGTAAAATTTGAAGCCAACTTTACTTCTCTTCGAGAGGAAGAGTTGGACATATATACCCTTGATGTTCAGGCCGCCGAGGCAAGGGGATTGTGGGTAAAGTGAAGGAAATATTCGAACAATTTCTTACATATCTCCAAATTTCTGAAGATGCTGAAAGAGAAGACATCACATATGCAGAAAGTAAATATGACGTTGCGTATAAGGCATATGTAAATTTCAATAATATTAGATTTCATTTCTACAAAAATATAAATTATTTTCTTTATACAATTTAGAATCAACATTTGACACCATTATAGATGTTTTCAGATCAGATGAATATAAAACAAAAACTGTTATCGACTTTTCTAGACTGAAATTCTGCAACCAAACTACTGTGGCTTAATCATTTCTGCAGCAGAAGGCTGATGCTTATGAAATTAAGAATTAAATTAAGATTTTTTTTTTTTTTGGGAAACCCTCTAATCTTTACAATCGTACTTATGGAATGGATGGAGTTGAGCATTATATGTCGTTTTTCTATATTCTCTTTTATTGAAGGGCTAACAACTCAAAATTAAATCTAAAGTGCACCGCCACAACGCGAGTTCAAAAAGGTGTGAGTCGTAAAAATAGAGGAAACCAAAAAGTGAGAAAAAGTTTCACATAAATTACTGATATCCGTCGGTGGATAAGTGAAGAAGAAAAAACAAAAAAGAATGAAATATGTTATAAGAAAAAGAAATCAGTTGCTCCTATACCTGTTTCTAAAATACCGATACATCTCTCTGAGGGAATCCAATTTGAGAAAAGACTGACGTGACTACAAAAAACATGGTGGATGCATTGTGGTAGACACAAAACATTTCAAAGCTCACCGCAAAAAAGAGATGTTATCGGGGAGCAAGGGCATAAGTTCAAGGTAATCAGAAAGATGAGATGAACAGAAAGAAGGATTGAAGCATAAACTTACGCTGTTATAATACGATGTCATAATATATCTGAGGGGAAGAAATCAAAATTTAGCATGCAGAAGGGACGAATCTATCCGGTAAACTCGGAAAAAAACGGAGATATGAATTTTTATAAGAAGGACTAAAATTCAGAATCAGATATTTAGCGATGTCGGTCTCTCTGTCTTTTAGGTTAAAATTTTGCACACATGTGTATTTTTTCCAGAAGACAGATTATGTTCGTTAATGGGGCCATGTCGTATAGTCCCACGTCTTCACGTTTTAGCGAGATAATTCACCGGAATTGCGTCAATTCGTATTTGAAATTCATAATGGATACTTTAACCCATTAAAAAAAATTGTCTATGCAGGTCCACATCTTCGTATGGCCCTTCTCTTTTCTCGGTACGTTGATGATATTAGAACGATTATTCATTATACCCCACCTTGGAAAGGAGGGTATATTAACTTTGTCCTTCCCTTTGTAACATCCCTAAATATTCCTCGTAGACCCCATAAAGCATGTATATTCATAATCAGCATAAAATTCTAAGTCGACTTTTGATGATTTTTGCCACATTTTTTTTTCACCGATTTGTCTAAAAGTTGGCTTTTCATAGTCATGATGGGTTCTACCTCCGGTGGCGAAACATTGTATGTATAGGTCCACGTTTCTGTATAGCCCCCTAAAACGATACCTCAAGATATTCGGCATCTCGAAGATTTTTGCCACATTCTTTCACGGATTTGTCTAAAAATTGTTATTTGTTGGTCATAATGGGTTCTAGCTCCGGTGGCAGAAAATTGAATATTTTGTTCAACGTTTTCATATAGCGCACATATAATGGTACCAACCGATATTCGGTATTTTGATAATCCTGGTCTCATTTACCCACGAAATTGTTTTAAATTTGCTTTTATAGAAGATTTGATAGATGACAATCTTAAAGCCTAAAATTTTCTATGGAGGTTCCCCTTTTGGTATGGCCACCATATAACGGCCTAACCCACCTTATGGGTTTTTGAAAAATTTAACAGCATTATCCAACTGGTCTTATCGGTATTTGTAGTTTAAAGTGGAACACGTTCGAATTCAGATATTTTATAAAAAAATGTTTCATTTACCCACTGGTGGAGCATATTAAAAGTTTGGCCCGGCCGACTTCATGTTTTTTACTTGTTTTTATTCAAATGGGTGGTCTTAATGGATCTTACAGAGTGTGACAAATTGCGTATGCAGGTCCTCGTCATCGTACAGCCCTATATATTACGGTATTGATTAAAATAGTATTTTTCAACGATTAATTTTTTCTGAAAATTTCATTTCCTTTCAAATGGCGGAGGGTATTAAAAAGACGCTGCCGAACTAATATGATTTTTTAGTTGTTAACTTATTGTAATTAAAAATATGCAAGCTTTTACTTATAAAACAACTAATTATGAAAATATACGTTCAAATAAACTTTTTTTGTAAAATTAAGATTTGTAAAATGTACCTCCACGTCATAAAATGCGGCCCATATTCCACCTTCACTGTTAAAGTTGAAATACAAAGAATATACTTAGAAATAATCAACATGCTAACATCATTTCACAACACCCATTGTTTCAGCGATAAGTTTCTCGACTATTATAACAATTCATCGAAAACCGCTAATTTTCATTATTTAGAAATTCCAGTATATTGTGTTTTATTTCTCTTTTTATTTATTTTCACTGCTCCGCAACATCTTTGATCTCATCGAGCCGAAACAAGTGCTTCCAGCAACAAAATAAACTAACCTACTTCTTCTTTCCCTTTTTAAAAAGGTTTGATTTCGTTAGAAACAGCAGCAACCAGTACCTACCATCCCACACTCGCAGCCTTTACGTCCATCCTTTCATATATTTTCATTTTATTTATAATCTCATCATTAAAAAGGTACGTACCTGCTATTTAGTGAGCATAAATCGCGAGTTTTTCGTTTTGAAATAAAAATAAAATTACAAAAACAATGAACAGAGTACTTAACTATGGTCTTTTTACAAGTGTCCGCCGGTAAATCGAAAATGCCGGTTTTGTAATTCGTGTAGTAATTCTCTTCATGAATATTACACTCTTAATACCCGCTCTTTGTTGTGTTATGCGTGAAGAAAATATGAGCAAAAAGTGTTTATTGCAATACATAAGCATGATCAGTGATTTTACTGTGGTTGTTTTTGTTTATTTCGTGATCTTTGGCATAAAGAAGAACAAAATAAACACTAACAACATAACATAATAGTATAATAGGTCTGTTCGGGCAAAAAGTTGAAAATTTGTTTATTAGGTCTTTTCGGACCAAACATGTAATCAATAGTTTTGGAAATTGTTCGAGTCCGTATAAAGTTCACCCTAAATGCGGTCGTTTCGATATCTAATAATAATTTTTGTTATTATAATATATTATTACTAAATATATTTATTATTTTTAATTTTTTAAATTTTTCTTTGAAGTTGTTGTTCTTTTTGGAAAAATATTTATTATTTTGAACTGTAGCGTGCATCCTACAGTCCGTGCCCCCTAGAGTCGGTAAGAATCCTTTCATATATTTTCATTTTATTTATAATCTCATCATTAAAAAGGTACGTACCTGCTATTTAGTGAGCATAAATCGCGAGTTTTTCGTTTTGAAATAAAAATAAAATTACAAAAACAATGAACAGAGTACTTAACTATGGTCGTTTTTACAAGTGTCCGCCGGTAAATCGAAAATGCCGGTTTTGTAATTCGTGTAGTAATTCTCTTCATGAATATTACACTCTTAATACCCGCTCTTTGTTGTGTTATGCGTGAAGAAAATATGAGCAAAAAGTGTTTATTGCAATACATAAGCATGATCAGTGATTTTACTGTGGTTGTTTTTGTTTATTTCGTGATCTTTGGCATAAAGAAGAACAAAATAAACACTAACAACATAACATAATAGTATAATAGGTCTGTTCGGGCAAAAAGTTGAAAATTTGTTTATTAGGTCTTTTCGGACCAAACATGTAATCAATAGTTTTGGAAATTGTTCGAGTCCGTATAAAGTTCACCCTAAATGCGGTCGTTTCGATATCTAATAATAATTTTTGTTATTATAATATATTATTACTAAATATATTTATTATTTTTAATTTTTTAAATTTTTCTTTGAAGTTGTTGTTCTTTTTGGAAAAATATTTATTATTTTGAACTGTAGCGTGCATCCTACAGTCCGTGCCCCCTAGAGTCGGTAAGAATATTAAGCAAAATTAATTTTCTTATAGATTTTTTTGGCGATTTGTTTTGGTTTTGTGATTATTTCTTATCGGGAATAATTTTGTTGGGTACATTTCCATATACATAATCAAATTCTCTGTATTTTTCGAAAAATCGTGCAGTTTTCTACACTTAACGAAACAAAGTTAGTCAAATTTGCAATTATTTTTTCAAGTTTTTAGTATATTTTTTATACTTATACAACCAAGCGTGTATTATTCCATACACAGTTAAAATCTTCCCGATTTTCATTACACCGAGAAATTTTATTTACATTTTCTAATTACTTTTTTTTTTTAAATTTAAAAAAATTTATTAGTGGAGAACGATGGTAATGTTTACCAGGGGGGGAATACCTAGGTTTCGGAAACATTACCATCGTTCTCCACTAATAAACAAACGTTGTTTTTATAAAAACAACAATAAAGGGATAAAGCCTGACCATTTTGCAACAACAAAATACTACGGTATCCCGAACAAACAAGCCACACTGTTCTAAAAAAAAAAATATTTATGTGGTTGGGTGCGCACAGCGCGAAATGCTTTTATCTGTTAGTGAATGCTATCATATACAAGATAGCATTCACTAACAGATAAAAGCATTTCGTGCTGTTCCAATAAAAATTTTAAAAAAATATTTTCGTTAAGTTTCACCAATTTTAAGTTGGTTTACATTGAAACTTTAGATTTTGCCATCTTTCAAATTCATTTTTTATTTGACTGTATTTCTAAATTTTTCTAATTCACAATGCCACAAACTCCATGTGATTTCTTTATTAGAGCAACTGATGCTGAGGTAAAATTTGAAGCCAACTTTACTTCTCTTCGAGAGGAAGAGTTGGACATATATTCCCTTGATGTTCAGGCCGCCGAGGCAAGGGGATTGTGGGGTAAAGTGAAGGAAATATTCGAACAATTTCTTACATATCTCCAAATTTCTGAAGATGCTGAAAGAGAAGACATCACATATGCAGAAAGTAAATATGACGTTGCGTATAAGACATATGTAAATATCATTGCTTCAGTCAATCGAAAATTGGACCAACTACGTGCCATACAGGAAAATTTTTATCCTTCGCTTCCGGATCAAAGAACCTACCACCATTTGATATAGATATTTTAACGGCGATTTCCTTTCCTGACCTACCTTTACGGATCTTTTCTCTGCGGTATACATCAACATACAACAGTCGACTTAGTAACATTGAACAATTGTGACAGGTGAGAAGCAAAAGACATAATATCAAACATTCCGCTGGCACACAAAGGCCATAAAAGAGACATATGACAATGTCCGAATCTTGGTTAACAACCAACTGAAATTGCTCTTTGATCTTCCAGTTCTCGATATTGAGTCCAGTGCTTGTTTGAAAAATCTACAATGAGCAATTAATGTATGTGTTTCGACTATGGCGATCTATGATGTTTCTACGAACGACTGAGATCCCATATTAGTCTTTATATGCATCCAAAGATTGTCTAAGCATACGGTCTCGCTTTGGGAACAGACGGTCAAAGACAAGTCTGCTTTGTCCGATTGGAAGTATTTGCATGGTATTCTTACGAAAAGGATGCAGACCCTTACGTGTCTCAGAGACATTCGTGGTATTGACTCATCAAAAACGGTTGAGGGAAAAGTGCAGACTCACTTAACAAAGTCCGCATCTTCTGTTACTTCTAGCTCTTCTTCATTTAAATCTTGCGTTCTCTGCCCTAAATTGGTTCATCCATTGTGTTTTTGCCCAGAGTTCAAAAAATTATCCACAGAAGGTCGGTTTTCAGCGCTCAAAGGCTTCAATTGTTGTCTGAACTGTCTGACGGTTGGCCATGAAGTTAAAAAATGTATACACAATTGTGGCAAATGTTACAAGCGACGTCACACACTTTTACAACGTGAGATGTCCAATCACGCAACTTCACCATCAGCGACTCCATCGTCATCAGCTTCTTATCAATCTTCGTCTCAATCCAATAATTAGAATCTAAATATTCTCTCGACTTCGTCAGGTATATCCCACTCTGTCAATAGGCAAATGTATCATATTTCGCAAAACAAGAATGTTGTTGTGGGTACGGCAATGGTGAATTTAATTCACCAAGGCATTATATACCGTGCTCTTGACTAATCGACCCAGCTTCTGCTCTCTACTATGTCCGCAAAAGCTACGATTTCTGGCGTTAACCATAGTGTCTCCACTACATCCAGAAAATTGAGCTCATTGGTTCATGCATAGTTTCACCTACCGACTCATAAATTTTCTTTGAAATCCAAGATCCAGTGTTTCCCGCTTCTTCTGGTTATTTAACCCCTATTTCAAAAGGTGGCCGTTGCATAGGTTCACCTATCGACTCATAAATTTTCTTTGAAATCCAAGCTCTAATGTTTCTCCCTTTTTCTGCTTATTTACCCCCTATTTCAAAATTCCCATCATTCCGGAATTCGCAGGCTTGGTCATACTAGGACCAACTGCTTACAACAATTTTTTTGAAAGAGGCTTCACTACTGAGAAAACCGCAAATTAAAACCATTAACGATGGGTTGGTCAGGGAATATTAAAATTAGACCACATGACTGGTTTCGTCTTCGTCAGAAAGCTCTACAGTTTGCCACCTTCCAAAGGGAATAGCAATATTATTTGTGTCCAACTCTTCAGTTGGACCTACTCCTACTTATTCTAAGATGGATACTTTTTCAATTTGTATTCAATTGCGACATAACGCAAATGTAGAGGCAGATTCGGGTCGATTCTGCTCATACTCCTCTCCAACGAATTTTATTTCGGGATTCTCCCAACAAACTATTTCAAGACTTTGAACTTTAAACGGTAACCTTCGGAGTAAACTGTGCTCCTCACTTTCGTGGTAGCTAATAGTTCAAAACCGATGGGTATTCGCTGGAATTCACAGTTGGACCATTTCTATTTCAGGATAAACCCGCTTGAACACCGGTCCAAATATACTAAACGGAAGTTCTGTCAACCATCGCCAACCTCTTCGATCCAGTAGGATGGTTAGGATCAGTAATTGTTGTAGCAAAAATCATCATGCAGCGTATTTGGCTCGACAACATTGGTTGGGACGATTTATTCCATCTTCGACAGAATGCGAAGGGTGTTAATTCCACATCCATTCCTCGTTGGGTCCAATATTCACCTCTTTGTCGTGTTGAACTGCATGTCTTTTCCGATGGAAAAGGCATACGCGGGGGTATATTGTAAAACAAAAGTAGCCCCGCTTAAGTCAATTACCTTACCTCGCTTAGAATTATGCGGTGCTTTATTAGCATCAGAACTACTTAAGAGTATTTTAAGTAAAATTGACATATATTTTAATAATTTCTTTTGTTGGACCGATTCTACGATCGTCATTTCTTGGCTTCAAAAAACTCCATATACATGGACTACTTTCGTTACCAATAGGGTGTTTGCATCAAAGAGAATGTTGAGCAAAATAAATGGTTTAATGTTCGTTCTGTGGACAATTGTGCTGAATTATGCAGCAGGGGGGGGGGGGTTCCACCTTCGGAGTTGGCCTCTTCTCAAATTTAGTGGCACGGTCCTCATTGGATTTTTTCACAATACGCATTCTTCTCATAGAGGTAAACATTATCATGAGGGTTCCCCTCCTAACAATTCAGAAATTCAAGCAGTAAAATTACGTCTTGCTGCGCTTGCTCAAAAGGCATACTATTCAGAGGAATATTATGCCTTAATTCATAAACGACCACTTAATTCCAAAAGTTCTATCTTATCTTTAAATCCATTTATAGATAAAGAATGGGTAATGAGATTGAACGGACGTATATCGCAGTCTCCGACTCTCTCCTATTCTGAACGGCATCCTATTCTCTTACCATATCTTAGTAAATTCGCAAGACTGTTGTTGGAACAAATTCATATAGATTCGCTCCATGGAGGCAACCAATTAATGCTCCGTATGTTTCACATGGATTACTGGATTCCTCGCGCTACTTGACTGATAAGGTCAACCATAAGATATTGCAAATTCTACACAAGTTATGGCATCTCTGCCTCCAGAAAGAACGGTTTTGGTCAGGCTTTTCAACTACACAGATATCGATTTCCTTTACAGGTAGATGTTGTAAAACTATAAACAAAATGTCTGTGTCTTCGAGTGCTTTTCTACGAAAGCAATACATTTAGAGCTGCCCTCGGATTGATTTACCACTACCTTCCTGGCTGCATATAATAGATTTATATCTCGTCGTGGATGTCCAAAGACTATCTACTCGGACAACGGCACTAACTTCGTTGGTGCAACTCGAGATATAAGGAGAATTTAAGCAATCATTAAATGAAATTCGTGATAAACTCCGATCAAAGTTTTCTTATCAAGAGCTTTCACGGAGATTTAACCCAGCTGGAGCTCCACAAATGGATGGACTTTGGGAAGCTGCAGTTAAAAGCTTTAAGACTCCTTTGAAGAATTTTCTTCACTGATAACAAGAATGAGACATGCTTCAATTCTCGTCCGCCCTGTCCCATGACTTATTCTCCTGACACTACGGTGGCCCTTACACCTGGGCATTTTCTTATCGGATCTCCGATCCTCGCTCCTCCAGAGCTCAGAATAAATGACTCTCCATTGGATATCGTTAACAGGTATAGAAAATTGAAAGTGCTCTCACAACAATTCTGCCTTCGTCGGAAGCAAGAATATTTAAAGAGCCTCGTTTCAAGTGGAAATTTCCGCAACGCGATATTCAACCGGACGATTTAGTGGTCTTTTGACAGGAAAATTTGCCTCCCGTAGCGTGGAAATTAATTGACGGTCATGTTGGCGTCCCTGATATTAAAACGGATAACAGTATTGTAAGATAACATGTAGTTTAGCTGGTCATTTTAGCCGACGAAGATTAAAATGTTCATCTCTCTACCATGCCATCCAGTTGTTTAGGCAGGTCCCATACCCTCGGAAAATGTTTAAGTCCACATCGTTGTCAGAAGTATAAAGGCGACCACCACACACTTTTTCACCTCAGCAAAAGGCCTACATAGTATCAACCTTCCACCTTGTGATATTGATGTTGTCGATGGTGACATTCTTACTTGGCCAACATTTAGAGATTTATAGAGAAATTGTGAAAAACTAGTGGTGACGCACGAGAAATTATAAAAAAAATCCCTCTTAAAAAGTTTTAGCCTTGCATGGAAATTGTTAAAATATACCTTTGATAATGTTCGAACATTAGTTAACAATCAACTTAAGGCTCTATTGCTTCCAGAGCACCGTATCGAAAATAGCGCAAGTTTAAAAGAGGTATAAATGGCTGTGTCTCTTCTATGTCAATTTATGATATTGCAACTGACAATTGGGACCCAATATTAGTACTTCTTGGATTACAGGGGCTTTCCAAGAATACAGTAACGCTGTGGAAACAAGCTATTAAAGATAGATCAGCGTTGTCTTCGTGAAAAGATTTTTTGACAGAAAGAATTCAGGCGCTTATCCGTCTTAAAGATATTAAGGGAATAATTATAATTATATAACGACATCATACTCTGCTTCACCATGATACAGGGCAAATAAATATTTGTACGAGTACATCACAACCTTCTTCGTAATTGGTTAATGTTCCACGTTCCATTCAACCATCTTATTTAAATATACCTTCAACTTCATCAGATCAAACTTCGAATCCTGTAACTAGGCAGGTATTCCATTCCTCGCAATACAAGTCGGTTCTCTTGGGCACAGCAATAGTCAACATTGTCCATCAGGGTGTTAGATAACCTGCTCGTGCTCTTATAGATCCTGATAGATAGATCTTGCTATATCCAAAATTTCTACTCAAGCTACAATTTCAGGAATAAATCAAGTATTTTCACCAACGTCAATTATGTTCTTTACGTTAAGGATCTCCTGTAGACATTACATTATTTATGGAAATGCCTGCTTTAGTAGTTCCACCATATCTGACAATCATCAGGGCACGAGCAGGCTCTTATAGATCCTGCTTCTGAAGCATCATTTGTATTAGAAAGGTTACCACTGAGTCTTGCTATATCCACAATTTCTACTCAAGCTACAATTTCAGGAATAAATCAAGCAGTTTCACCAACGTCACGAAAATTATGTTCTTTACGTTAAGGATATCCTATAAACAGTACATTATTTGTGGAAATGACAGCTTTAGTAGTTCTAACCATATCTGGCAATCATCCTTCGTTTCCCATTTGGCTTTATTTCTAATATGACAAATCTACGTTTGGCAGCGAGAAATTTGTTTGACTGTCGTCCAGCAAAGATGTTAATAGGGGCTCACTTTTACCCAAAGATACTTCTTCCGGGATTCGCAGGCCAGCTTGGTCATACTAGAACCAATTGCTTACGACAATTTTGTTGAGAGAAACACAAATTAAAACCATTTACGATGAGATTGGTTTCGTCTTCGTCAGAATGCTCTACAATTTGCTGCCTTCCAAAGGGAATAGCCTTAATAATCTTAACAATATTCTCTATGTCCAACTCTTCAGTTGGACCTACTCCTTCTTATTCTAAGATGGATACTTTTTCAATTTGTATTCAATTGCGACATAACGCAAATGTACAGGCAGATTCGGATCGATTCTGCTCGGGATTCTCCCAACAAACTATTCAAGACTTTGAACTTTAAACGGTAACCTTCGGAGTAAACTGTGCTCCTCACTTTCGTGGTAGCTAATAGTTCAAAACCGCTGGGTATTCGCTGGAATTCACAGTTGGACCATTTCTATTTCAGGATAAACCCGCTTGAACACCGGTCCAAATATACTAAACGGAAGTTCTGTCAACCATCGCCAACCTCTTCGATCCAGTAGGATGGTTAGGATCAGTAATTGTTGTAGCAAAAATCATCATGCAGCGTATTTGGCTCGACAACATTGGTTGGGACGATTTGTTCCATCTTCGACAGAATGCGAAGGGTGTTAATTCCATATCCATTCCTCGTTGGGTCCAATATTCACCTCTTTGTCGTGTTGAACTGCATGTCTTTTCCGATGCCTTGGAAAAGGCATACGCGGGGGTATATTGTAAAACAAAACTGGCCCCGCTTAAGTCAATTACCTTACCTCGCTTAGAATTATGCGGTGCTTTATTAGCATCAGAACTACTTAAGAGTATTTTAAGTAAAATTGACATATATTTTAATAATTTCTTTTGTTGGACCGATTCTACGATCGTCATTTCTTGGCTTCAAAAAACTCCATATACATGGTCTACTTTCGTTACCAATGGGGTATACGCATCAAAGAGAATGTTGAAGAAACAAATGGTTTAATGTTCGTTCTGAGGACAGTCCTACTGATTTAGGCAGCAGGGGCCTCTTCTCAAATTTGGTGACACGGTCCTCATTGGCTAAGCCTTGATAGTTCCAACTGCTAAGTTGAAAATGTTTCTGTTACCATTGAGGTCGAACTTCGACCTTTTGAAAGTCATGTCACTTTTATAAAATACTATGATGATTTTTTAAACAGGTTTTCTTCAATAGATATGGCATTTCGTGCCAGGGCTTGTGTTTTTCGATTTGTTTACAATACACATTCTTCTCATAGTGGTTAACATAATCATGAGAGTTCCCCTACTAACAATTCAGAGATCCAAGCAGCAAAATTACGTCTAGCTGCGCTTGCTCGAAAGGCATACTATTCAGGCCAATATTATGCCTTACTTCGCAAAACGACAATTCAAAAAGTTCTATCTTATCTTTAAATACATTTCTGGGTAAAGAATGGGTAGTGAGATTGAATGGACGCCTATCGCAGTCTCCGGCTCTCTCCTATTCTGAACGGCATCCTATTCTCTTACAATATCTTAGTAAATTCGCAAGACTGTTGTTGGAACAAATTCATATAGATTCGCTCCATGGAGGAAACAAATTAATGGTCCGTATGTTTCACATGGATTACTGGACTCCTCGCGCTACTTCACTGATAAGGTCAACCATAAGATATTGCAAATTGTACACAAGTTATAGCATATCTGCCTCCAGAAAGAAAGGTTTTGGTTAGGCCTTTCAACTCTACAGATATCTATTTCACTGTCCTATTCGATATAAAATCCTTTACAGGTAGATGTTGTAAAACTACAAAGGGGTATATCTCGAGTACTTTTCTTCGAAAGCAATACATTTAGAGCTAGCCTCGGATTTATTTACCACTACCTTCCTGGCTGCATATAATAGATTTATATCTCGTCGTGGATGTCCAAATACTATCTTCTCGGACAACGTCACTAACTTCGTTGGTGCACCTCGAGAGATAGAATGAGAATTTAAGCAATCATTAAATTTCCTGAAATGTGATATTCAACCGGACGATTTAGTAGTCCTTCGACAGGAAAATTTGCCCCCTACAGCGTGGAAATTTGGTCGCGTTGTCCATGCTTATCCTGGAATTGACGGTCACGTTCGCGTCCCTGTTATTAAAACCGATAACGTTATTGTAAGGCGACCTGTAGTTATGCTGGTCATTTTGACCGACGAAGACTAAAATGTTCATCTCTCTACCATGCCATCTCCACCTTTTTCGGAGATGGAAAATTTGAGTCAGATAGCTGCTTCCCTTCCTTACTACGATGAGGACATCCCAATGCCGGATAAAAAGAGAGGTTTCGAGGATGTCATTATTCCGTTGGGCTCCCAAGACTCTGATAAAGCACTGCAGAGCTTACGCCAAATCAGGGATTTTCGTCCCAACCGGCAGGAGATACCCCCAGGTGCTCCTAGCTTCAAACATTAGTCTATTGACCACAGGCGCAGACACCGCTGCTCCTCTACGGGAGATTGCACCAGCGAGGTCTGCATCTCCCCAAGGCTCTGCCTGGGACGTTGGCACGGCGTCTTCTTCTACGAAAACTTGCACCCGTCGTCCACGAACTTCCATCGACAGATGTGGCTACCAAAGGCGAAGTGGTTGCTCCTCTACGGGAGACAAAAAGTTTCACTTCCGGCGAAACTCCTCAAGCCAAATGCACTGTGCCAGATCCATTCGACAACATTAACCTAAATGAGTTTTATGCACACAGCGACACGGCCTTCGGGCATGACTCGAGTTTCTTCAATTGACCTGCTGGATTTCTTCAATTGACCTGGATTCGATTTGTAATACAGGACCATTTCTGCTCCAATTGTTTAGGCAGGTCCCACATCCGTCGAAAATGTTTGAGTCAACATCGTTGTCAGAAGTGTAAAGGGGAATGCCACACACTTCATCACCTCAGCAAAAAGCCTAGATAGTATCAACCTTCCACCTTGTGATATTGATGTTTTCGATGGTGATATTCTTACATCGCCAACATTTAGAGATGTATAGAGAATTTGTGAAAAACTAGTGGTGACGCACGAGAAATTATGAAAATATTCCCTCTTAAAAGTTTTAGCTTAGCCTGGAAATTGTTAAAAGATACCTTTGATAATGTTCGAATATTAGTTAACAGTCAACTTAAGGCTCTATTCCTTCCTGTGCTCGGTATCGAAACTAGCGCAGGTTTGAAAGAGGGATTAATGGCTATGTCTCTGGCTATTAATGGCTGTGTGTCCTCTATGTCAATTTACGATATTGCTACTGAGAATTGGATTACAAGAGCTTCCCAAGAATCCAGTTTCCATAATTGCTCAAAATGTCATAAACGACATCATACTCTGCTTCACCATGATACAGGGCAAATAAATATTTCTACGACTACGTCACAACTTTCTTCTTAATTGGGGTTAATGTTCTACGTTCCATTCAACCATCTTATTTAAATATACCTTCAACTTCATCAGATCAAACTTCGAATCCTGTAACTAGGCAGGTATTCCATTCCTCGCAAAACAAGTCTGTTCTCTTGGGCACAGCAATAGTCAACATTATTCATCAAAGTGTTAGATAACCTGCTCGTGCTCTTATAGATCCTGCTTCTGAAGCATCATTTGTATCCGAAAGGTTACAACTGAGTCTTGGTATATCCGCAATTTCAACTCAAGCTACAATTTATGGAATAAATCAAGCAGTTTCACCAACGTCACGAAAATTATGTTCATTACTTAGTAATTGCAACCATATCTGGCAGTCATTATTCAACAGGGTGTTAGATACCCTGCTCGTGCTCTTATAGATCCTGCTTCTTTTTCGATACACTAGGAGAAAAGTCGTGTAGTTTTCTACACTAACCGAAACAAAGTTAGTCAAATTTGCAAATATTTGTTTGAATTTTTTTTTTTAGTTTTTAATTTTGAAAATGTTCTAAGTATCGAAAACGTGATTGCCTGTAAAAGACTTCGAGAAGTAGAAACTTCTAAATAACTGTAATATTCCACATAATGGGTTCCAAGTTGGTTTATTATAGATTATTATAGATTAAGGTAGTATTTTTGAAACATTCCTGTCATTCTGGAAAAGAGCAATAATATTAGATTTCATTTCTACAAAAATATAAATTATTTTCTTTGTACAATTTAGAATCAACATTTGACACCATTATAGATGTTTTCAGATCAGATGATTATAAAACAAAAACTGTTATCGCATTATAGCCAAGCTTTAATTCATTGCTGTGTATAAAGATAACTTATTATATTAATGACCTTTCTAGACTGAAATTCTGCAACCAAACTTCTGTGGCTTAATCATTTCTGCAGCAGAAGGCTGATGCTTATGAAATGTGTACACCGATGTCTCAAATAACATGCTTGTATATGCGTTCTGGTTTTTGTCAAAAATAGAACAGTGTTTGCATTTTTGTTCCTAGAACAATACATCTTTTACCCAAGTGACGAGATCGTAAGCCAATAGAAGAGGAACCAAAGAATTAAATTAAGATTTTTTTTTTTTGGGAAACCCTCTAATTTTTACAATCGTACTTATGGAATGGATGGAGTTGAGCATTATATGTCGTTTTTCTATATTCTCTTTTATTGAAGGGCTAACAACTCAAAATTAAATCTACAGTGCACCGCCACAACGCAAGTTCAAAAAGGTGTGAGTCGTAAATATAGAGGAAACCAAAAAGTGAGAAAAAGTTTCACATAAATTACTGATATCCGTCGGTGGATAAGTGAAGAAGAAAAAACAAAAAAGAATGAAATATGTTATAAGAAAAAGAAATCAGTTGCTCCTATACCTGTTTCTAAAATACCGATACATCTCTCTGAGGGAATCCAATTTGAGAAAAGACTGACGTGACTACAAAAAACATGGTGGATGCATTGTGGTAGACACAAAACATTTCAAAGCTCACCGCAAAAAAGAGATGTTATCGGGGAGCAAGGGCATAAGTTCAAGGTAATCAGAAAGATGAGATGAACAGAAAGAAGGATTGAAGCATAAACTTACGCTGTTATAATACGATGTCATAATATATCTGAGGGGAAGAAATCAAAATTTAGCATGCAGAAGGGACGAATCTATCCGGTAAACTCGGAAAAAAACGGAGATATGAATTTTTATAAGAAGGACTAAAATTCAGAATCAGATATTTAGCGATGTCGGTCTCTCTGTCTTTTAGGTTAAAATTTTGCACACATGTGTATTTTTTCCAGAAGACAGATTATGTTCGTTAATAGGGCCATGTCGTATAGTCCCACGACTTCACGTTTTAGCGAGATAATTCACCGGAATTGCGTCAATTCGTATTTGAAATTCATAATGGATACTTTAACCCATTAAAAAAAATTGTCTATGCAGGTCCACATCTTCGTATGGCCCTTCTCTTTTCTCGGTACGTTGATGATATTAGAACGATTATTCATTATACCCCACCTTGGAAAGGAGGGTATATTAACTTTGTCCTTCCCTTTGTAACATCCCTAAATATTCCTCGTAGACCCCATAAAGCATGTATATTCATAATCAGCATAAAATTCTAAGTCGACTTTTGATGATTTTTGCCACATTTTTTTTTCACCGATTTGTCTAAAAGTTGGCTTTTCATAGTCATGATGGGTTCTACCTCCGGTGGCGAAACATTGTATGTATAGGTCCACGTTTCTGTATAGCCCCCTAAAACGATACCTCAAGATATTCGGCATCTCGAAGATTTTTGCCACATTCTTTCACGGATTTGTCTAAAAATTGTTATTTGTTGGTCATAATGGGTTCTAGCTCCGGTGGCAGAAAATTGAATATTTTGTTCAACGTTTTCATATAGCGCACATATAATGGTACCAACCGATATTCGGTATTTTGATAATCCTGGTCTCATTTACCCACGAAATTGTTTTAAATTTGCTATTTTAGAAGATTTGATAGATGACAATCTTAAAGCCTAAAATTTTCTATGGAGGTTCCCCTTTTGGTATGGCCACCATATAACGGCCTAAACCACCTTATGGTTTTTTGAAAAATTTAACAGCATTATCCAACTGGTCTTATCGGTATTTGTAGTTTAAAGTGGAACACGATCGAATTCAGATATTTTATAAAAAAAATGTTTCATTTACCCACTGGTGGAGCATATTAAAAGTTTGGCCCGGTCGACTTCATGTTTTTTACTTGTTTTTATTCAAATGGGTGGTCTTAATGGGTCCTACAGCCTGTGACAACAAATTGCGTATGCAGGTCCTCGTCATCGTACAGCCCTATATATTACGGTATTGATTAAAATAGTCTTTTTCAACGATTAATTTTTTCTGAAAATTTCATTTCCTTTCAAATGGCGGAGGGTATTAAAAAGACGCTGCCGAACTAATATGATTTTTTAGTTGTTAACTTATTGTAATTAAAAATATGCAAGCTTTTACTTATAAAACAACTAATTATGAAAATATACGTTCAAATAAACTTTTTTTGTAAAATTAAGATTTGTAAAATGTACCTCCACGTCATAAAATGCGGCCCATATTCCACCTTCACTGTTTAAGTTGAAATACAAAGAATATACTTAGAAATAAGCAACATGCTAACATCATTTCACAACACCCATTGTTTCAGCGATAAGTTTCTCGACTATTATAACAATTCATCGAAAACCGCTAATTTTCATTATTTAGAAATTCCAGTATATTGTGTTTTATTTCTCTTTTTATTTATTTTCACTGCTTCGCAACATCTTTGATCTCATCGAGCCGAAACAAGTGCTTCCAGCAACAAAATAAACTAACCTACTTCTTCTTTCCCTTTTTAAAAAGGTTTGATTTCGTTAAAAACAGCAGCAACCAGTACCTACCATCCCACACTCGCAGCCTTTACGTCCATCCTTTCATATATTTTCATTTTATTGATAATCTCATCATTAAAAAGGTACGTACCTGCTATTTAGTGAGCATAAATCGCGAGTTTTTCGTTTTGAAATAAAAATAAAATTACAAAAACAATGAACAGAGTACTTAACTATGGTCGTTTTTACAAGTGTCCGCCGGTAAATCGAAAGTGTCATACATTTCCAACAGTGCCGGTTTTGTAATTCGTGTAGTAATTCTCTTCATGAATATTACACTCTTAATACCCGCTCTTTGTTGTGTTATGCGTGAAGAAAATATGAGCAAAAAGTGTTTATTGCAATACATAAGCATGATCAGTGATTTTACTGTGGTTGTTTTTGTTTATTTCGTGATCTTTGGCATAAAGAAGAACAAAATAAACACTAACAACATAACATAATAGTATAATAGGTCTGTTCGGGCAAAAAGTTGAAAATTTGTTTATTAGGTCTTTTCGGACCAAACATGTAATCAATAATTTTGGAAACATACGGTTCTGTTGGAAATTGTTCGAGTCCGTATAAAGTGCACCCTAAATGCGGTCGTTTCGATATCTAATAATAATTTTTGTTATTATAATATATTATTACTAAATATATTTATTATTTTTAATTTTTTAAAATTTTCTTTGAAGTTGTTGTTCTTTTTGGAAAAATATTTATTATTTTGAACTGTAGCGTGCATCCTACAGTCCGTGCCCCCTAGAGTCGGTAAGAATATTAAGCAAAATTAATTTTCTTATAGATTTTTTTGGCGATTTGTTTTGGTTTTGTGATTATTTCTTATCGGGAATAATTTTGTTGGGTACATTTCCATATACATAATCAAATTCTCTGTATTTTTCGAAAAATCGTGCAGTTTTCAACACTTAACGTAACAAAGTTAGTCAAATTTGCAAATATTTTTTCAAGTTTTTAGTATATTTTTTATACTCATACAACCAAGCGTGTATTATTCCATACACAGTTAAAATCTTCCCGATTTTCATTACTGCGAGAAAATTTATTTACATTTTCTAATTACTTTTTTTTTAAATTTAAAAAAATTTATTAGTGGAGAACGATGGTAATGTTTACCAGGGGGTAAGGCAGGAAATACCTAGGTTTCGGAAACATTACCATCGTTCTCCACTAATAAACAAACGTTGTTTTTATAAAAACAACAATAAGGGGATAAAGCCTGACCATTTTGCAAAAACAAAATACTACGGTATCCCGAACAAACAAGCCACACTGTTCTAAAAAAAAAATATTAATGCTTTTATCTGTTAGTGAATGCTATCATATACAAGATAGCATTCACTAACAGATAAAAGCATTTCGTGCTGTTCCAATAAAAATTTAAAAAAAATATTGACTCAATTTTCGTTGAGTTTCACCAATTTTAAGTTGGTTTACATTGAAACTTTAGATTTTGCCATCTTTCAAATTCATTTTTTATTTGACTGTATTTCTAAATTTTTCTAATTCACAATGCCACAAACTCCATGTGATTTCTTTATTAGAGCAACTGATGCTCTGGTAAAATTTGAAGCCAACTTTACTTCTCTTCGAGAGGAAGAGTTGGACATATATTCCCTTGATGTTCAGGCCGCCGAGGCAAGGGGATTGTGGGGTAAAGTGAAGGAAATATTCGAACAATTTCTTACATATCTCCAAATTTCTGAAGATGCTGAAAGAGAAGACATCACATATGCAGAAAGTAAATATGACGTTGCGTATAAGGCATATGTAAATTTCAATAATATTAGATTTCATTTCTACAAAAATATAAATTATTTTCTTTATACAATTTAGAATCAACATTTGACACCATTATAGATGTTTTCAGATCAGATGATTATAAAACAAAAACTGTTATCGCATTATAGCCAAGCTTTAATTCATTGCTGTGTATAAAGATAACTTATTATATTAATGACCTTTCTAGACTGAAATTCTGCAACCAAACTACTGTGGCTTAATCATTTCTGCAGCAGAAGGCTTATGCTTATGAAATGTGTACACCGATGTCTCAAATAACATGCTTGTATATGCGTTCTGGTTTTTGTCAAAAATAGAACAGCGTTGGCATTTTTGTTCCTAGAACATTACATCTTTTACCCAAGTGACGAGATCGTAAGCCAATAGAAGAGGAACCAAAGAATTAAATTAAGATTTTTTTTTTTTTTGGAAACCCTCTAATCTTTAAAATCGTACTTATGGAATGGATGGAGTTCAGCATTATATGTCGTTTTTCTATATTCTCTTTTATTGAAGGGCTAACAACTCAAAATTAAATCTACAGTGCACCGCCACAACGCGAGTTCAAAAAGGTGTGAGTCGTAAACATAGAGGAAACCAAAAAGTGAGAAAAAGTTTCACATAAATTACTGATATCCGTCGGTGGATAAGTGAAGAAGAAAAAACAAAAAAGAATGAAATATGTTATAAGAAAAAGAAATCAGTTGCTCCTATACCTGTTTCTAAAATACCGATACATCTCTCTGAGGGAATCCAATTTGAGAAAAGACTGACGTGACTACAAAAAACATGGTGGATGCATTGTGGTAGACACAAAACATTTCAAAGCTCACCGCAAAAAAGAGATGTTATCGGGGAGCTAGGGCATAAGTTCAAGGTAATCAGAAAGATGAGATGAACAGAAAGAAGGATTGAAGCATAAACTTACGCTGTTATAATACGATGTCATAATATATCTGAGGGGAAGAAATCAAAATTTAGCATGCAGAAGGGAC